>NW_019154122.1:279826-615634 GCF_002288905.1 Enhydra lutris kenyoni
TCTCTCTGCCTGCCTCTCTGCCTACTTGTAATCTCTGTCTGTCAAATAAATAAATAAAAATCTTTAAAATAAATAAATAAAATAGATAGCTAGATAAAAACTTAGGGTGCCTGGGTGGTACAGTCGGTTGGGTGTCTCATTCTTTGTTTGGGCTATGGTTGTGATCTCCAGAAATGAGATTCACCCACATCATAGGCAGTGGGGAGCCTGCTTAAGATTCTCTCTCCCTCTCCTTTTGCCCCTCTACCCATCTCTCTCAGGTGAATAAATAAATCTTTTAAAATAAATACATAAAATATTTTTTAAAAAGAAAAATTTCTTGTAACATCTTTTTTTTAAAAGATTTTATTTATTTATTTATTTATTTGACAGAGATCACAAGTAGGCGGAGAGGCAGGCAGAGAGAGAGAGGAGGAAGCAGGCTCCCTGCTGAGCAGAGATCCCGATGTGGGGCTTGATCCCAGGACCCCAGGATCATGACTGGAGCCAAAGGCAGAGGCTTTAACCCACTGAGACACCCAGGCACCCCAATTTTTTGTAACATCTAATGAAATGATGGTTCATAGGTGGATGTTAAAATGAATAGATAAGGGCGCCTGGGTGGCTCAGTGGGTTAAGCTGCTGCCTTCAACTCAGGTCATGATCTCAGGGTCCTGGGATCAAGTGCCGCATCGGGCTCTCTGCTCAGCAGGGAGCCTGCTTCCCTCTCTCTCTCTCTCTGCCTGCCTCTCTATCTACTTGTGATCTCTCTCTGTCAAATAAATAAATAAAATCTTAAAAAAAATAAAATGAATAGATAAAACATTGATGGGGATTTCAATGAAGAGAGCAGGCCAAGAGGCCTGACCAGCAGATCCATCAATAAAAATGTTTCAACTAAATATCATGTGCCTCCAGATATGACCTAATAATAAGTATACAGCACCATTGCCAAGAAGTTACTCTTGCCAAAATCGTTAAACCCAAACGAATCAAGCCACTAGATCTAACTTTCAGTTTACTGAAATGTAAATAACAGAAGAACAAGTTAAACTACACCATTAGGAAGCAATCAGCCAAAACTTCTGCAACTTGGGAAATTTCTCAGGACAATGCTCTGTTTTCTCTTACAAATAAACAGCATAAAAAAAAGAAAAAGAAAGAAAGGTGAAACTATTACACATTAAAAGTTACTTAAGAGGGGCGCCTGGGTAGCTCAGTGGGTTAAGCCTCTGCCTTCAGCTCAGGTTATGATCTCGGGATCCTGGGATTGAGTCCGGCATCGGGCTCTCTGCTCTGCAGGAAGCCCGCTTCATCCTCTCTCTCTCTGCCTGCCTCCCTGCCTACTTGTGATCTCTGTCTGTCAAATAAATAAATAAAATCTTAAAAAAAAAAAAAGAGTAAAAAAAAAAAAGCTACTTAAGAGACATAGCAACAAATGACATGTGTGAACCTTATCTGAATCCTGATTGGAACAAGCCAACTATTAAAGAAATTTGAAATGAACTAGGCATTCAGTGATTTTAGGGAATTTTTAAAAAAGATTTTATTTATTTATTTGACAGGGAGAGAGGAAGCAAGAGAGCACAAGAGGGGAGAACAGCAGAGGGAGAGGGAAAAGCAGGCTCTCTGCCAAGCAGGAACCCCAATGTGGGGCTTGAGCCCAGGACCTCAGGATAGTGACCTGAGCTGAAGGCAGACATTTAACTGACTGAGCCAACCAGGCACCCCAGATTTTAAGGAATGTTTATTAATTTTGTTAGGTATGATAGTTATGTTTGAAACAGCCTTATCTGTTAAAGATATATGCTGAAATAATTTGGGTGAAATGATATGATGCCTGGGATTTGCATTATAGGACTCCAGAGAGAGGCAAAAGTGGAGAGGTAATTAAAACAAGATTGGCAAAACATTGATAATTATTAAAAATAGGTGATAGGTACATGACAGTTTATTATATTGTCTCTACTTTATGCATGTTTGAAGTGTTCCATAATAGAGAGGTTTTGGATTTTTGCTTTTGTTTTTTTTTAAGATTTTATTTATTTATTTGACAGAGACTATAAGTAGGCAGAGAGGCAGACGGGGGTGGGGAGCAGGCTCCCTGCTGAGCAGAGAGCCCCATGTGGGGCTTGATCCCAGGACCCTGAGATCAAGACCCGAGCTGAAGGCAGAGGCTTTAACCCACTGAGCCACCCAGGCACCCTGGTTTTGGGGTTTTTAAAAAAGATCTTATTTATTTATTTGAGAGAGAGAGGGAGCACAAGTTGGGGAAGGGGGAGAGCAGAGGGAGGGAGAGAAGCAGACTCCCTGATGAGCAGGGAGCCCAATGCGCGGCTTGATCCCAGAACCTTGAGATCATAACCTGAACCTGAGGCAGATGCTTAATGGTGCCCCAATAGAGAGTTTTTTTTTAAGTATTAAAGTAAATAATTAAGAAAATTGGGACAAGGAGAAAATACAGGTGAAGAAATAGAAATGTTCTGAGCCTCTTAGCAGCCAAAGCAAAAAGGGATATAAGAGTCATGGTAGCCAAATGTTATGAAAGACAATCTTATGCTTGTAGTCTTTTTTTTTTTTTAAAGATTTTATTTATTTATTTATTTGTCAGAGAGAGAGAAAGCGAGAGAGAGCGTGCGAGCGCACAGGCAAGCAGAGGGGCAGCAGAGGCAGAGGGAGAAGCAGGCTCCCCGCCAAGCAAGAAGCCCAATGCGGGACTCGATCCCAGGACACCGGGATCATGACCTGAGCCGAAGGCAGCTGCCCAACCAACTGAGCCACCCAGGCGTCCCTTATGCTTGTAGTCTTGATCCCCACTCAGTTGCATAAGAATGCGTCCCAGGCCTGGGACACTTCCTAACCCAGAGACAAAGAGCCCACACAGCTTGCTCTGGGTTTTCACCTTGTGTGGTATTATCTTTCCTTGTCTCAATTGCAATGAGTATTCTTTTGTTTCTTCTTAGAGAATGTGCATCATATGGCATCTTGCCAACCCCACTGCTCTATCTGTTCTCTGGAAGGGGATGAGGTCCTTCCACCACAGAATGAGAAGAGTGAGCATATAGGCAAATTGCCCCACGTCCACCACTGGGGGAGATCCATTGGCCATGGGGACCAGTGCCCAAGATTGAAGGTGATCTCACTCCTTCTCTTCTCTATGTGAGTAAAGCATCGTTCCACCCAATGCTTGACTGCATGTGTTTTCTTTGGCGACTCAAATACCAAGACAAGATGGGTTAGAAGGGTTTAGAGTTCTCCCCCGGGGATTTGTAACAGGTGCACAATACTCTGCTCTCTTGGGATTGATAACTGACGCACGGTACTTCATTTGACACCAAGTGCTATAGAAAACCGCCAAACCCACATAGTCTCTTATTTATTTTATTTAAATGTTGTTAGTTAACATATAGTTCACATAAACCAACCAAAAAATTGGTTTCTGGAGTAGAATTCAGTGATTCATTACTTACATACAAAACCCCGTGCTCGGGACGCCTGGGTGGCTCAGTTGGTTAAGCGGCTGCCTTCGGCTCAGGTCATGATCCCAGTGTCCTGGGATCGAGTCCCACATCGGGCTCCTTGCTCGGCAGGGAACCTGCTTCTCCCTCTGCCTCTGCCTGCCTCTCTGTCTGCCTGTGCTCGCTCGCTCACTCTCCCTCTGTCCCTGACAAATAAATAAATAAAATCTTTAAAAAAAAAAAGAAACAACCCATGCTCATCATAACAAGTGCCCTTCTTAATATCCAACACCAATCTAGCTCATCTCCTACCCACCTCTCCCCATCAACCCTCAGTTTGTTCTCTATGGTTAAGAGTCTCTTATGGTGGGGCGCCCGGGTGGCTCAGGGGGTTAAAGGCTCTGCCTTCGGCCCAGGTCATGATCCCAGTGTCCTGGGATCAAGCCCCGCATCCGCCTCTCTGCTCGGTAGGGAGCCTGCTTCCCCATCTCTCTCTCTGCCTGCCTCTCTGCCTACCTGTGATCTGTCAAATAAATAAACAAAATCTTAAAAAAAAAAAGATTATTTATTTACTTATTTGCCAGAGAGAGAGAAGCAAGAGAGCACAAACAGGGGGAGCAGCAGAGGGAGAGGGAGAAGCAGACTCCCCACTGACCAGGGAGCCCGGTGTGGGGCTTGATTCCAGGACCCCGGGATCATGACCTGAGCCGAAGGCTCTTTAACCAGCTGAGCCATCCAGGCACCCCACAAAGCCCTTTTTTTAGAAAAGATTTTATTTATTTATTTGAGAGAGAGAGAGCACGCCTGTGCAGGAGAGCAGGGGGAGGGGCAGAGAGAGAGAGAGGGAATCTCAGGCAGACTCCCCAGTGAGCGGGGACCCTGAAGTGGGGCTCAATCCCAAGACCCTGAGATCATGACCTGGCCTGAACTATGAGTCACCTGCTTAACCGACTGAGCCCCAGACAGGTGCCCCAGAAAACAAAAGTCTTTACCAAAGTTCTGTGGAGGACACTGCACACCTCAAAATCTCCAAAATTTTTCTTCCTCAAAGTTCCACGCTATCAGAGTAGCTCCCCAAACCTCTTCTTTCTTTTTGTTTTTTCCAAATTCCTGGCCACCCAAATTCTGCCGGCTCATTCCCCTCCGTCTCTCCATAGCAGTTTTTCCTGAGTGGGACTGGGAGCAAGTTTCTCAGGTGGCTCCTCTCCTTGCTCAGGTCTGTTTCTTTCTCTCTCTCTCTGCCCTCCTTACAAAGACTCCTTAGAACTTAGTCTGGGAAGGAGGAAAAGCCATGAATATTTACATGTGAGTATTTTTGTCCTGTTGCATAGAAAAAAAGATCAGAAGGAAATACATCTGAATGTTAACAGTAAGAGACCAGCAGAGCTTTGGAATCAGGTAAAGTTGGGTGCAGGTCCTGGCTCTGGCACTTTTTAGTTGTGTAACCTTGGGCAAGCCTCACAGGAGATATTTCTCTAAAGCTCAGATTGATGTTCCATGAATTACTTAGCATGTATCTGGCACACAGTAATTTTTCTGTCAGGCGCAGCTTACAAAATAAAGGAGTTATCTCAACCTGGTAGGAATATGAACTTCATTTTGTCTTTATCACTATTTTTTGCCTTTATCGGTATTTTATTTGAAATTTTTTACATTGAAGCCTGCCAGGGAGTTTAGGTTGATGGAGCCGGCAGATTCTTAGTTTCGGTTCAGGTCAAGATCTCTGGGTCCAGAGAGCAAGCCCTACCTCCAGCTCTCCCACTCAGCAGGGAGTCTGCTTGGGATTCTCTCTCCCTCTCCCCCTGCTTACGCCCAGTCATGCCCTGTCTCTCCAAATAAATAAAATCTTTTAAAAATTAAAAAAAAAAATTTTTAAACGAGCATACATTTGCAATTTAAAGTAAAATACCATAAGGATTATTATAAACATAGGCATAAACTGTTTATCAGTAAAGGGCTAAATGAATTATGGGGCATTCATATTCTGAAATACTACAAACTCATTAAAAATGTCAGTATAATGACATGGAACAAATGTCCACGGAATAGCAAGTTGCAAAACGGTATGTGTAGCATGAGGCCTTTATGTATATTTTTACACACGTTAAGGATGTAAATACACAGAAAAGGTGTAAGGCCACTCAACACCATAGCTATCTCAGCAGTGAAGATGAGGGTTTTCCTTTTGTTTTAATCTATGTTTTTGTAAGGTTTAATTTTTTAATAAAACTCATGAATTACTTTTATATAAAAGAAAACATTTAAGGTGTGGTGGTGGTGGACAGGGTTTCCCCTGGTGTTTCTCAGGCCCAACAACAGAGCATGGCAGAAAGCCAAGGACTCCAAGAGGATCCGCTCCGCAATCTTGTCACTGTGCAGTCCGCTCCAGCCAGCTCCTCGGTGGGAAGGGAGGGGTTAACAGCCGCACCCCAGTCTTCAGCCCTCAAAGTCCACCTCAGCCAAAGTCCTCTTTTGCAAAGGCTGCAACAGAAAGAAGCTAGTTGAGGTTGCTCCCTCCTGGAGCCCCCCCACCGGGGGCCCAAAGGCAGGGGGAAGAAAAGGCCCTGGGGGCTGGAGATCTTTCGAGATGTGGCTTATGGCCCCGAAGACTTCCGTCCTCCCCCAAGAAGAGGAAGGACCCTGGAGGGAGTGCAGGGCTTCCCCAGGTTCTCAGGGTAGGGTCCGCCCCTCAAAGGTGTGCAGGGAGGGAGACGCTAAGTCCTCGAACACTTGGGGGACAAGCCTGAGCAGTTCCTGGAATGCAGGGGAAATAAGTGTGATGATACACTGGAGGGCCCCTATCAGCGGTCTCTATAAAACCGTCGCCTCCAGATCTAGCCTCTAGATTGAGTCCCAGGATATCCTGGCTGATTCCGAGAACCCGACCCGGAAGGTGGGCGGGGTTCCTGCCCCCTCCACGCCCCACACTGGCCCTTCTGGCCTGTGGGTTCCAAATCCCAGGCCAGCCCCGCGGCAGCCCATTCAGTTCCCAGGTTTACTCTTCCCCAAGCTCCCTCAAATCCTCCGCCCCTCCCCCACCCCGTGCCCGCCGGGCCCTGGGCGGACCTCTGCCCCGCCCCCCAGTCCTGCGCCCTCCCCTCAACCCCGCGCCTCATTTCCGCATAGTTCCAGCTCCCGGCACCCCGCGCGCGCCTCGCGGACTCCGTGGCCCGCGGTAACCCGAGCCCGAGGACCCCGCCCCGGGCCCCGCCCCCTCCGAGGCCCCGCCCCTGCACGTGCCCGCGCGTGGTCCGTCCGGTTCTCTGGGCTTGCAAGAGTGTCTCTGTCCCCGTGAGTCCCCGGGGCTCCGTTCGGAGGGTTGGCAAGAAGGGCGTTCTGAGAAGCTCGGCGAAGATGCAGGCCCGGAGGCGGAAGCAGAGGATGGGAAGGTCCGGGGTCGGGACAGTGAGGGCCGCAGAGCTCGAGTCCACGCCCACCTCCTTTCCTCCAGCCGGCTGTTAGGTCTCGCGGGCTCCGAGCCGGAGTTTGAGCCACGGTTGGCTCGGTACCCGCCAGGTGTGCTGCGCGGTATGGCAGCGAGGCGGGGCGGCCCGCGGAGCCCTGGTCCGTCTGGAGGGCGAGTCACGTGAGCTGGGGATCACGTTGGAATCCAGGGGCCAACGGGAGGTACTGCGGTGAGCTCAGGTTCAGGGGCTCCCTCACCATGGGTGACATGACCTGTGCTGGCAGCGGTGGGGAGTCCGGCCCAGGAGGCGCAACTGATGGGGCGCTGCCTTTCCAGCGCCGCCCACATATGAGGAGCTCGGCTCTGCGTCGCCACCGTGCGGCTGCAGGGAGCAGCGCCTACCTAGCACCCGGGGACCCCTCAGGGCTGGGGAAACAGACCTTAGCGACCAAGGGACGGGCCGCGGTCTGGGAGGTCGGCTTTCGAGATCCCGCTCTTCCCGAACCGGGTTCTGGAAATGGGGTCGAGGTTGCCCTGGCAGTCGTTCTTTCACTGGCCACTATGAATCCTGCTCAGGACTGCGTAGGGTTTGGGTGCGGACGCTCTGCATCCGCCCCCATGATGCTCACCTACTAGCGCTTGTGGATGAGAATGATCCCTCCCAAAGGCAGCAGTGCCACCAACAACCACCCAGCTTGTCCTAAGCGCCTGCTATGTGAAAAGACACAAAAATGAATAATTAAAATAAGGAGAGAACGCGTTTCAATTCGTGGCTCCCCATTTTCATAAAAATAAATAACATTTAAGGAAGGCTTACTGTACGCTATGCACTTACTAAGTACTTTTATCTGCATGACGATATTAAATCAGCGCAACCCTCTAAGGGCAGGCTATTTTACAGAGGTTCCTATTTAACAGATGAGGAATTTGAGGTTCAGAGAGGTCAAGTAACTTGTCCAAAGTCACACAGCTAGCTAAGGATTGAATTTCTGAGCTTTTTAATTTTTTTTAAAAGAACAGTTTTTAGTTCACAGAAAATTGAGCAAAAGGTGCAGAGCGTCTGTATAACCACCCCACACACATTCATGCCCACTATCAACATCCCACACCACAGTGGGGTATTTGTTAAAATTAATGAATCCACACTGACACATTATTATCACCCAAAGTCCAGACTTTACTTTTGATAAACCTTGGCTTTTAACAACTGTGCTGGTCTTTTGTCCTAATTGAAGACCACTTTGCTGAGGGGGGCAATTCAACTGGGACTTTGGATTATCTGTAGAATTTCCAAAGTAGGGGTAGGAAGGGCAGGAGAGCTGTATATATAAAAATGGGGAGGGATTTTCATGGTACTTGGCGAGTTCGGCTTGAGCAGGAGGTCCCAAATTTTATTTTATTTTATTTTTAAAGATTATTTAAGAGAAAAAGAACGGCAAGGGTGAGCAGGGGAAGGGCAGAGGGAGAGAGAATGCTCAAACCAACTCCTCACCAGTAAGAGCAAGAGAGTGGAGCTGGAGCCAGGTCTCCATCCCCGGATCATGAGATCATGACCCTACCCGAAATCAAGAGTAGGCGGCTTTACAGACTGAGCCACCCAGGCGCCTGGCAAGTTACCAAAATTTAGTCAATGGAGTATCAACCTCATGAAGTTAGTCCTAAGCAATAATGGCCATGGAGTCATGGGTTTAATATGCAGGTTTTATTTTTTTTGAATGCCAAGTGAAATAAATATGTCAGGCTAAAGAAAACTTTATTTTTTTTTAAAGATTTTATTTATTTATTTGACAGAGAGAGATCACAAGCAGGCAGAGAGGCGGGTAGAGAGAGAGGAGGAAGCAGGCTCCCTGCTGAGCAGAGAGCCCAATGCGGGGCTCGATCCCAGGACCCTGAGATCATGACCCGAGCCCAAGGCAGCGGCTTAACCCACTGAGCCACCCAGGCGCCCCAAAAACTTTATTTTTTAAGTGATCTCTACACTCAACATGGGCTCAAACTCAACCCCAAGAGTCCCATGCTCTATGCACTGAGCCAATCAGGCGCCTCTAAAAATGTAACTATTTAAAAAAAATATTTGATCGGGGCGCCTGGGTGGCTCAGTGTGTTAAAGCCTCTGCCTTTGGCTCAGGTCATGATCCCAGGGTCCTGGGATCAAGCCCCACATCGGGCTCTCTGCTCAGCAGGGAGCCTGCTTCCCCCCCCCCCCCCCGCCTGCCTCTCTGCCTTACTTGTGATCTCTGTCTGTCAAATAAATTAAAAAATATATATATATTTGATCATGGGGAGGCCGGTGATTCCCACAAGTGTGGAGGGCCAAGGGACTCCTGCAGGACTGAGGTGCATGTGATCACTTACAGCTTGTCGCCCTCTGAGGACGCAACTAATGGCGTTCTTTCAGCCAGGGTCTCCCCACCGCGCTGCTCCGCTTGTGGGCCTGCATTCTTCACATTGCGCCATTTGTAGTGTTTTGGTTTGTTTTTTTTTTTAAGATTTTATTTATTTGACAGAGAGAGAGATCAAAAGTAGGTAGAGAGGCAGCAGAGGCAGAAGGGGAAGCAGGCTCCCTGTTGAACAGAGAGCCCGATGCAGGGCTCGATCCCAGGACCCTGAGACCATGACCCGAGCCGAAGGCAGAGGCTTGACCTACTCAGGCGCCCCCATTTGTAGCATTTTATCTGGTCTGCACGTGGGGGACCCAGGAGTTTGAGAAATCCAACAGGAGGAATCCAGCTGCCTATGAAAATGATAAATGAGCTGCCCTCATCTGGATAATGGTTTCCTGTATATGAAAGACCATTTTCTGGGAGGGGCGCCTGGGTGGCTCAGTGGGTTAAGCCTCTGCCTTCGGCTCAGGTCGTGATCTCAGGGTCCTGGGATCGAGCCCCACATCACACTCTGTGCTCAGCAGGGAGCCTGCTCCCCGCTCTATCTCTGCCTACTTGTGATCTCTCTGTGTTAAATAAATTAATTAAATTAAATTTTAAAAAAAGACCATTTTCTGGGAGAAAAGTCTACCTGGTGGTATCTTTTTTTTTTTTTTTAAGCTTTTATTTATTTGAAAGAGAGCACACGAGGTGGGGTGAGGGGCAGAGGCAGAGGCAGAGGCAGAAGCAGGCAGGAAGCCTAATGATGAAGGGCTCCATCCCAGGACTCTGGGATCATGACCTGAGCTAAAGGCAGACGCTTAACTTACTGAACCACCCAGGCGCCCCTACATTATAATATCTTGAAGGCATCATAAACTTCTTATGGGGGGCGCCTGGGTGGCTCAGTGGGTTAAGCCGCTGCCTTCGGCTCAGGTCATGATCTCAGAGTCCTGGGATCGAATCCCGCATCGGGCTCTCTGCTCAGCAGGGAGCCTGCTTCCCTCTCTCTCTCTCTCTCTCTCTCTCTCTCTGCCTGCCTCTCCGTCTACTTGTGATCTCTCTCTGTCAAATAAATAAATAAAATCTTTAAAAAAATAAACTTCTTATGGACCAAAAAATTTTTTTGCTCACACATCGTTAAAGTATTCCCTAGAACCCTTAGTGCTAGTCACACCCGGTTCTGTAAAACTATCAAAAAAAAATTACTGGAGAAACCCTGGGGAGGTAGGATGAGGTCACTTTTTGTCAAGCAAGGGTCAACATGTCCCAAGGGGCTTGCTGCTTTTCATAATTCTGAATCTCAGACCTACCAGCATGTCTGATCTTATCTTTCTTAGTTGGCTCCTCATTCTCTTCTGCATAAGGAATAAATGCCTGGAAGTTCCTGGGTGGCTCAGTCAGTTGAGCATCTGACTCTTGATTTCTGCTCGGGTCATGATCTCAGAGTCATGAGATCGAGCCTGATGCCAGGCTCCATGCTCAGCAGGTAGTCTGCTTGAGATTGTCCCGATCCTTCTGCCCCTGCCCTTGCATGGCCTCTCTCTCTAAAGTAAATATATATATATATATATGATTTTTTTTTTTTAAAGCAAATGGCTTAATAGGTCTACAAGGTCCTTTGGGATCCTGGTATCGTCCCACCGTGGCCCCATTAGGCTGATGAAGAGAGGAATGCAGGAGATGGGGAAGATCTCCTGGAGGAAATGACACTTGAGCTGAAATCTAACCAATTTGTGGGAGAGAACTAGGTGATGGTGGTGAAGAGCTTTTCAGGTAGGAGGAACAGCATGTGCAAAGTTCCTGAGGCTGGAGGGACTCCTGTGCTTGTGAGCAACTGAACGACTCTTGAGGAAGAGTCAGGGAGAGGAGTCTGTAGGTGCCAGATCCTGCCTGTCATTCCTGGAGGCATCACAAGCACTGTGATTTTTTTTAAAGGTTTTATTTATTTATTTGATACAGAGAACATGAGCAGGAGGAGGGGCAGAGGGAGAAGCAGACTCCCTGCTGAGTGCAGAGCCCAACATGGGCCTCCATGTGGGACTCAGTCACAGGACCTCAAGATCATGATCTGAGCCAAAGACAGATGCCCAACTGACTGAGCCACCCAGGTGTCCCAACAAGCTCTGTGATCTCAATGCTGTGCCCTACGGGGAGCCATTTTGAGTTTCAAGGAGGGGGAAGACTTCTATCTAATCATTAAATAACAAATATTTTTTGAGCGCGGGATTTTATAGTAACAAGATTCTTATGGTCCCATACCATCCGGAAACTTATATTCTTATATTCTTTTTTATTTTATTTCTTTAAAATGCATTTTTAAAGTTTGTTTACGTAATCTCTATACTCAGTGTGGGGCTTGAAGTCACAATCCTGAGATCAAGAGTTGCACAATCAACAGACCGAGCCAGCAAGGTGCCCCTAAGATCCTTTCTTTCTTTCTTTTTACAGAATGGGAAGATTCTTTTTATTTTCATTTTTTTTTAAGATTTTATTTCTCTATGTCAGACAGAGAGATTGAGAGAGAGAGCACAGGAGCAGTGGGAGAAACAGATTCCCTACTGAGCAGGGAGCCCAGCTTAATCCCAGGACTCTGGGATCATGACCAGAGCCCAGGGCAGACACTTAACCAACTAAGCCATTCAGATGCCCCTAAGATTTTTTTTTAAGTGAAAGTTATACATACACATGGTTTAAAGAACTAACAAGTATTACAGGGTTTTCTATGGAAACAGAAGGCAGTCCATCACCCTTTCCCCACATTTCCACTTTCCCAGAGGCACCTATTTTCAATTCTTTCAGCTGACTGTTATTTGCATTTATCTCCGTCATCTCTAAGTAGCCTGCTTGTTTGGCCATTTCTTGATGTTTCAGTTTTAATTACCATCTCTTGACTTTCTACTGAGAAAGATAAAGTTTTAACTCTTTCCCCATCACCTGCCCCACTGTACACATAATCTTGCTTCCCCCAACCACCAACACAATTTTGGTTGGTTCAGTAGTCATTGCATACATTATTACATGTAAACTATGTTTACTTTCTCTTTTTTGGTTTTTTTTTTTTTTTTTAGATTCATTTATTTATTTGAGGGAGGGGACAAGTGGGAGGGGGAAGGGCAGAGGAAAAGGGAGAGAGAGGGAAAGAAGCAGTCTCCCTACTGAGGACAGAGCCTGAAGGAGGCAGGGAGGCTCAACCCCACAACCCCGAGATCATGATCTGGGTCGAAACCAAGAGTCAGATGCCCCACCCACTGAGCCACCCAGGTGCCCCTATTTTTCCTTGTACAGCTGTCTGTTTTCCCCAGACTTAATAATTGTCCTATTTTGTCACTTGCTTAGTTTTTGTGAATTTCACCTTTTTTTTTTTTTTTTAAGATAACTCCAGCAGTTATCTAAATGTCTTCCCAAAATGTTCACACTCAGCTGGGTGAGGAAGTGGGTGGAAGCAGGATTGGGCAGAGGGAAAGGAACTTCGATGAGGGATTCATGTGCATGTGCAAAGCAGGGAGCTTTGGAGCAAGGATTGCCCATCAGAATGTCCCAAGCCCAGCGGAAATCTGAGGCCCTTAGACCCTGCCTGGCTCAGTCACAGTGTGGGGGCTGCCCCAGGGAACGCTGCTCTCTTGCACAGTAGCTCTCCATCTGGGTCCAACTCGGAAGGAGCAGGAGTTTACACCTGGTGAATGGTTAGCATTTTGGGTAGGAAAGATCTGGATTTTGTAGGGTTTCAAGTTTTAAAGTGTATACAGTCTGGAGACCCTTAAAAAAAAATACAAAATTAGGTATAATTTATAGATTGATGAGATAAACCAATAAATTCCTGGAGCTTTGAATCCCGTGGAGACTCAGGACCTTTTCTTCTGAGATCTCATCAGGCAGTCTAGCAGAAGTGCTTTCTGATTACAACTTGGCTTCTCCTGCCCACCTAGAGCCCTCTATAGCTCCCAGCGCTCACAGGGTCCCATGGACGTGCAGGACCCCGGAGCTTAGGCCGTAGGAACTTCTTGGGAAGTTTGCCACTGATCCCGGGATCTTCTTCTGTCTTCCTAGGGATTCCTCTGCGATCACATTTTTCTTGATTTACTCCATCCTTTCTGTGGAGCCCCTATTTCAAAAATTTCTTGGGGTGGCACCTGGTGGCTCAGTCATTAAGCATCTGCCTTCAGCTCAGGTCATGATCCCAGGGTCCTGGGATCGAGCCCCATATCCAGCTCCCTGCTCAGCGGGAAGCCTGCTTCTCCCTTTCTCTCTGCAGCTCCCCCTGCTTGTGTTCTCTCTCTTGATGTGTCTCTCTGTGTCAAATAAATAAAAATCTTTTAAAAAAAATTTCTTGGGGAAAAGGGTGTGGGAAGTGACATTTTGAGACCTTGCATGTCTGCAAATATCTTCATTCTACTTTCACCCTTAATAATTTGGCTGGGTACAGAATATATTTTAAAAACTTCTAGAACAGTGCCTGGCATAGAGGGGCACCTGGGTGGTTCAGTTGGGTAAACATCTGCCTTTGGCTTAGGTCATGGTCCTGGGGTCCTGGGATCTAGCCCCGCATCAGGCTTCTTATTCAGCGGGGAGCCTGCTTTTCCCTCTCCCTCTGCTGCTCCCCTGCTTGTGTGCGCACGCTCTCTCTCTCTCTCTGTCATATGAATAAAGTCTTTAAAATAAACAAATAAATAAAAATTTAAAAGAACAGTGCCTGGCATATTTTAAATACCATTGGAGTTTTGGTATTACTATTATAAAAAATTCTAGTTGGAAATTCTTTTCTTTTTTTTTTAACTATTTATTTTTTTCTTTTCTTTTTTTATTATGTTCAGTTAGCCAGCATAAAAGTACATCATAAGTTTTTTTATTAACACATAATATATTATTTTTTTCAGGGGTACAGGTCTGTGAATCATCAGTCTTACACAATTCACACCACTCACCATAGCACGTACCCTCCCCAATGTCCATCACCCAGCCCCCACATCCTTCCCACCCCATTCCCCCCTAGCAACCCTCAGTTTGTTTCCTGAGATTAAGAGTTTCTTGGGACGCCTGGGTGGCTCAGTTGGTTAAGCAGCTGCCTTCGGCTCAGGTCATGATCCCAGCGTCCTGGGATCGAGTCCCACATCGGGCTCCTTGTTCTGTGGGGAGCCTGCTTCTCCCTCTGCCTCTGCCTGCCACTCTGTCTGCCTGTGCTCGCTCTCTCTCTCTCTCTCTCTGACAAATAAATAAATAAAATCTTTAAAAAAAAAAAAAAAAAGAGTTTCTTATGGTTTGTCTCCCTCTCTGGTTTCGCCTTGTGTCATTTTTCCCTTCCTTCCCTGATGATCCTCTGCCTTGTTTCTCAAATTCCTCCTATCAGTGAGATCATATGATAATTGTCAATCTCTGATTGACTTATTTTGCTTAACATATTACCCTCTAGTTCCATCCACATCATTGCAAATGGCAAGATTTCAGTTTCTGATGGCTGCAAAGTATTCCGTTATATGTATATACCACATCTTTTTTTTTTTAAAAGATTTTATTTATTTATTTGACAAAGAGAAAGGAGACAGAGAGACAGAGACAGAGCACACAAGCAGGGGGAGTGGCAGAGGGAGAAGCAGGCTTCCCGCCAAGCAGCGAGCCTGACGTGGGGCTCTATCCCAGGACCCAGGGATCATGACCCCAGGCGAAGGCAGCTGCTTAACAGCTGAGCCACCCAGGCACCCCTATACCACATCTTTATCCACTCATCTGTTGATGGATATCTAAGCTCTTTCCATAGTTTGGCTATTGTGAACTTGGAAATTATTTTCTTTTAGTGCTGTTGCTGAGAAGTCCAAAGGCATCAAGATTCCTGGTTCTTTGTATGGGATGTCTTTTCCACTCTGGAAGGTGGAGAATCTTCTCTTTTTCTCTGGGGTTCTGACCTTTCACAACCGCATCTTGATACTGGTCAATTTTCATCCATGCACTGAGCACTTTGGAGATACCTTTCAATATGGAAGCGTCCATCCTTCACACCTGGGAATTGTCTTCAATCTTTGATTGATATCTCCTCTCTTTTTGTGTTTTCTCTTTCTGTAATTTCTGTTGTCCACATGTTGAGTGTCTTGGACCAGTCCTCTAATTTTCTTTTTTTTTACTTTCCTCCTTTCCATGTCTTTCTGTTTTAGCTTCTGGAAGGTTTCCTCAAATTTATTCCAACCTTTCCATTGAATTTTTGATTTGCAGGGCCTCGTTGTTGTTGATGATGTTTGTCGCTCTTCTTCTTCTTTGGAGTTTGTTCTTTTTATTTTTATTTTATTTTATTTTAAAGATAAAAATTGTACTTTAAAGATTGCATTTATTTATTTGACAGAGAGAGACACAGCGAGAGAGGGAACACAAGCAGGGGCAGTGGGAGAGGGAAAAGCAGGCTTCCTGCCAAACAGGGAGCCTGATGCAGGGCTTGATCCCACAACCCCGGGATCATGACCTGAGCTGAAGGTTGACGCTTAATGACTGAGCCATCCAGGCACCCCAGATGCTTGTTCTTTTTAAAATAACACCCTGGAGGTGCCTGTGTGGCTCAGTCGTTAAATGGCTGAGAAAACTTTTCTGATCCCCTGCCTGGAGCACAAAGCCCCAGCTGCCATCTTCCTGGGGGGCCAGCTGGGAAACAGGAGCAGTTGGGGGGGGGTCCCAGCATTCCCAGCGTGTATGTTCCTGCCACTGCCTGACTTGGGGAGGTCGCCCCTGCCCTCCCCTGCACCTGCGGTTTTCCTGTTCCCCAGAACTCGGGTTATCCTTTCCAGAGAACAAACCTCCATCCAGTCTTCTGCTGGGATTGAGGAAGAAACCCTGATGTCGGGTCCCCAGGGAACCTGACAATTCTGATTTGAAACAGTTTCCAAACTTGTCTTATTTCAGATGCCCCCATGTTTAAACGGGTACCTGGACCTTTTGGGGGAGTCTGTGACCCTGTGACCCTTCTTCCCCACATGCAGCTTAGCCTAGGTTTTCTTTCTTTCTTCTTTTTTTTTTTTTTTAAGATTTTATTTAGGTATTTGACAGACAGAGATCCTAAGTAGGCAGAGAGGCAGGCAGAGAAAGAAGGGGAAGCAGGCTCCCTGCCAAGCAGAGAGCCCGATGCAGGGCTTGATCCCAGGACCCTGGGATCATGACCTGAGCTGAAGGCAGAGGCTTTAACCCACTGAGCCACCCAGGTGCCCCACAGCCTAGGTTTTCTTGTACTTACCACCCAACCATCTGTGTTCCAGCTTCCCGATGCCATGCTCTCATGTCTGCCCTCATTCTCCTCGTCTCAGTGGGTTTGTGCCTTAAACAAAATCTCTTGACTGTAGTTTTCTCAGGGTTGTAGGAGAAATGTGGAATTAGATACGTATGTTCAATCTGCCACAATTTTCAGAACTTCCATTCTTCCGAAATCAGTAAGCAGGTGAGTAATTAATTATAGGCTGTGAGAGTTATGGAGGGAAACAAACCTGGGACCAAGATGAGCACAGCAGGCAGGACAACTCAGACCTAAGAAACTCAGATTTTGTCTTTTTCTTTTTTTATGATTTATTTCTTTACTTGAGAGACAGAGTCCGCACGAACCAGTGTGAGTAGGGGGAGGGGCAGGGAAAAGAATCCCAAGCAGACTACCCCGCTGAGCCCTGAGCCTGAAGTGGGGCTCGATCCCACCACCCTGAGATCATGACCTGAGCCGAAGCCCAGAATTGGATGCTCAATCAACTGAGCGCCCCCCCGCCCAGGCGCTCTATCAGATTTCTGTCTTTAAACAACCCCCCTCACTGCTGGGAAGAGAAGAGACCATCCAGGACCAGGTGTGGAGTCAGAGCTGGTGGGGAAGCCACCAGGAAGATCAAGGTGAAGAGGGGGGAGGTCGGTTTGCAAAGGTGACGGGCTCTAGAGCTGGAAGGAGCGGTTTAGGACAGGGGCCATGAAGGCAGGAACCTCCCAGAGGGCATTGCACGCACCACATCTGTTTTGTCCCCTGCTGTGTACATATCCAGGGCTTACCAATGTCCCTCGCTACCAGAGACACTTTATAAAATGTTTGTGAATTGACACAGTGAGGGTGGGGCATGAGAAAGGGGGGAGGTAAAGACCCTCTAGAGGCTTCTCCTGCTAGTGTGGACTTTGGAGGCCAACTAAGGGCTGTGCAGTGAGCAACCAAAGGGAGACACAGAAGGTGTGGGAGTTGGGGACTGACCAGGTGAGAGGAGGTCTCTCCCTGCACACAGGCCCAGCATCACCATGTCCTTTCCCCTTCCAACCTGTCTTCTGTCACACCCTTTCCCCTCTGGCCACTCCTGCTGCAGCCTGACTCCTGCTGACACTTTGGCCTCTGCCTGATGCCTCCTCCTCCTCCCGGCCTCACCACTCCACCTCATCACTCCTCACTCCTGTCCTGGCCCCAGGAAGCCACAGTCTGATTCTTCAACCATGTTCTTATTCTGCTGACACTGACCTCAATCTGCGATTGGATTCTGTGTTTAACGTCAGATTCCCCCACAGAGGTGAGTTCCCAAGAGAGGGAGTCAGCCTGTTTTACTTGCCATTGCGTCCCTAGCAGCTAGGACTAGGCCTGGTGTGCAAAAGTGGGCTCAGTTAAAAAAAAAAAAAAATTATGATTTATTTATTTAAGAGAGAGAGAGAGAGAGAGAGAGCACAAGTGGGAGAGGCAGAGGGAGAGGGAGGTGAGCTCCGGGCTGGTCACAGGGCTCAGTATCAGGACCCCAAGATCACGACCTGAGCCGAAACCAAGAGTGTGACACTTAAGCGACTGAGCCACCCAGGTGCCCAGGGCTCAGTAAATTAAAAAAACAAACACTGAATTTAGATTTTATTGACATATGATTGACATATAACATCATATGTCAGATATTACAAAATGAACAGCACAGTAAGTCTAGTTCACACACATCATCACTCATTGTTATAGTTTTCTTTTTTTTTTTTCTCACGGCGATAACTCTTACATTTACTCTCTTGGCAACTTTCAAATATACGATATGGTATTGTTAGCTCTTGTCACTTGCCAGGCCAGTAATTGTTGCAAGAACCAGACGAAAGTAGGCATCATCTTGTGCAGACGGTGGATTGGAGAAGAGGTTGAAGGGGAGACTGTGGCCAAGGTATGTGACGTGGAAAGGAGAGGGGACAGAGCCTGAGCATAGGCGAGGGGCAGAAGTCCTGAGAGAGGAAGGGGTAGGTCTCAGGAGCTGGTGGACTTGAATGAAGCCGTCCCCGAGCCTTTGCTCAGTGCTTGGCCCTGAGCCCTGGGCCATGGGAACGTCTGTAACACAGGACTGGGTGAAATCAACAACGGACCAACTGTGCTGTGGGCAGATCACACCTGGTGAGGGTGTCAGGAGGAGGAGGTTGCCCTGGAGATGGATTTTAAAAGCTGAGGGAGGGGCGCCTGGGTGGCTCAGTGGGTTAAAGCCTCTGCCTTCGGCTCAGGTCATGATCCCTGGGTTCTGGGATCGAGCCCCACATCAGGCTCTCTACTCAGCAGGGAGCCTGCTTCCTCCTCTCTCTCTTCCTGCCTCTCTGTCTACTTGTGATCTCTCTCTCTCTCTCTCTGTCAAATAAATAAATAAAATCTTTTTTTAAAAAAAATAAATAAATAAAAAATAAAAGCTGAGGGAGACACGGCCAGGAAGTGGGGAGTGATTCCAAGGCCTCCAAGGTTCTGAGCCTGGGTGAGCGGTTGACTAGTGGGACCACAGGTGGAGGCAGGGGACGTGGGTTTCAGAAACACCGACCAGTCCGGGACCTTGGAGGATGTGCAAGGACCTATGAGGGGTCAAGGTAAGAGGCGGGGCAGGGCACGCACCTCAGGCTCACCCTACCCTCTTCATGGCCTTGCTTTCTTCCTGGGTTTGACCTCACCCAGCCCTACTGCACACCCCCATCCCTGCTGCGTACCCCAGCGTAGGTTCTAGGCCACTGACACTGGGTTGTGATGGCCCCATTTCCTATCTCACTCCCAGCCTCTCCCCAGTTGGCCTGCCCTTCTCTTCCACCCAGGAGCCTCTCCCCTCCCTTCATCTCCCCTGGAAGTCATCTAGGGAGTTGTGTGCTGGGAACTTTGGGAGATCTCTCTTTTACCCCCTTGCATTTGGTCAGATTTTAAAGCTAGGAAAATTGGGACACCTGGCTGGCTCAGTCAGGAGAGCATGCGACTCTTGATCTCGGAGTTGTGTGTTCAAGCCGCATGTTGGGCCTTCAAGCCCCCAGTGAGGATCAGTAGAACAGATCAGGGAGTTAAATTTGGGTCTGCTGACTCTGATGCTTACTCTCCTCACAGCACTCCAAAGGCCAGGCAGACAAGAACCTGGGGATCAAGGCTATTTCTCACAGCCAAAGCTCTGGGTGCCCTGGGGGTGGGGGGTTCCTATTGTACCAAACAGGAGAGGTAGAATCTTGAGGGACAATGCAGTGTTTAGAAGCATAGACCTAAAGGTCCTAAGGGCCAGAGTGCTCAGGTTCAAGTCAGCTCTGCTGCCTCCTATACCTCAATTTTCTCTTCTGCAAAATGGGATGAAAATAGTACTTGCCTTACTATGGGTATTGTAGGGATGAAATGAGGTGCATAGAAAACACTGTATGTCATTATCTTCTTTCCTGGAGCCCCTCTGCCCAGTCAGGAGCTCCTGTTCCTCCTATTCTGGCCAGGGGTGTGTACCAGGGAGTGCGGGGTTTCTCCCTGCTCTGGCCTGGGGACCAAAGACAGGAGGAGGTACTTTCTTTCTTTCTTTCTTTCTTTCTTTCTTTCTTCTTTCTTTTTTAAAGATTTTGTTTATTTATTTGACAGACAGAGATCACAAGTAGGCAGAGAGGCAGGCAGAGAGAGGAAGGGAAGCAGGCTCCCTGCTGAGCAGAGAGCGCCCCCCCCCCCCCCCGCCATGGGGGGCTTGATCCCAGGACCCTGAGATCATGACCTGAGCCGAAGGCAGAGGCTTAAACCACTGAGCCAGGCACCCCGGAGGTACCATTTCTTATCTCCATTTTATTAATGAGGAAGCCAGGCCTCCAAGAGGAGAGATCACTTGCCAAAGGTCACGGTCAGGGACAGAGCCAGGATGAGAAACCCCATGCCTGGGATCTGGCCGCTGCATCGCCTGCTCCCCCCGCATGGTGTTGATCCTCTGTGGGCAGGATGGGAAGACCCAGAATCCCCTCTTTCCAGGCCTAAGTTAGGCAGAAAACCCGTTATCTTCGGGAATGAGTCTCATCCCCTCCCCCATTGCCTGTTCTGGGCCAAACCCTAGCCCCACACTGTCGCTCAGGAGCCGCCCTTTCCCACGCCAGTGAATCCTGGGGATGTCCAGAGGTGGGCATTCGGGGCGCAGAAGGCAGGCCGACACTGGTAAGGAGAGTGGACCCTGGGTTCTGGAACCCAGTGGCCCTGGGTTCTTCAACCTTGGCCAGCTGTGTCACTAGATAACTAGATCACTCTGCCTCCCTGAGCTGCATGTCATCCAGCCGTAAAATGACAGATGGAATAAAACATCTCATTAGGACTCTTGCGAGGTGGGTATCTGGAGGGTGCCAGTCGGAAGCCAGTAACTGGCTGTTGAGGGGCCGCCCGACTGACCAGCTGGAGAGAAAAGGTTGGTTAGCCTGGGGCCTGGCGGGGCACTGGCGGCTTCTGGGGCACAGCTTCTCGGGGCTGGGCCCCACCACTTACCAGATCTGACCTGCAGCCTCCTCTCCAGCCCTTCTGTGCTCTCTTGCCCGGGCCCTCAGGCTGCCACCCTGGAAGCTGCTGCACTCCCCGCCCCTGGTCGTGGGCAGCCAAGCCCACCCCCAGCTTCTGAACATGACCCTCACTGTCCCAGCTCTGGCCCTGCTTATGACCTCAGACCTAAGGCTTGTCTCTCATCAACATCTCATATTCACCCCCAACCCCAGTTCACCTGTTCTCAGAACATGTACCGTTCGGTTCCTGCATAGGTCGTACACAATGGTGGCACCTGCGGGTGGGCTCAGAGTGCTTGAGTTTGAATCTCAACTTGACCACTTACTTGCTCTGTGACTTTGGGGAAATTATCTAACTTTCCTCTCCCTCAGTCTCCTCATCTATAAAATGGGATCATAATAGTATCTACCTGATAAAGTTCTAAGAAGATTGCAACCTAGAATGGACGTTTGGTAAGAGTGGGATTCTGGTCTGTTTTGTTGGGCGTTAGGTATCACTGGTGCCTGACACACACAAGCTATGCAACAAATATTTGTTAAACGCATCTGTGCCCTAGTGAGGTAATACATAGGAAATGGCGAAGAAGCGCTAACAGAAATAAAACACGAGCCACATATAATTTTAACATTTGTAGAAGCCATGTTTAGAAAAAGTAAAAAGAGGGGCGCCTGGGTGGCTCAGTGGGTTGAGCCTCTGCCTTCGGCTCAGGTCATGATCTCAGGGTCCTGGGATTAAAAAGAAAAAGTAAAAAGAGAAAGGTAAGATTAATTTTTTTAAGATTTTATTTATTTATTTGACAGAGAGATATCACAAGTAGACAGAGAGGCAGGCAGAGAGAGAGAGAGAGAGGGAAGCAGGCTCCCTGCTGAGCAGAGAGCCCGATGGGGGACTCGATCCCAGGACCCTGAGATCATGACCTGAGCCGAAGACAGCGGCTTAACCCACTGAGCCACCCAGGCACCCCTAAGATTAGTTTTAATAATATATGTTTTAACATAATGGATCATTGCAACATGATATCAATATAAGAATTATTACTGAGGATTTTTTTATCTCTATGCCCAACATGGGGCTCAAACTCACAACCCTGAGATCAAGAGTCTCATGCTCTACTGACTGAGCCAGCCCAACTACCCTGAGATATTTTCTGTCCTTTTTTTCCTACTAAATCTTTGAAATCTGGTATGTATTTTACCCCATGACATCTTTCAGCTCTACAACAATACCGTAAACAATGTCCTGCCAAAAAATAAAGCATATTTAACAAATATTTTTGTTTCAAAATTTAAAGTAATTAAAATTAAATTAAATTAAAAATTTGGTCCTTTCTGGCACCAGCCACATCTCAATGGCTCTGGATCCTCATGTGGCTCGTGGTCACCAGGCTGGGATGGCACAGGTACGAAGTGCCCAGGGCCTGAGTTAGGTTCCCTGGGGAAGTTCAGCTATGATTATTAGTGATCTGGAAGATGTCTGTGCTTTCAGTTGAGTGGAACAAGAAAACCACTGAGCACCGTGCACAACATGATTTCACTTGTGCAAACAAAGAAAAACTGCACCCCCACACTATTTCTGTTTATTAAATATGTAACCCAGATGTAAACAGAAGCCTCCTCGCCTTGTAAGAGCTCCAGGCCCAATCCATGAGAGCAGAAGGAGAACATGAAATGTGCCACAGATGTCTGCTCAGGAGAGTGGGCCCAGAACAGTGCAGGGCCTTTGTGTTAGCACCAAGAGAGGTTGATAGAGGCGCTGGGGGGCTGAATTGCTTGGGTTAGGAAGGGAGGAGAGTGTGAATTTCCTGAGGGTCAAGGTGGTAGAATGAATGGGGCAAAGAGCCAGGGAGCACCCCTCCCTGGGAATGGGGAGGTCTGAGAGGGCATGAACCCATCAGAGAGATGATACAATGGTTTTCCATGTGGGGTACGATGTGAACACTTCTGGGACCCCCGAACCCTCTGGGAAGTCTGTTCGACTGACCGATGTCTGTGTGCGTGAGTTTTAGGGTAGAGTCTAGAAAGAAGCTGACCTTTCGTCTAGGTCAGAGAAAGGAGATGGCCAGGGCAGAAGCAAGAGCCAGAGACTGGGGAAACCAGACACATTTAAGGGTCCCCTTTTTTCTCCCAACACCATTCTTAGGACTCAAAGAGGTGACTGTCAACCTCTCATGATTCACGGGGGTGGAGGTAGGAGCCCCTCTCAGCATGTCCTCTATATCTCAGAGGCAAAGGGGGCCTCAGAACACATCCGGACTCGACTATGTTTGTAAATAAATGCCCAGGAAAAACCTGGAAGGGTCCGTATTCACATGACAGGGGCTGCCTCTGGGAGGAGAGTGGGTTTGCAAAGGTGAAGATTTTCATGTTTGCCTTCGGTATGTCCTTATTGAGGTGTTTCAAAAAATGTTTTTATACTGAGCCAGCAATACTGTTATGTTCAGAAGGAAGAGATCACTGCCCAGCTCCTTCCTCCGGGCCCACCCAAGGAGTACGTGGCCAGTGTGGAAAACTCAGGATGTATGGGTAGGTAAGTAGGAGTAAGAAGCACGAGTCATTTTACTCACTGCCTGGCAGGTACCACTCTCCCAACTGCTGCTGAAACTCTGGGGAAACGTCTGGCCTCTGGGCTGGCCCTCTGTAGTGCAGGCCTGAATAGGCCTTGCCATTTTGCCCCAGCCTCAGACAAGCCAAAGGTCAGAGTAGCCAAAAATGTTGCCTTAGGGCCCAGGGCCGTGAGGGGTCTCGGTCCTGTGCCTGGAGTGCGTTGGTGGAAAATGGGGCCTTTGCTTTGGCATGGGGACTGCTGTGGGCCTTGGGCATGTCTCTGTTCAATTTGGGAACTATGCAGGGAACCCGGGAGCCCTCCTGTGGCACTGAGGATACCGCCTTCTCATGACATAGAGATCAGGAGTTTGGTCAACTTACTGGGGGCAAGTTACTTAGCCATTCCAGGCTTCTGTGTTCTTTTTTGTAAAATGTCGTGAGGGTTAAACGAGATAATGCCTGCCATACGGTCAGCATAAAGTAACCTTAGGAACCATAAGGATATTCTAAGAACAGTCTTTGCTCAGCTAAGCCCTCTAGCCCTCATGAAGGAGGTGAGAGGGGATGAATTTTTTTCTCCTAAGGGAGTGGGAGATGGAGCACGAGGGCCAGTGTTCTGTCTGGTTGGAGCGGGAAGAGTTGTGACTCCCTGTCTTGGGGCAGCGGCACCAGCAAGGAAGCTGGACACTTCCAAAGTTTCAGTGGTAGAAAATGGTGGGTAGTGGGGTGGCAATTGGCTGCTTTAAAGGGTGGCGCTGATCCGGGGACCAGACCAGTGTGGAGGCAGGTGTGGATTCTAGTCTCCACTCTGCCATCAGTGTGGCCCAGGATGTGTCACTGGGCCTCAGAATAGTGTGGAGGTTTCTTATTTTTTTTCTAAAGATTTATTTATTTTGGGGGCGCCGGGGTGGCTCAGTCGGTTAAGTGTGGAACTTTGGCTCAGGTCCTGGGTCCTGGGATCGAGTCCCGCATCGGGCTCTGGGCTCAGCTGGGAGCCTGCTTCTCCCTCTCCCTCTGCTACTCCCCCTGCTTGTGTTCTTCCTCTCTGTCAAATAAATAAATAAAAATCTTTAAATTAAAAAATTGTTTACTTTAGAGAGAGATTGAGAGAGCACATATGAGTGGAGGTGGGGTGCGGAGGGAGAGAATCCCAAGCAGACTCCCTGCAGAGCCCGACAGGGGTCTGGATCTCACCTCCCTGAGATCATCTGACCTGAGCCGAAATGAAGAGTCGGATGCTCAACTGACAGAGCCACTCAGGCGCCCCGTGTGGAAGCTTCTAGAGTGGCCTTCCTTCAGGCTCATTGCATCCAAGTCAGATCAGGTTTAGTCCCTCACCAGCTATGCAATTTGGGGCAAGTTACTTAACAGTCCTAGTGCTTCAGTTGTCCCATCTGTAAAATGGGAAGCATGATGTTACAAGCTTGTTGTGAGAATTAAATGTGGTAAGTCCGGCCCATTCCACAGAGGCTGGCAGGCTTCTGACGAGGGCTCGCTAACCGCGCCGACTCGCTGGCGTTGGCTGGCTGCAGCAGGATGTGGCGGGTGATCCTTGGGGTTCTTTCTGGTTTGGGAAGTCATCACCTTTCATGTCTGATCCAGCTTCTCCGAGGGCAGTTTAAGAGCCGTCCCCTCCGGTCCCATCTTACGTGCAGCCCAGAAGAATGACAAAGCTCTCGGATAACTGAGAAAACCTTCTCTGCCCCCTGAATTGCTGTGGGAGGAGGAAGGGAATGTTTCTGCTCTGGCCAATCGTTAATGCTCCAACTTCTCGGTCCAGAGCCCAGTGCAGGCTCTGATCATTTACGTTCCCATCTTCAAAGCCAGCTCGCTCATTCCCATCGCAAATGTCCTCTGAGCATCTGCAGAACTGAGTCAAGGGTCGCAGAGTGGGTCCTGGAGCCAGATGGGCCTGGACTGGACTCACGACTGGATCCCACCGGGTCTCCCAGACCTTGTTTCCTCACCTGTAAAATGGAGAAATTGTTTCCCACTTCTCACGTGAATGTGAGGATAAGATCAAACAATCTCTTGAATCCTTTGGGGCTGTTTTTAGCTGCAAGCTATGGGTTACCTGACAAAACGAATCAAGGCATTTCATTCTCTCCCAGAAGGATCTGGATTTGGTAGCTCTGAAGCTGGCTGGGCAGCTACCTCAGGCTTGCTCTTTTTGCTCTGCCGTCCTTAGGGTCTTGAACTTATGATTCCAAAGTGGTTGCTGCAACCCCACACTCCATATCCTCATTCAACACACTCAAGCAAAAGGGCGCCTGGGTGGCTCAGCTGGTGAAGCATCTGCTTTTGGCTCAGGTCATGATCCCAGGGCTCTGGGATCGAGCCCTGGTCAGCAAGGAGGATGCTTCGCCCTTTCCCTCAGCGGCTCCCCCTGCTTGTGCTCTCCTGCTCTCTCTCTCAAATAAATAAATAAAATCTTAAAAAAAAAAAAAAAAAAAGAAAAAGAAACCATACTCAAGCAGGAAGCCAGCAGGAGTAGGAGAGAGCAACAGCCCTTCTCCTCTAGAAACTCCTTTCTTTCCTTGAACACTCTTTCTCCAACTTTAGCAGGCACAAGACTCAGCCGAGCAACTTGTCGAATCCTGGAGTCCCAGGCTCCTTCTCCAGAGATCCGGACTCCAGGGGTCTGGGGCAGGACTTAAGAACTGTGTGCTAACTCTCCCCTACCTTCCCCCTGTTGATTTAACTTAATTTTTCTCTCCCCATTGTCTAATATGGGTTCTGCCTCTAAGTGCTTTCTTCCCCTCACTACCTCCTTTATTATAAATTCAATAAACAAGGTGAGATGTAAAAAAAAAAAAAGAAAAAGAAAAAGAAAGAACTGTGTGCTAAGCTCCCAGGGATGCAGAGGCCCCAGAGTTCACCACGGCTTGCATTGGGGAATGTGTCTCCCCCTAGTGTTAACTTTGGTCCTTAAGAAGGAAGAGGCTGGGGGCGCCTGGGTGGCTCAGTGGGTTAAAGCCTCTGCCTTCGGCTCACGTCATGATCCCAGGCCTGGGATCGAGCCCCACGTCCAGCTCTCTGCTCAGCCAGGAGCCTGCTTCCTCCTCTCTCTCTGTCTGCCTCTCTGCCTACTTGTGATCTCTATCTATCAAATGAATAAATAAAATCTAAAAAAAAAAAAAAAAAAGAAGGAAGAGGCTGGGGCATCTGGGTGGCTCAGTAGGTTGAGCATCTGGCTCTTGATTTCAGCTCAGGTCATGATCTCAGGGTCCTGGGATTGAGCCTCATGTCCGGCTTCTCAGCAGGGAGTCTGCTTCTCCCTCTCCCCCTTTCCCCTGTTCATGCTCTCTCTCAAATAAATAAACAAAATCTTGAAGAAAGGAAGGAAAGAAAGAGAAAGGAAGGAAGAAAGAAAGAAAGGAAAAGAAAAAAGAAAAGAAAAAAAGAGAAGAGAAAGAAGAGGCTGAGGAATGGGTCTAAGCACTGGTCCTTTATTGGGAAGGTGCAGGCCCAGGGAGCGGGGGAGCAGGGAGGAAGGAAGAGGCGAAGCAGCGAGCGGTCCAGGCTACTGCTTCCCAGCAAGCGCAGAGAGGCACAGCTGAGCACTGAGCAAATGTAATAATGAGCCTAGACCCTTTTCTGGAAGAGCTGGAGGGAGCAATTTTGGAGAAAAGGAGGCAGTTAGCCCAGTTTCCTCCCTTTCCACCTACCATTTCCTCCTTTTTGACATTTGCCACTGGGGAGCTGATGTCTCCACAGTTCTGGACTGAATCACCTAGGCATTGGCGACCTCTGAGGAAGTCAGATCTCACGGTCCCTTGGAGTGGTTTTTCATCCAAAACCGAAAACGGAGGGGGGACTTGGTGCATGATGGGATCCAACAGGGAGCACTAACAAGGCAGCTGAGAAATCTGTGGGAAGCCACAGGCTTCGTGTCCACTGCAGGCGGGATCATGCGGACCGTGGCATCTAGTTGGGTCCAAAGCAGATTTAAGAAAATTGAGCCAGCAGGATTTATTGGTGGATTGATAATGGAGTGTGGAGGAGAGGGGGAAGTTAAGGTTTTGCTGGATGATGGGGCTGTTTACTTAGATGGGGAAAGTCTGGGCAGTGGGGGGAGTTACTTTGTGAGGAAAATAAATTTTCTGCCCGTGTTCAATGCGTGAAGTCTACTAAGTGATCTAAGCCTGGACCTGAGCGGGGAGGTTCTGAGGATCAGAGTTTGCGTCCCTGTCACATCCATGGTATCTGAAGTCAGACTACTGGTCGTGGTCACCTAAGAAAAGAGGTTGTTTGAACAGAGGAGGGAGAGACGAGGTGGAAACTTGGACTCGGTCGAGCTGCACACACAGTGGCCTGTTTAACGGGTGGTGTGAGCAAAGGCCTCCTCATCTGGGTGGGCTGAGGAGAGAATGGAGGGTTGGGAGTGGTGATGGGGAGCTTTGGGGAGCTCTGCCATAAAGGGGAGCAGAGAAATGGGGCAGGGGCTCACGAGGGCCAAGGTAGGATGCTTTTGGTGTCTGCGGGTGGGAATGAGCCAGCAGGGAGAAGACGGATAATGCAAGAGGAAAAGAGGACGGCCGCCTGGATTGAGAGCTAAGAGGGATGGAACCAGACCACAAGTCGAAGATTCGGCTGTAGAGAAGAGAGGGGATCCCCCCACAGTGAGGGATGAGGGGTGTGGGCACACTGCTCTGCAGGCAGGGAGCAGTGGAAGGGGACGATGAAGTCACTCCGCTCTGACTCCATCTTCTGTGACTGAAGTTTGAGTCACTGAAGTCATTGAAGAGGGTGTTGGAGACGGGAGAGGAGACAAGGGTGAGAAGCAGGCTTTCCGGATGAGAAAAGGTGACTATTTCAAGGAACTGTGGCCGGAGAGCTTGGCAGTGTCGGGGCCCACTTGAAGTGCGGCCCTAACTATGAGGGGCATTGGTTAGCGTGGTTGGCGGGTTCAGCGGCTTGGGTGGAGGTAGCTGCTGGGGTGCAAGGGAGAGCTGGGCCAGAGTGGGTGGGGGGTGCTTAGAGCTGGGCAGTGAAATCTGAGCCCAGGAAGGGAAGTGGAGACAGGAGAGAAGAGGTGACTGGTGCAGAAAAGGTGCAGAGAGGTCGGCTCAGTGGGCTGGAAATCTCAGTGAGGCTGCAAGAGGGGAAGGTTCTTCTAAAAAGCAGTAATAAAAAGTTAACCACAGGACAAAAACACACCTTTCAGAATACCAAAAACAAACAGCTAAAAGAAAAATGGAAAGAGGGGGCACCTGGGTGGCTCCTTTGGTTAAGTGCCTGCCTTTGGCTCAGGTCATGATCCCAGGGTCCTGGGATCGAGCCTGGCGTTGGGCTCCCTGTATAGCCTGCTTCTCCCTCTCCCTCTGCCACTACTCCCTGCTTGTGCTATCTCTGACAAATAAAGAAAAAAGTATATATTTTTTCTTTATTTGAAAAAATATATTATATATGAAAATATATATTATATATTTATATATATAAAATATATATATATATTTTTAAATCAAAATGGGGGCGCCTGGGTGGCTCAGTTGGTTAGGCATCTGCCTTTGGCTCAGGTCATGATCTTGGGGTTCTGGGATCGAGCCCCGCGTCTGGATCCCTGCTCAGTGTGGAGTCTGCTTCTCTCTCTCCCCGACCCTCTCCCCTGCTTGTGCTCTTGCTCTCTCCCAAGTGAAAAAAAAAAAAAAAGTTTAAAAAAAGAAAAATGAAAGCAGGAAAAAATAGACAACAGAAGGACTATATATAAAAGACTTGGGATACATGTAAATCTAACAGAAAACAGTATGATGGATCGAGGCCGAACAGATTTACCGTTTGGTGCTGCTGTAGAACTGAGGAGCCTCTACAACGGATTTCTACAGTATATTGGCTTTTGTTTTTTTCTAAGATTTTATTTGAGGGAAAGAGAGAGCATGTGCAAACTGGGGGTGGGGCAGAGGGACAGCAGCTCAAGCAGACTGTTGTGGGGCTCAGCCTCACATCCCCAAGACAGTGACCTGAGCAGAAATCAAGAGTCAGATGCTTAACTGACTGAGCCACCCAGGCGCCCCCAGGATATACTGTTAAGTGACATGCAAAACGGAGAAATGTAGTGTGTGCTTTTTTTTTTTTTTTTTTAAAGATTTATTTGAGGGCGCCTAGGTGGCTCAGTGGGTTAAGCCGCTGCCTTCAGCTCGGGTCATGATCTCAGGGTCCTGGGATCGAGTTCTGCATCGGGCTCTCTGCTCGGCAGGGACCCTGCTTCCCTCTCTCTCTCTCTGCCTGCCTCTCTGCCTACTTGTGATCTCTGTCTGTCAAATAACTAAATAAAATCTTTAAAAATATATATTTTATTTATTTATTTGACAGAGATCACAAGTAGGCAGAGAGGCAGGCAGAGAGAAAAGGGGGAAGCAGGCTCCCTGCTGATCAGAGAGCCCGATGCGGGGCTTGATCCCAGGACCCTGAGATCATGACCCGAGCCGAAGGCAGAGGCTTTAACCCACTGAGCCACCCAGGCGCCCCGAAATAAATAAAATCTTAAAAAAATATATTTATTTGAGAGAGAGAATGAGTGAGTGTGGGGTGGTGGTGGGGCGGAGGGGAGGAGCAGAGGGAGGGTCTTAAGTAGACTCCACGGGCGAGCCCCATGGAGGGCTTGGTCCCACCTCCCTCAGATCACAGGGTGGAATCCAAGAGTTGGACGCCCAACTGACCACGCTCCCCAGGCACCCCTAGATGCTCACTTTATGTAAGAAAGGGGAACAATAACATATTCATCTGTTTAAATTTTTAAAAAGATTGGAATAATTAAATCAAATAAAAAAGGTCACTAAGGGGCACCTGGGTGGCTCAGTGGGTTAAAGCCTCTGCCTTCAGCTTGGGTCATGATCCCAGGGTCCTGGGATCGAGCCCCACATCGGGCTCTCTGCTCAGCGGGGAGCCTGCTTCCTCCTCTCTCTCTGCCTGCCTCTCTGCCTACTTGTAACCTCTGTCAAATAAATAAATAAAATCTTAAAAAAAAAAAAAAGGTCACTAAATGGGAAGGGAGGGAATAAGGTGGAGGACATAGGAACAGAAATTAGACTTTGAAGAGATCTTGTTTTGTAGATTAAGACTTGGAACTCTAGGGGCACCTGGGTGGCTCAGTGGGTTAAGCCTCTGCCTTCGGCTCAGGTCATGATCCCAGGGTCCTGGGATCAAGCCCCGCAATGGGCTCTCTGCTCAGTGGGGAGCCTGCTTCCCCACCACCCCCCGCCTGCTGCTCTGCCGACTTGTGATCTCTGTCAAATAAATAAATAAAATCTTAAAAAAAAAAAAAAAAGACTTGGAACTCTAACTATTTTATGTATTAAACTAGGAGAAATTTTTTTTAAATTCTATAAGGAAATGCAAGTTGACATTTTCTCATGTCCGAGACACTTAGAAAGGATGGATCTGCACGTACATTTCCAGGTGTAAGTCCACTTTGCTCACATGTCACAGACGGCTTTACAGGAATATTTTTATCGTGACATTTCATCACTTCCTTATTCAATACCGCACATCGTGCTTTGGTTCATCGTTCCCTCTGCGGTAACCCACTGAGCGCCGCACGGGGCATGGAGCCCCTCCCGCATCTGCGTGGCATCCTCCCACGGCGCCTGTGCTAATCTTCTCTGGGTTGTTCCAATTCTAGTCTGTGTACTGCCGGGGGCAGCCCGAGAAATTCTTTTTTTTTTTTTTTTTAATATTTTATTTATCCATTTGAGAGAGTGAGAGAGAGAGCACGAGAGGGGAGAAGGTCATAGGGAGAAGCAGACTTCCTGTGGAGCCGGGAGCCCGATGCAGGACTCGATCCAGGGACTTGGGGATCATGACCTGAGCAGTGGCTTAACCAACTGAGCTACCCAGGCGCCCCAACCCAAGAAATACTTAAATGGAAAAATACATAAAACAGGTTAATGTAAATGCGCATCCAGTGAGTAGCAAGCCACACAGAGGAACCACAGTAAACTGAAACACCATGAACAGACTAGCTGTGTCGCAGGAAATATTCCCAAAATAAAGACCTACAAACAAAACCTTAAACTCCCTTTTGTTATTCTCATACTGTTGTGTGATATGGAATATAACAACTGAGTAATTGTGATTATCTATTTCATAATTCAGGGTATAAATGGGAATCGGGATTCTCAATGTTGGGGGAAAATATACAGATGGAAGATACAAGAGTTAAGAAAAGTCTCTTAAGTCTTGAACTTGAATGCAAAGTACAGATGTGTTTTATCTTAAGGAACCATGTCAAAAAAAAAAAAAAAAAAGAAACCCTGTCCTTGCTTCGTCTACCAAAGGCCATAAATAATGATCAATAAAGCAGCAGACCTTCTAGAACCTTGATTTTGGTGTTGCAATGCCATTCACCACTAAATGGAACTAGGATTTTGTTTTTTTTTTTTCTGGAAATAGATGACCCCAGGTCTGGAGCAGGAAATGTACAACCTAAATCTGGAATAGCCTACCATACTAGTTAGGAGAGGAGTTACCACACGCTACCATCAAAAGGGTTGTTATCAAAAGGACTTGGCAGCCACTTGAGGCCCCCCACTGGACAGAAAGAACAGTTTGAGCATCATTAAGTGTAATTAAACTACAATGAACTGAAACATATAAAATGTTTAATTCAGTGACCATGAAACTAACAACATTAAAAAACCACCCACTGGTCACTTTCATTTGGAGGATGCTAGTAAACCCAACTCGTTATTTTGGAAACTGGCCAAAGATTTGGGCATTTATCCTTTTTCCGATACAAACTCTAATTCCAGCTAACCGAAGAGCAGATGAGTCAAAGTTTCTCTTCACGCTGGTATTTTGGGCATTATGTGAAGAAGGGATGGTAGAATTAGAGGGTCCTCATTTTGCAACACTTGATGTATTAATCAATCTAGGAACTGAGCTTCAAGGGCCACAGTATCTAGAGACAACCAGGCGTGATGCGTCTCCAGCACACACCGCTGTGCGGTTTTCTTACCACTAAATCTGAATCCAATCACACATCTGGATCTACTCCTATTTAGCAGGAAATACAAAGGATAAAGAAACCTGTGAAATGACACCATGGAGACAGAAGAGCAAAATCCAGACTGGGAGAGAGATGGAGGGAACTTACAGGTGCCAAGAGATAAGAAATATGCCAACCATTTGCAATACAGAGATGCTCAAACAAATACATTACTAAGATAAAAAGCAAAAAGACACCCAAGTAGAAATTTGAGAGTTTGAGGACTTCATAATATTAAGGAATTAATGTTATTTGGGTATGCTAATGGTATTATGTTTTCTACGAAGTCCCTATTTGTGGGTGGAATGGTGCGTCACGTTATGGTAAGGGAGAGGAGCCAGTGGTATAAATTAAGCGAACTTAACTACTAGTTGATAATTGCTGAAACTATGTGATAGGTACATGGGGTCTTGCTCAGTCTACTTTTGCACATATTTGAGGCTTGTTTTTTTTTTTCTTGGAAGATTTATTGTAAAGAGAGCGAGAGTGCACGTGGTGGGATGGCAGAGGGAGAGAAGCAGACTCCCCACTGAGTGAGGGTCCTGACACAGGGCTCCATCTCACCACCCTGAGATCATGACCCGAGCCGAAGAGACAGATGCCTGATTGAGCCGCCCACACGCCCCTAACTGAAATTTTCCATGACATGAAGAACAAGAATTTCCAAAGTCAAGTCATCATGATTTAGGGTGTTTCTGGAAACTTGTGATGATGGGGAGGAACGAAGGTATCTGGGCTATCTTTCAGGTTTCTTGCTTGAGGAATAGAACAAGTGCTGGTTTACTAAGTTCAGGAAAAGTAGGGAGGTGGGGTTGTGAAGCACACGAGGAGTCCCACCCCGTCATGCTGACTTGGGGTGCCTGCGGCCCATCAGGGTGGGACTGCACAGGAGCTTGGTGGAAATACTGAACTCGAGAGAGATGTGGGCAGGGGTGAAAACTGTAAGTCACTGGATAACATCACAGGGAGAAACTGCAGAGAAGGGCCTTGAGACGAGGTCAACCAGATAAATAGTATCTTAGGAACTGGCAGGCCCCAGAGGGGTCTATAACAGTTTTTAAAAAGAGGGGAATACTTACCTCACACTGTATATAAAAATTAACTTAAAATGTTTTAAAGACCTCAATTTAAGAGTTAACTATTCAGAACTCTTAGGAGACACCAGTATAAACCTTTATGACCCTGGACTGGGCAATGAATTTAGACAGGACACATAAAAAAAAGCAATAAAAAAATTGAGTAAACCGGACTTCACCAAAACTAAAAACTGTTGTATGACAAATAACATTATCAAGTAAATGAAGAAAACACAGAGAATGGGAGAAAACACCTGCCAACCATAAATCTGGTAAGAATCTAATACCCAGAATATATAAAGAACTCCTACACTGCACCAGTAACAAGATAAATAACCCAATTAAAACATGAGCAAAAGGGGCGCCTGGCTGGCTCAGTCTCTGGTCTTCTCCAGGCTCAGTGTGGGCCTCTTGATCTTGGGGTTGGGTGTTCAAGCCCCATGTTAGGCATAGAGTTTACTTATCAAAAAAATAGGCAAAGGATTTGAATACTTAAAAAAAAAATGATATACAAAGGTTCATTAAACGTGGAAAGATGCTCAACCAGGCGTCCTAGGACGAGGAAAATACAAACCAATACCGCACTGAAAGATCACTGCATACCCACTCGGATGCCTGTAATAAAAAAAGAAACGGGAAAGTGCGTGCTGATGAGATGTGGAGAAATTGGAACCCTCGTGCACTGGGGCTCTGGGAGTGGAACCCAGTGCAGCTGCTGTCCCAACACGGCCCCGCAGCTCCTCAGGGAGTGGCGGAGCCTCAAGACCCCGCAATCCTACTCCAAGGTATAGGTCTGCAAGAGCTGAAAACGTCGCTCCATGCCAACAGTGTGTTCCCGGGAGAGAAGGCATCAAAACAGCCCTAACGTGGAAACAACCCAAATGCCCTCAACTGATCAATGAATAAACAAACTCCGGTACAGGTCTGCCCCACTATCCAGAAGCAGAGCTCCCCCGTGAACTCACATACCCAACAAATCCCCACTCATATAGATGGACACATTTGTGTTTTTCTGGACCCCAGAAACACCTCTCGGGCTGGTCTGAGACCTGAGGACATGCTTGCTAACGTATACACAAAATAAATCGATACAGCACGGATGCTCACGCAGTTCAAGGGTGTTCTGGTGCTTTGGTCTGGAGTGTAGACTGTGGGGAGGGAACCTGGAGGGGCCAGCCCCACAGCTCAGGGGGGAGCGCTGCCTGGAGAAGGACTCAGGAATGGCTCAGTGCTGCTCTTTTTTCGCATTTTTTTTTTTTTTTTAGGTCTTTTGTAAAAGCAAAGTGGCATAATGTGAACTTTCAAAAAGCGGAAGAGTTTACCTGTAAAAGGGAGTATTTGACAAAAGGGATCGAGCACGCACTAGAACACCGTGAACCTCCAGAACCTCGTGCTTCCAAGCCAGTCACAAGCCTATACTTTATAGAATTGTCCAGAATAGGCCAATCTAGAGAGACAAAATAGATTCACAGTTGCCTAGGCCAGAAGAGGGAACGGGGAATGACTGCTAAGTCTGGGGTTTCTTTTTTGAGTGATGGAACATTCTTCAATTATATAGTGTTGTTGCACAACCTTGTGAATATTCTAAAAACCACCGAATTGCATGCTTTAAAATGGTGAATTTCTAATGCAAATTCTAGTTCAACTTTGGGCTTCTGCTCAGCAAATGCTGCAGTGAGGCCCGTCCCGGGGAAGCCTGGAGACAGCACGGGCCCTGAGCCCGGGTGGTGGCTGGCCACTCGTGGCACCTGTCCTCTTCTGTCATCTCTCTCCCGCCCCCCAGTTAATTCCAGCAGCTCTGGCCAATCTGAAGCAGAATCTGTGGTTTCATCCCTCTCGCCAGGATTGGTTTAGGGGCAGGCAGGTGGTCCAGGTCTGCCCAAAGAAACCCCGGTTGCTGAGAGGTTTCTGGGAAATCTTCAGGAGAAACCAGTCTTCTGCCTCTGGACACCAGAGTGTGGAGCTGAAGCCTGGAGCAGCTGACTTGGGGTACATGGGGTGGCTGGACAACATGCCAAGGCCAACAGGGCACAAAAATTGGAAAGAACCAGCTGGGTACTTAGAACTACCCGAGCTCAGGACTTCATTTAGGGAAATTGGTCTTCCTCCTTGTAAGCCATTTTCTTTTACTTAGAGCCCAAAGCACCCATTCTATCTAGTCCAGGTTATGGTGACTGCTCCCCAGAGATGGGATAAAATGGGCTTGGAGACAGGGACAGGGCTGGCACGAGCCTGATTACAACTGGCTGAAACAGCTGCACCATGTGTTCTCAAGATTGGGTTCCTGGTCTGTAAGCCCAGATACTCTCATGGTCCAGGGCTAGTCCACTCAGCAAATATTTCCCGTGAAGGAAAAACAAAGTTCAAGCTCACCCTACTCATCCTAATTCCTAAGGAACAGGAATAGAGGATTACTACTGGGTTTAACGTCAGCCAGTCACTTCGCGTTTTAACTGTAAAATGGGGCTAAACACCGAATTTTTGACACAAAAATTAAGAGGCTTGGGCTGAGGTCCCAGCACGGTCCACAGCTGAACACATCTGACTGAATCTGAAGTCCCACAAACACTAAAGCAACCCCGGCTGTGGCTTCCTCCAACTCTGCAACTTCTGCTCCAATACCAAGCTGCTGTCTCCCTGACAGCAGTAATGTCCCCTCCACAGAGGACACCTCCCTCGGAGTAAAAACTAGGTGTACAACCTAGAACGATTTCAGCAATGGAGAAAGCAAGTGGTTGCAAGTTGCCTAAGTGGACAAAATTATCCAAAAGGTGCCCCCGAACAGAAGTCAGAGGTTATTTTTGAATAAAGCTGGGAGTCTGAACCCTGACTTTGCGACTCACTCTTGTACACAGACAGGACCCTGAACCAGTTTCTTCATCTGAGCTCATTTCCTCACTCATAAAAAGGGCGTTAACACTTGGCGTTACACAATTGTCCCAAAACCGAAGACTAGAGATAACGCACCAGAAAATGATCAAGTGCTTCATAGAATAGTGCTACCTTTCCAAGGGGATAAACAAAGCAATGTATTTTTTTTTTTTTAAATCTCTACTTTGCTTTATTTCTCCCAAACGATAGAGGTGACTTGTGAAAGCACATTCCAATTGCGAGCGTCAATTTATTATAAGCTCTATTTCCCAAGAGCTAACTTCTTGCTCTTTCCTCTGGAGGAAAGGGGGTTCACTGCAGGGTCTCTAAACGGAAGCAATCAGAGTCCCCATTAACAGCTCTGGTTTGCAGTTAGAGTTCACGAGCAAGGACAAGAATGTAATCAATTCACAGAAGACCTGCGCGTCTGTTTTAAGAAGAGTGCCCGTCGGTCTTACACGTCTATAGCCGATTGTATAGACACAGAAGCACTTTTTCCTGACACAAGGACTATAGTTGGACCTACTAATTTTCTAGTTTTAGGGAGATTTTAAATGTGAATGAAGTGGAAAGGCTCTTCTGCTGTCTACTACCAGGCCAAAACCTCAGACCTACCCAAACTCTGCCTTGAGAAATACACTTCAGGTAACACTGCACAACCAAGTACAGAAATCACTCCTCTGCTCCTGGCCTCCAGCAGCAGTCTGCTCCAGGGATCTTTCCTAGCTGCACTGAGCACTGTGTTCTACAGACGGACTCGAGACCAGAACGGCTGGACCGGAAAACCTCTACACCTCACACCAGAATGCGTCCTGTCCCAAGAGACCTGGAGAAACCAGGCTCCCCCACTCCTGGGAAAAGATTAGAGGCAGCATTCCAAGCCAAACTGTATCCAGCTTTATTAAAGATACTTTTCATAAACAATCATGGTATTTCAGGCAGGACATGGGCAGACAATCGTTAACAGTATACAACAACTTTCAAACTCCCTTCTTCAATGGACTACCAAAATCAGAAAGCCACTATAAAACCCAATGCAGTCTTCATGTGATGCTCAGAGCAGGGAAGTTTAGAGTGAGGGCGGACAGTTCACATTTAGCATGTTGTTTAACAACTTTTCACAAGCCGACCCTGACTTTCAGGAAATGAAATGAAAATGGCAGGATTATCCATCTGAAGATCCACGAGCTAAAAAAGGAACTCTTTTGAGGGACGCCATCTCAGTGGTGACACTTTGTCAAGTCCAGATTGCCTGACATACTGGGAACCATGTCTTGGGGGTCAGGTTCCAACAGGTAGGTCTCTGGGTTTAAGGGAGTCAAGTCTATGTTGAAGGCAGAGGGGGAGAAGAGGACATAAAAACTCAATTTTAGTTTTCTTCCACGCCACCAAGGGATTTGTACCCAGGCGGCTCATGTGTGTCAACGTCAAGGAACCCCTCCTCCTGGGAGCCAAGAGGAAGTTTCTCAAAACTAGGAGGGAAAGGTGTTTTTCCCCTTGTGTCAATCTAGCTTCAGAGATATTCTATTAGTGACATATGCCCTTCCCCCAAAACAACAATGAAGTGTTCTGTGTGCTAACAACATAGCTTTAAAAAAAAAAAAAAAAAAGTAAAACAAAATTCTGCATTTTTATAAAACTTGATAAAAAATAGTATTTCAAACTGTACAGTCACCAGAAGTACACAGTTATCAAAAATGCACACCCTTCACTTGGCATCTCCAGCACCTTCAGCTTTCTGTGCCTAGAAGAAGAAGATCAATACAATGTCACCACCTACAGATTTGACACGATTTTCATTCACATCCCATCCCTAGCACTACAACTGCGCCCACACCCAAGTTCGGATTTTAGATCCTTCCAGACTCAGTCCTTGTTTTGAGGAGAGCTTGGTAACCTTCCCTCTGGACCTCACTGGACAACTGGGGAAGGGGTCACATTTGCATCAGAAGAGGAGTTTATCCTCAGCTTGAAAACACTATGGTGTAGCATGAGCTCAGAACACGGAGCTCACACTACAGTGCCCATTATTGGACAGCACAGACTTTAGGAATCCAGAATGTAAGCTAATGGAAAAACCATAAGCAAACTCTGGGCTGAAAAGCACACTTGGGGCGATACAGGAACAGGAGAAAGATAATAGAAACTTCTGGGATTGGTAACTGACTCAGAGCCGGCTCCACAAAAAGTCGGGACAGCAGTTGTACCTGGTCTGTTTTGGCATCTCCGTTTTCTGCAGGGTTATTCCCATCCTTGCTGGCATCAGCTTTCCCCTTTTTCCCTTTGGGTACCTTCTCTCCCTTCTAAAAAGGAGAAGGGAGAAAAGAGAAAAAAAAAAAAAAAAAAAAAAAAAAAGAGCAGTTTCCTCAAATTTCGCCTGAGCAGGGTATGGTCTGCAAGGTTCTGTACGACACAGGTTTATCAAAGATAACACACCCACAGACTATAAACCCTCAACCCTCCCCCATTGATAAAAATGGATCAAAACAAGACCAAATTATCATTTGCTGTGGTCTTCAGTATACAAGTTTTTATTTGAGTGTAAAAAATAGAAGAAACAGTGCCTTGAATACTTGAGTTTAATATGTACAATCTCTTGTAAACTGTGGACTCCCCTGCCCAGAACCCTGTTGCCCAATTATTTTTTACCTTGATAGAGTTCTTGATTAGAAAACCAGTACTACAAAATGTCAAGGATAAATAAGGGAAGCTATCAAGACAAGTGAGAGGGGCGCCTGGGTGGCTCAGTGGGTTAAAGCCTCTGCCTTCAGCTCGGGTCATGATCCCAGGATCCTGGGATTGAGCCTCGCATCGGGCTCTCTGCTCAGCAGGGAGCCTGCTTCCCCCTCTCTCTCTGCTTGTGATGTCAAATAAATAAATAAAATCTTAAAAAAAAAAAGTTAGAATGTCCATTAACGGGGTCATCAGTCTGCTGAATTAGGACACTGAAGGACAGGCCTCATCCTGCGAAAATGACCAATTCCAACATAATTTTTAAGGCCTAGTTCAAATAACTTTCTCATATCAAGTCTGTGTCAATGGATGAAACTGTTAGACAGCAGAACTGCCAGCAATGTGGGAAGCCGCAGCAACTCCGAGGAGCGTCCTAGTCTTTCAGTTCCACTCACCTTTGCTGGGGCCTTTTTAGGCTTGGGCTCTGGCTTTGGAGGAGCAGGTTTCTTTTATTTCAGGAAAAGAAAAATAGAATATTAGTATGATGGGCCAAAGAAACAATCTACCACCAAACCACAGTACCACCAGCACAGAAGTTTCTCTTATTTCCTAAAGCCTCTGGGGTTGACTTTCCGTTAGGAGTTTCCTATCTCCAGGAACCCATTTAAGTAACATGCCAAGGTGTCCCACTTTGGCTACAAGCAACCTGAATTTCAGAACCACAATTATCAATCAGGTGAGAGCCCACAAGAGAGTAGATCATTCAAAAGCTGCCACTAACTATAACCCACGGGAAACAAAGGGAATTTTTAATACTTTTTAGTTTCAGGGATAAACATAGTTTAATAGCAGACACTTACAGCAGATAACCTTGCAGATCTTCTCTGTGGCTATTAAAAGAAAAAAAAATTAGAAATAGGACAGTTAAGAAAAACCAAAAGGTAAAAAATTTTGTTATCAGTCTGGTCTAGACTACAGGAAGTGCAGAGAGCATAGGGAAATTCCGGACTAGAGGTGTGATTAATTACCAGCAAAGGAGTCCCAAAGCTGTTTAAGACTCACCTCGTCCTTCACCTTGGCTTTATCTCCTTTAGCATCCCCCTCAGCCTGTAAAAGACAAACAAAACCTAAGAAAGTTGTAGCTTCGAAGGCAATGCTTACAGACTCACTAAGCATAACAGTCCTAAGGAAAAAAACTGAAGGGGGAATTCTTGCACACAACTTTTCCAAGACATACAAATCTTCCGGTTTTAGCATCCCCAGCTCCTATGAAAATGCCCTGAATGCTCAGCAATCTGACTGCTCCTCTGTGCAAGCATCACGCCCGAGATGGCGCAAAGCGCGCAGGAAAAGCGGGTGTCCGAGCCCCAGCCGGCCTGGAGCCACCGCCGAGCCTCCCCGTGCAGCGCGCGCTAAACTGGAGCTCGGAGCTTGGAGGAGCGCAGCCCGCGCCGCGGCGCCAAGCAGAAGCAACAGCTGCAGATGGTGCAAACAAACCCCTCCGGAGGCGGGGCCCGGGCGCCGTTACCATGGCAGCCGTCGAGGGCGGGAGACTGGAGGCGCGCGCAGCCGGGGGAACTCGTGGGCGGCAGCGGCGCGCACCGGCGCGAGTCTCGTGCGCCGGGGCCGTGGGCGGAGGCGGGGCCACACAGCGAAGCCCCGCCCCAAGGGACACGGGCCCCGCCCCCTCACGGCGGCGGTTTTTTGGCGGCAGCGCGCTCCCCCGCCCGCCAAGCCCGAGCGCCGCCTTCCCGCCCTTTCGGGTTTGAATTGCCCGCCCGCGGGGAGGGGAAGGGGCATGGCGATGGGGGAGGGGGCGCGGGGCGGGCACGGCGAACCCGAGGGGAGCGGGATAAACAGCCGCCAACATGGCTCCTCCCGCCGCGGCCGCCGCTCCTCCAATATGGCCTCTGGCGCCCGCGGGCAGCCGAGCCGCGCAGGGTTAGCCCGGGGCAGCCTGACACCGTCTCGAGCTCCTGTGCAAGGCGTCCGACCCTGCTCCAGCCCGGCGCCGATTCTCGCGCCCCGAAGCCGGGGAAGCGGCGGCGGCAGCAGCAGCGGTAGCGGCGGCGGCAGTGGCGGCCCAGCGCCTGGGGCCCTCGCGCCACGTACCTTTCTCTTGGGCATGGTGGCGACGGCGGCGGGACGTAAGCGCTGGACGCGGGGATGCAGCGGCGCGCGGGCTTTGGCCGGTCCGGGGGTCGTTCTCGCCTCTTCTTCACACTGCTCGGGCTCCGGGGGGTTTATAAAGTTTTTATAGCGCTGGGAGCCCCGGACCGGTTAGAACCGGATTTCACCTCCCGCCGCCGCTCATTGGCCCAGCTGGGGTCACGTGGGCGGGGTTTAAACTCACCTCCTCTGGAGGGAGTGAGGAGGGGGGTACGGGGGGCAGGGCGCGCGAGACGGCGGCGCGCCTAGGGGGTGGGGGCGCAGTGGGGGAGGCGCGCGTCGAAGGCAGTAAACGAGGAGGGGGTGTGCGATTCGGCGGGTTCTGCGTTACAGCTCCCGCCAAGCACTGGCTTTTGCAAACTACCAAGTTCCTTCCACCTTATGCAACCCAGCTACCCACTTCTCCAAGCCATGCGACACTTAGGGCGCATCTCGGCCGCTTTCCTTCCTGTTCCCGCTGGGGGCCCCCGAAGAAGGGTTTGCAAGGCCTGGCCGCACCGCCCTTCGCCGCCGGAGGCGGGAGGAAGCGCGCGGCTTGGAGGCACAGGCTCCAATTCCCAGGGCCAAGGCTGACGCTGAAGTGGGGAAAGAGCGGGGAAGCCAGCTTGGCGCAGCCGGACGTGCATCCTTCCAAGCTGCCACTCCGAGGAATCCTTTCGTGCTCTTCACCTGGAAGGCGGTCCGCTCGAGGTGGGGTGGGGGCTCGAGGGGGGAGACTTTACACGCAGAGGTCCCCTTCGGGTGCTGTGGGGCAGGTAGGAGCTGTCCTTTCAGCACCCGTTTCCCAGCCGCCTCCCCAAATGCCAACGAAGCCCCCCCCCCAAAGCCTGTCGAGTGGCTCCCTTAGGTCCCTGTATTCCCGCACCTCGGAACCCCGCCACAGAATGATGGAGAGCAGCCGCCTAGGCCTACTAGCACTCCCTTCCCCCTACGCTCCACCCGCTCAGGAGACATCAAGCTCAGCTGCCCCCACCCGACGCGGCCACCAAGCCTGGGCGCTGCAAAGGCAGCTGGCGAAATCCCTCCTTTCCACACTGGCAGGCTGGCTTCCTCTCACTTGCGGGAGGACAAGGAGGGTGGACGATAGCGACCGGGGATTAGGAAACAAGTAAAGGAACAGGTGTTGCAATGGCAAAAGGGCTCTTCCACTGGCTCCCCCACCTCGCATGCCGCCCAAAGCTGGGGATCCTGGAGGTAGCCAAGCGCACCTGAGAGAGGGCAGGCAATTGCAGCGGCAAAACCAGGTGTTCTTCTGTTGTACTGTTTGGAGACAAGTTTTACATCTAAGAAAGAATTTTTAAAATTCTATTTGAAACCCAGGAGAACACAAGAACACAATAAATATCCTCAAGTGGGGGACTAGCTCACAGGTGAGGGGATATTTACATAGGTCCCACCTCCTTTCTTGAGGCAAGGATTGAGCCGTTTGTACAAATCCTGCGGGTAGGAAGCAAGGAGTTCTTATCTGCAGCTTCTGCACCTCGGCAGTAGTGGTCCCTCAGCCCCTGCCTGTCCCACTCTGTGTACCTTACCCCTAGAATACAGGACCTAAACCCAGAGACATCAGCTTCATTCATCTCTGCTGTACCCCAGTCATATTAGGGAAAGTCAGACAAGTTCGGAGACAGGACTCAATAGTCAGGCTCACTGGGCAGATTCCGTTTGTTGCCTCCAGCCCCTCATTCCCGCCTTAATTGTAGGGCTCTGCATTATAGCCGCATAATTCATGCCTCCCTAATTAAGGCTGTCAACAGCCCCATTGTAAAGCTGGAAAATGTACGGCACCTGCTCTCAGGGAGCCCTGTGCCAGGGACTGGTTGTGGGGAATGCCAGGTGTGTGTAGGGGGCTTGCCAAAGGGTGCATTGATTGGCTTCTCAGTCGCAGTGTCTGGCATTTCTGCCTACTTCTGGGAGCAGGGATGATGGCTAAGGGTCTCTTGTGCCAGGTATCCTGGCACAGGAAGGGGAAGAGGAGACTGGAATATAGGGAAGTTAGGTGTTTCAAGACTGCTAGGAGCACTGCTTGCAAGACCCCACCGCTCCCCTAGAGGGAGGTGCTGGGGAAACAGTTTGCAGAAAGTAAAGCGGGGAGACTGAACAGAGCGGTGGTGTTTGGCTGGTGTGAAAGGCTGGTGCTTGCTGCTCCCGGCACCTGAAGTGGAGCTGCTCAGGCAGACAGCTCTACAAAGGCACTAATCCTCTCAGCAGCTCTGCAGCAAGGCCTGGCCGGGAGATGTAAGGGGCAGGACACAGTCCTCAACTTGGCCCTCCTCTCCCTGCTGGACAGCGTTGGCCCTGACAGGGTGAGACTCCGCCATGCTGAGAATAAATCGTCTCAGGGGCTACTGGGGGCCGGGTCAACAACGGAGAAGCCTCAGAGACAGGCGGCAGGAGGCAAGAGTCTGAGATGGTGAGGACAGCAGTCAGTTGGGAGAAGTGCTTGTTTCTACGTTCTGGGTCCTGTGACGTGTTCCAGGGAAGGAGGCCTGTGGTGGAGCGGACTCACCAGGGCCTATGGGCCCTTCTGTTACCCCGTAGTCATGGACGGGGCGGTCTCTCAGGGGCGTGGAGCCTGGCCCCATGCCCCGCAAGAGGAGGAGAAAAGCTTGTGTGGGCTGAGTCGACAATAGGTAATTGGATTGTAATCACCCGCCTGGCTTCCGCGCGCCATTGGGGGCGCTGAGCCTTTCAGTGAGCAATCAGCACTGTGCGGTGGGAGGGGGGTAGAGATTCAATAGCAAATCCCAGGTGGAGAGCCCAGGGGGAGGAGCAGCAGATGGGCAAATTTTCTTTCTGTGTCTCCCTCCCCTTCCTTGCCCAAATAACTCATAGGCTGGCTGCCTATTAGCTATTTACCAGCGGATCCAAGGTGGAGCCAAATCTTTTATGAAAATTGGGTAGAAGATTAAGATGGATTGGTAAAGGGCTAGGGTTTTGGGTAGACCTCTGCCCTGAAATTCTGTGTGTTAAAGGATGTGCTGGTGAAAAAATAAAGTGCATATGGAGCACACGTAGAGGTGGCAGAAGCAGCAGAGGCAGAAGAATCAGGCAGCGAAGACCTGGGGCTCCCTGCTCTCCAAACCTACTGCTGACCGGAGCTGGCTTTAGTGTACTTGTGGAGACTCTCATCTCAACCCTCCCCAGGGGCCACTGGGCCAGGCGGTCCAAAAGGTGTATCTGTGGCCAGCAGACCAGGCCTCTGGGGCTCCCTTGCCAAGCAAAGGAAACACAATTCATCATTAGGAGGGAGGGGCCTTTCACCAAGAAAAGAAAGGGGAGTGGGGCCCTGGAGGCAGAGGGCAGGGCAAAGTGGCAGGAGGCCAGCCTCACTCAGGCTGATGCAGTGCCCAGACGTGCCAGCCAGTCAGCCCGCTTGAGTTCCAAGGCCTGCAGGAAGCCCTGGACCCGCTCTTCCCGTCTGGCTGCGAGTTTGTGCAAGCGTGTCCTTCGGAGCTGGGCGTCCCCACCGGCCTGGAGCCCCTCGCGCAGCAGCTGCTCTGTCACTGCAGCCTGGTCCCTCTCCAGCTGCTGCCTCTTCCGCTCCTCCGCATACATGTCTCGGGCCTTCTGCTAGAGAAAAGTGGGGATTGGGTGGGGAGATCATTTTTAGGTGTGAGTGCAACTGGGATGGAGGCGGTAGGGGGGTAGGGCACCCACAAGCTAAGCGGAACAATGGTGAGTTTGTACCAGATCAGGAAGAGCTGGGGAGTTGGTGTGCACGGGTGGCACCCAGGAGGCAAGGGCCCCGGCCCTGGCAGCTCTGGGTCCATCGTGGTTTGTTTGGGGTGGGAGCCTCTGTCTTTCATGAAATTCTTCTCAGGCCTACACTTGGAAGGGAACCAGGCAAACGTGGGTCTGACTTCTGGTTCCCCCACCAGCTAGCTTTGTGGCTTTGGGCAAATCCTCTCCTAACCTCATTTCTTCATCTGTAAAGTGGGGGTTGTGTCTACCTTGAAGAGTGGTTTTAAGGATTAGAGATAATATATGCAAAACCCTGTCCCGCATATTAGCAGGCTCTCACACGGAAACAGCAATTTCACAAGTTACTGTCTATTCTCTGCCACAGGAAAGGTCCTATTCCTGCCTGGGGCACAGCCACTGGGTCATCTCCTTTGGCTTCCAGGGTCACTCTACAGGTACCATTGTCCCAAACCCCTCAACTGTTTTTTCAAGTTTGGCTCCAGACTTGCCTCCTATAGGGAGACCGACCTGACTCTTCCAGCAAAGGATCCTCATAGCAACATTGTGAGAAAGAGCTTCGGCTCTCTTAAGCCACTTACTGCATTCTACTGAGTAGAAAGGTATTAGTGTCCACAGTCCACTTTTCTGTTAGAAAATAAAGCACGTGAAGGCTTGCCCAAGCGCCCAGGGCTCCTGGAACCAGCTCTGACACCAGGGAAGGGATCGTGCTTGCTGGCAACACTTATTCGCCTGTGTATCTTCAGACAAACCATCAACTCCCAGGAGGCAGAGACCGTGTGGCTTTTCCTCTCTGGCACTTGGGCACCCGGTATATGTGAAATACTCAACTGACCAGGTGACCTTAGGAAGGCGGGGAGGAAGCTCCTGGAGAGGGGAAAATGCCCCTGGAGCGGGACCAAGGCCTTGCTGTGCCTCCCTGACGTGCTGCCACCCTGACTGGCCATGGAGCCTTGGCACCAGAGCTCCTCCTCCAAACCCATTCCATGTGTAAGAAACCACACTCTGCCGCTAACTTGGCGTTCTATGCCCTGATGACCCTTACCACATGCTACCTTGTAGTACAGTACTTGTGTACCTGTGTCCTGCTCAGCCTGTAAACCTAGACTGCTCTGTCCTCCCCCTTTAAAGACTATCTTACATATGCACAAGCACTTGACCCTCTCAGTGGAGCTACTTTTTATCTGTTGGAGACAGACACAGAAGGTCAGAGTAGGGAAGTGATTTGCTAGGGTCTCAGCAATAAAGGTTTACTGCAAGGAAAGATGACAAATGGAAATTCTGGAAAATCCCTCCCTAGGCTCCTGTACAAACCCAGGCATTCAAGGGCACTCTTCTGCTAGGGTGATGAGCTTACACATGGAGCTATGAAGACCAGAAGGGTTTGAGGAGTTGCTGTGAAGGCCCTCCATCTTGCTGGAAGGGCTTCTTCCTGGCCTTGGTTGGGAGGAACCCTGGGTTTTGCGTACAGGACCTTACTAGGGTATGATGTACAGGATATCGTCTCAGCAATCCATGTGCTTGTGGGCCAATTAGGACACGGATCTAAACACAAAGTCCCATAATACAAGGCAGAGAGGCAAGAGAAAAGGTCAAGTAGCTCAGAGAAGAGAGACATTGTTGCTGATGAAGGTCAAGGAACAGTGACGCCTCTTGGACAGGCAGAATATGAGCTGGGCTTTAACCAACGGGGAGGATTTGGATAAAGGTGGGGTATATGGGGGGAAGAGAGTACCAGGGAGTGGGAATAATGGCAAAGACACACGGAACTGATTGAAGAGCTTGACCAGGCCCGAGTGAGTTCTCTGCACGATGGGTGGCTTAAGGAAAAATGAGAAAATGGGAGCCAATGTGGCGGCTGGCTAGTCACGGTCAGCTGCTCTTCTCTCACCGCTGCTTGTGGCCAGAGCTAAGTAGGTACGTTCTGGTAGGATAGAAAGGAGAAGAGCACCAAGCCACAGAGGGAGGAAACATGGAGCTGCTTAGTCACTGTGTGAGGCTCAGGCTTCTTCTGATGGCATCCCCAGACTGAGTGCCGGGCAGGAAGGCCGCAGTCTAGGAAGGGCGCGGCCTCGAATTGCCAGAAATCAGATTCACTGTTAGGATGACAGAGCCAGGGGAGCTCCACGAGACCCTCTGCCCAGCTCCCCATTGTACAGACAAAGACACTGAGGCTGGGGTGGGGAGGGACATGGCCTAGGTCACAGCAGGCTGAAGATCCACTGGTTTCTACACTAAGGCAGCTTCTTGAGAGATCGATGGGCAATGTGTCTCTGGAGAGACTGCACTGGGTAGGGGCAGCGTGAGTCATCAGTGCATATAAATGCCATCTATCCGGCCTCCACATAGTCTGGCTCTACTGCCACGTTTCAGACGTGTTCGAAGTCTTTTCAGGCACAAAGCCTCAGACAATCCAGGCTCAAGAAGTCCTAGCAGTCAATTTCTCTCTCCCCGACCGTACTGTCTACCGTCCCTGTGTAACACCCAATCAGGTGTGGGGGTATTAATAATTTCCTTAAAGGGGCGCCTGGGTGGCTCAGTGGGTTAAAGCCTCTGCCTTCGGCTCGGGTCATGATCTCAGGGTCCTGGGATCGAGCCCTGCATCGGGTTCTCTGCTCATCAGGGAGCCTGCTTCCCTTCCTCTCTCTCTCTGCCTGCCTCTCTGCCTCCTTGTGATCTCTGTCTGTCAAATAAATAAATATATCTTTTAAAAAAAATAATTTCCTTAGAGACTTTTTGTACAGACCTTATGCCATCCTGGTGCAAGGGCTCCACAGAGCTTGCTTGGAGAAATGGGGCTCTTACCTATTCATCCAGACCTCTCCTGAGCATTAAGGCTCTCTGCTCTTGTTCTCTCCTCAGCAGAATTAGGGAGCAAGATGTAACAGCCCCTCCAGAACATAAATCCTCCAGTCCTCCGCTACACTGTCTGGACCTGCAGAGAGGCTATGGGCACTTGGTCACAAAACATTCATGAGCCAGGGACAAGTCCTCCCAGAAGTCCCCATTTGCCACAGCCAGCGTGCCAGGGACAGGGGATGCATTTTGGAGGGCTGCCTAGACAGCTACCCTTGCCAGAAACACCACGTACTGAAGCACCCAGGGTCTCCCTGCCTAAGGAACTGTACCGGGACAGGACGAGAAGGGTGCTCCGAGCCTACGGCTTTTTTGGAGCCAGAAGAACTCTGATGAAGAGCTCAGAGACACAGACGGGAAACGATACTGGTCACCATTCTCTTAAGACAAACTCTGTTCCAGCAGGGCTCTCAGCACTTTTGCTATATCAGCTTACCGCACCCTAGCACAAACCTGAGGCAGGCCTTCTTTTTTTTTAAAGTAGGCTCCATGCCCAGCGCAGAGCCCAGTGCGGGGCTTGAACTCACGACCCTGAGGTCAAGACCTGGGCCGAAATCAAGATTCGGACCCTGAACCCACGGAGCCACCCAGATGCCCCAAGCAGGCACGCTTACTGACACCATCCTCATATTACAGATGAGGAAAATGATACTGTGCTGGGTGAAGTCACCGCCAGTGAGCCCCAGAATGAGCAGGATTAGCAGGCGGCGCCATGATGCAAAGTCAGGAATGTTTGAGACAACAGTTCAAGCTTTTAACTTTTCCTAAGGAGAAGATAGCAACTACCTGAAGAAATAAAGTAGAAACAAAAGAGACGACTGATCCAGCCCCATGTTTAATCTCTGACAAGTGCATCAAAGGAAGTGTGGTGGGAACACGTATCTTCCATGACACCACTCTTACAGAGGAGATGGACCAAACACTTACTGTTCACATCTGTCCGTGACCCCTCATGAACCTTCCATCCCTGCAGCTTGTAACTGAGGCTCAGTGGCTCTGCACTGCCACCCATCCCTCCCCTGCTGATGTTCCCTCTGTCCTACTGCATCTGAGTCAAGACTTCCTCCTTTAACCAGCCCCCATTTTCCACAGCTGATGGGTGATCACCTGAGGACTGCCAGGGTCCCTTCAGATACCAAGGTCTAGCCCCAAACAACTTGTGGCTGAGTCCCTGCTTCGCTTAGCCTGCACCAGGGACGATCAGCCCAATGAGCTACTCTAGAAGTCACCTCCCTGGCCTCTGCCCTGGCTTCCTGTAGGAACAGAGACACACTGTGCGGGGCTTAGAGATAGAGCAGCTCAGATTTTAACAATGGGAAGTTGGGAAATGGGATGGGAACACAGATGTGGAGGTTGGAAACTGAAAGGCAAGATCCCAAACAAGGAACCATAGAGTCTAGTTTGGGTACATGAGACAGGGTACATAAAAGGGAGACCCTGGAAAGACCAGCTTTCCGGTCTGAGGCCAGACTGGGAGGATGTTGTTAGTCTGGAATCTACCTTAATGCTCTGCTAAGGTGCTGAGATTTCTAGAAACAGAGCTTTGAGGACTCCTGGGTAGATAGAGCCTGGCCAGGATCCCCAAGGGGTCCCCTGAAAAAGTGTTCAGGACAGTCAACATCTCTGTTTTAACTTTGGTTTCCTCACTTTAAAAATGGTGGCAATAACCATGGTATTGACCTTCTAGCACTATAAAGAATCCATGTAAAGGATGCCTGACATGTGGTAAGAACTCAGTAAATGTCTGCAATTAGGGTTCCCAGGTACAGGATGGGACTTTTAACACTTGTCCTCAAACACGTCCCCCCTCACCCCACGAAATAGCAGAACCATCCTCCCAACCATCTAGGCCAAAACCTGCATGTCTGGATTCCTAGTAACATTAATATTTGTACTCACTTTGTTTTATCCTCCGAGATCCATGAGTTTCAAAATTATATCATCAGCATTACCACTAATGGAAACCTCTTGAGTAATGGTTAAGTTTCCTTTCAGTTTGTATTCTAGTCCATCTCACTAAAGGTGTATAGTCCAAGAACTATGTTCAGATAACCTGAACTAACTCTTTTCTCTAGGGGTTGTATTATTAACTTTCATTTGTTTCTGTTTCAAATTTTGCTTTTCCCCATCTCGGTCCACTCAGCCTTCCCCCTCCCTACAGCCACCCCCTGACCTCGCGGCACATCCTTTCACCTAGACCACTGTAGGAGTTTGGTCCCCTTGACTGCTGCCCCCCGCGTAAAACTCCTGAATGACTGTTGCAAAATAAATCAGATCCTGTCATTCCTCTGATCAAAATTCTTCAGCTATATCACCATGGCTCATAAGGTCCTATATAACCAGAGGCCTAACTCACACCCAGCCTCATTTCACACCCTTCTTTGTACATGAAGGCCTCTTTGCATGTTCTTCCAAGATCCAGACTTGACAACCTCAGTGTCCTTGCGCTACTGCTCCTCTTGTAGAGAATAATTCTTTATCGCCAGATTTTCACACATCTGGCTGCTTCTCATCTTTTGTATCATGGCTTAAAAACCACCTCCGCGGAAAGGCCTTCCTTGACTGCTCTGTTTAGTACCTCTTAGTTCCTTCATTACTTTCTAGCATATCACTCTGTTTCCTTCACTGTCTTATTACAGTCTGAAATTATCTTATATACTTGTTTATTATCTATCTCAAGGAAGACGATAAGCTCCACGAAGGTAGGAATCTTATGCTTAATATAGTCCTTGACTCATAGTTGGTATTGTTTGTGCAAAGAATGAAAGTCCTCTGACAGCCATGTAGGAAAGCGCCTGAGAAACCTGAAATGAGGGGCGCCTGGGTGGCTCAGTGGGTTAAAGCCTCTGTCTTCGGCTCAGGTCATGATCCCAGGGTCCTGGGATCAAGCCCCACATCGGGCTCTCTGCTCAGCAGGGAGCCTGCTTCCCTCTCTCTCTCTGCCTGCCTCTCTGCCTACTTGAGATCTCTGTCAAATAAATAAATAAAATCTTTTTAAAAAAAAGGAAAGAAAAGAAAGAAAGAAACCTGAAATGACTATAAATGGCTTCTGAGCAGCCAAATCCGAGATAAGAGTATCCATGCACCAAAGCTCACACACCAACATCCTCTGGGCTTCAGAGCCAGTTTATTCTCACTTTACAGACCTCTTTCTAGCAAGCCCGACTGACTGGTTTCCTAGCCTATAGCCGATTTTAAACAGTAAATAGGAAGAGGAGGGGGGATGCTGTCAAAATTAGCCATTGACGGTGGTAGAAAATGCCACGGAGGATGTACGGAAATATACACGAAATCCCAAAGCTAAGTATGTGGGGGCCATCTAGCTTAGGGCAAACAGTCCCACCCTCCACAGGCATCACTGTCCAGTGAAGAGCTTTAAGATGGCAGTTGCCATCATCATTATTAGCAAGTGCCTGGTATATACCAGGTGTTGATGATTATGTACAAGACACATTTCGGAAAGTTTTCCAGCAAAAAGTGATAGAAAAAAAACTCAGGTTCTTAAAGGAGCTTTGGTCATGTGGAAAAATATGATATTCATTCCTCACTGATGGTGGATAGTTCAGACTCTGCCGTTTTTCCTTTCACTTGAACAGAACTCCCTCTTTCAATTCTTCATATTCTAATGACCAAGCACAGGACCAAAGCTTCATGACTTGACGGACTTTTTCCAGGAGTTCTGGACTTGGGATTCATGGACAGATTCCAGGGGTTACGTAAACCCCTGACATCTGTTTCGGTGATGAGTACAATTCTATGCAAAATGCCATGTGTTAGAATGATCTGTGCAATTTTTCTAGGGAGATGGTCTATGGTTTCCATCAGATTCTCCAAGAGGATTAAGAAGCCTTGAGTTAAATCATTATTTCCTCCTGGTCATTGTCTTTCTAGACTCAAGAAACAGGAACAGCAGCTTTGGGTTTAAAAGCCTGTGGCGTTGAGACAGTGATTCTGCCCCTCTGTTTCCAGATTTGGAAAACGCAGATACCAAACCTGGGGGATTGCTGGAAGGGTTAAGTACAGAAACATACCGGAATACATCTAACGCACTAACGACCACGCACACTACCCTTATTATCAAGAATTCTAATCAGATGCAGGTGACTCTGCCTCCTATTAAAACCTGTTTCCAGATGTGGTGATCAAAACTGAAAGAACTTCAAATGTTGGCAGAACATATTTTATATAATAGAAAGACAGTGCTACTTTGTTTTTAATCCCTTCTGGAAGAGGCTTGAATTTTGCATACTTTGACTTTTTACAATCTTTTACTAGCTTAATACCGTGAGGGAATAGCCAATCTCTCTGAGAAGTCTCCTGTGTCTCTGTGCAAAGAGATTAGAGACATGTAACTTGAATCCCAGTTCTGTGTCTTATTGGTTATACATCCTTAACAAAAGAATTTTGCTGTATTCACTTAAACAAGTGGGGTGGATGATACCTAGGCCACTGGGATCTTGGGGGCATTAAATGAGATAGTACCTATAAAATGTTCACAGTGCCTGACATATAGTAAACAAGGAGTAGCTACTATATTCATTAACATGCCTATTAGCAAGTGTCTCGTGTAAGCAGTAGGCGGTCAGTCGATGCTAACCTTTTCTTCCATCACATCCAGTCAGACCAGCCCTGAACTCTTTCTTACCTGGAGCATGCTGTGGTTCATCTGGTACTGCAGGATGGCCTCACAGAGGTTCCAGAATGTGTATTCTGGCCACAGAACTGGTTGGAACACCAAGCAGGAGTGGGAAGTCTGGGAAAGCAAGGGGAAGGAAGACAGGATAGTTGAGTAGCATGTAGCTGGAACATACTCCTGGTTCAGGCTTCCAAAGAAGGAGCAGGCTGAGCATGACCCAGGGTCCCAGAGCTGAGAGGGCCCAGGTGCCCTGAGCTGCAGCTACCGCCGTTGCCAACCCCAAAGTGCCTTGCTCATGGGGTGGGGTCATCTGAGGCACCTGTGTGCAGCGAGGCAGAACTACAGCAAGACTAGATCAACATTCCCACCAGGATTTTTCTAAGAGCCAATTTTAGGACTATGAAATAACATCTGGATTATGTTATTGGCTCTTGGCCCTCAGATGTCATGTGAGAGACATGTTGTCTGATAAAAGTCAGCAATGAACAAAGGGTGGCCAGGGCTGTTATTTTTTATTTATTTATTTTTTAAAGATTTTATTTATTTGAGAGAGAGAGAGAGAGCATGAAAGGGGCGAGGGGCAGAGGGAGAAGCCAGCTCCCTGATGAGCAGAGGGCCTGATGTGGAACTTGATCCTGGGACTCCAGGATCATGACCTGAGCCAAAGGCAGTTGCTTAACCAACTGAGCCACCCAGGTGCCCCGGGGCTGTTATTTTTAAGGAGCAGAGCAGGGCACAGTGGCGAAGAGCTTGGGCTCTGGGGCCAGACTACCTGCCTTGGACCCCGGCTCCACCTTTTATCATCCATGTGACCCGAGGCAAGTTACTTAACCTCTCTGGGTCTCGGTCTCCTCAACTGTAAAACTGGCTGACAGGAGTACCTGGTTTTTAAGGTATGATGAAAATTAAACATGATCATGTACACAAAGCAGTCAGACTACAGAGCTGGGTGAACCCTAATAATAATCACTAATGTAAGAGTTCCTTCTGGAACATTCGTGACAGCCATCGCTTGATACCTTCAGTAGTGAGGAATTCAGTGCCTCAAGAGGGCTGACTTTAGTTGTCCGATAGCTTGTTCTGCTAAACCAACGACACCTTCCCTGGAACTTCTACCAAAGTCTCAGGCCTTTGCTCTGGCGCCCCTCAAAGTGACATTCTTTCAAATATTTGAAGGCAAGATTAGAGCTGCCTGTTATTTGTCCCCAAGGTTGTCATGACTTGTTCAGTTTGCCTTTGCCTACAAATGATACATTTTAAGGCAGCAGGGATTGTCTCTGACTTGGTCATTGCCATATGCCCAGCACACAAAGGAGGAACTCAGTATTTCTTTCTCAGAGAATGAACTGTCACCATGCCTCCCTTTTTCAGACCATTATCCTTCACTCATTCCTTACATGGCATGAGTTCCAGATTCCTTGCTATCCGGGTTGGCCACTTCTGCTAAGTCCTCCAGTTTGCCAATGCAGTCTTTTAAAACTCAGTGCCCGGGGGCACCTGGGTGGCTCAGTGGATTAAAGCCTCTACCTTCGGCTCAGGTAATAGTCCCGGGGTCCTGGGATAGAGCCCCGCATCCGGCTTTCGGCTCAGCGGGGAGCCTGTTTCCTCCTCTCTCTCTGCCTGCCTCTCTGCCTACTTGAGATCTGTCTGTCAAATAAATAAATAAAATCTTTAAAAAATAAAATAAAATTCAGTGCGTGGAAGTAAACTTTCCGGACATGATCTGACCCACAGAGCAGACCACCAAACCATAACCTGCACATTATCTCTTTCAATATAGCCAAAGACCAAAAGTATCTTCAGTAGCTAAATCTTTTAAGACTATGGTCCATTGGGGCACCTGGGTGGCTCAGTGGGTTAAAGCCTCTGCCTTCAGCTCAGGTCATGATCCCAGGGTCCTGGGATCGAGCCCCACATCGGGCTCTCTCCTCAGCAGGGAGCCTGCTTCCTCCTCTCTCTCTGCCTGCCTCTCTGCCTACTTGTGATCTCCATCTGTCAAATAAATAAATAAAATCTTAAAAAAAAAAAAAAAAGACTACGGTCCATCAAAATTTCTGGAACTTGCTACAAAGCAGAGTCTCTCCAACCTCTCCTTGAATGGTGATGTGTTTCTTAGGGGCCAAGTTAACAGATGATGGGAGATTTTCAAGCAAAAGCAAACTGATCTGGCTATGAGCTTTCAGGGGACCACAGGGGTAACTGAGCTAAAAGACACAGCAGGCCCCTAAGAGTCTACATATAGTTTCTATCCCTGTGGACTGTGTTTGCATAGACATGGCTGCTTTTCTCCAAAGGAGACAGACCTGTGACTGCAAGGCCAGGTTCTAGCCCAGAGGGGCTGGAGTAGCAGCTGGCAGATTACCAGGGCAGCAGCTTAGGCTCAGGAACACAAGACAGAAGTCCAGTGCTTTGAACAAGGGCACAAGTGAAGTTTTCACCACAGCTGGATAGCCTTGATTTTCCTCTAGGCACTTCGGAGAGCAAGAACCACCCAGGCTGGCAGAGCCAGGGACAGAAGAGGAAGGGACAGCAATGTGACCAGGCACAGCCTGGATACATTTCTCCAGATTCCCGCCCCCCACCCCCACCCCCGTTCTCCGGTGCCAGCGTGGCTGCGAGTGGGGAGGAGCCCTGCTACATCCATCCTGTGGGTGCGATCGCAGTCTTCAGGCTGACACAAACACAACCCCCGTGGTTGCAAACTGCTTACCTGCCAGAGCAAGAAGTCGCTGAGCCTCACTTCCCCAGAAGTCCGTATCAAGATGTCAGGGTGCGGAGAGTGGTTGGTATAGAGGCACTTATCAAGCAGAGACTCAGAGACATCACTAAGGTGAGTGGGGAAGAGACAAGGGTAAGCACACATCTCTTTTCAGATTATTCTCATGGTGAACTCCTACGTCAGGCTTCCCAATTCTTAGAACACCACGAGCCAATATAGGCGGAGGCCCTAAACATTCAAATGAATGTATGATTTTAGTCCTCACAACTACAGGAAGTATTTCGATCCTCATTTTATACATAAGGAAACAGGCTCAGAGAAGATAAATAACTTGCCCAAAGTCATTTCACTGCAGACTAAAACCAGATGCACCCACTAGAACGTGTCCTTCACTTAAGACACCTTATTTTCTACAATGCATACATCTGGGGCACGTGGGAGGTTCAGTCAGTTAAGAGTCTAACTTCAGCTCAGGCCATGGTCTCAGGGTCCTCCGATGGGAGCCCCGAATTGGGCTCTGAGCTCAGCAAGGAATATGCTTCCCCCACTCCCTCTCCCTCTGTCCCTCCCCTGCTCATCTGCATACATACACACTCTCTTTCTCTCAAATAAATAAAATCTTTTTTTTTAAAGATTTTATTTATTTATTTGACAGACAGAGATCACAAGTAGGCAGAGAGGCAGGCAGAGAGAGAGGCGGAAGCAGACTCCCCATTGAACAGAGAGCCCGACGTGGGGCTCAATCCCAAGACCCTGGCAGAGGCTTTAACATACTGAGCCACCCAGGTGCTCCTAAATAAAATCTTAAAATAAGTAAAATAAAATGTACACAACTGACCCTGCAATTTGATACAATACTAAAGCAACTATTTCAATAAAGATAAATCTAAATGCACTGACTGGGAAAGATCAGAGCTAATATTAAATGAAAAAACAAGCTTCAGAAAATATACAGTGCAGAGGCGCCTGGGTGGCTCAGTCAGTTAAGCGTCCAACTCTTGATTTTGGCTCAGGTCATGATCTCAGGGTCATGAGATCATGTCCCATTTTGGGCTCCACAATGGGCATGGTTAAGCCTGCTTAAGATTCTCTCTCGCCTTCTTCCTCTGCCCAACAACTCCCTCTAAAAAAATAAATAAATAAAATAAAAGGAAAAAGAAGAGATAGAGTACAAGGGCATCTGGGTGGCTCAGTTGGTTAAACACTTGCCTTTGGCTCATGTAATGATCCCAGGGTCCTGGGATCGAGCCCTACATTGGGCTCGCTGCTCAGTGGGGAGTCTGCTTCTCCCTCTGCCCTTCCCCTCATGTGCATGCTCTCTCTCTCTCTTCCAAAAATAAGTAAATAAATACAAATTTTTAAAATAAAAATGAAAAATAAAGAAAGAACAAAGTTTAGAAAGACATAAACACCATACTCTCAATGGTGATTACTTTTGGAAGGCTAGATAAATAAGGAAAGACTATCTCTTTTTTACTTTACGTACTTCTGTTATTGTTTGAATGTACTATAAAGAACATTTTTTAGGAGCACCTGGGTGGCTCAGTTGAATAAGTGTCTGCCTTCAACTCGGGTCATGATCCCGGTGTCCCGGGATCAAGTCCTGCATCAGGCTCCCTGCTCTGCAGGAAGCCTGCTTCTCCCTCTGCCTCTCTCTCTCTCTGTTTCTCATGAATAAATAAATAAAATAATTTTTTTAAAAAAGAACATTTTAGAAAAGATTTATTATTTGAGAGAGAGAGGGAGTGAGGTGTGTGTGCGCACAGCGGGGTGGGTAGCAGGAAAGTGGGAGAGAGAATCTCAAGCAGACTCCCTGGTGAGTGCAGAGCTTGACCTAGGGCTCCATCCCAGGACCCCAAGATCATGACCTGAGCTGAAATCAAGAGTCAGCTGCTTAACTGACTGAGCCATCCACGTGCCCCTGAACAGCACTTTTAAAAACTTATAAGTCATGAGGATCTTGAAACACTGCAAAAAATCCATGTTCCTTAAGATTTTAAAAAACAGCAAAAATGATCAGCCCCTGTTAAGAGCTACTTTCTCAAACAGACGGACATTTAGAAAGGAGATGGAATGGAAGAAGAATGGGGACTGCTATCGTTTATCAGAAGTAAAACACTCCTGTCCGTGGAAAGAAGGTATTTGCAAGGCTAGTTGTCCTCTGGTTCTGAGAACACTGTTTACCTGTCCTACCAAGCACCAAGAGGCAGAATTTGGAATCTGTAAGTTGTAAGACTTGTATCTCGGGAGGATCTAGAAGATAAAATTTCTTCGTGGGAACATTCTTCAAGGAGCACAGTTTAAAAAGCAGGGATCTGGGCTGTCTTTTTCCCAACCCCCATCCTCCCACCCCGGTAAGATTTATTTATTTATTTGAGAGAGAGAAGACAGAGAGGGAGCACAAGCTGGGGGAGGGGCACAGGGAGAGGGAGAGAATCTCAAGCAGACTCCCTGCTGAGCACAGAGCCCAGCTTGGGGCTCGATCTCACAACCCTGAGATCACGATCTCAGCTGAAATCAAGAGTTGGACACTCAACTGACTGAGCCACCCAGGCAGCCCTGGGCTGAGCATTTAAAATGAGACTACATTTACAATCTGTGTGCCTTTGGGTCTTCTTTCTGCAAATCACAGAGGGAGTTTTATTTTTTGTGCCATCACAAGGGAAACAGTTTTCACTTATGAACTGCAAGAAGAATTTCCCTGAAAATCAGATTTCCCTGAAAATCTGACAGTCTCATCTTAGCAGCACGGTCTTAATTCTCTAAGAAATCTGAGGCCCTGTATAATAAATCTAATTTCTCAGTTCCCTTTTCTTTGAAATGGGAACATTTGTCCTATCTACTTATAGGTTACTGTGAGGGTCAAATCAAATCAAGTAACAGGGGCGCCTGGGTGGCTCAGTTGATTAAGTATCCAACTCTTGGGGCACCTGGGTGGCTCAGTTGGTTAAGCGTCTGCCTTCGGTTCAGGTCATGATCCTAGGGTCCTAGGATCGAGTCCCACATCGGGTTCCCTGCTCAGTGGAGAGCCCGCTTCTCCCTTTCCTTCTGCCTGCTACTCTGCTTACTTGTACGCTCTTTCTCTGTGTCAAATAAATAAAACCTTAAAAAAAAAAAAAGTATCCAACTCTTGATTTCAGCTCAGGTCATGATCTCAGGGTTGGCCCTGTGTTAGGCTCCCTGCTGGCATGGAGATCTCTCTCTCCCTCTGCCCCCAACCCTAAAAAACAAAAACAAAAACAAAAACAAGTGAAATAACAGATCTGAGTGTACCTCAGGAAGTAACTATAAAGTATTATGTAAATAAAGAAGAAATGTTATTTCCAGTCCCACCACTTTACTGTGTGACTTCAGATCCCCGCTTAATCTCTCTGAGTTTCAAATGTGTCTGCAAAAGGTTTGCTCCATCTACTTCAAGCAGTGGGCAGAATTCTTACCAAAAATGAGGTAACTCTAAGGGGGTAGGAGGAGATAAAATCAACAAAATGAAAATAGAACATCTGCGCTATGGCCAACAAAAACTCATCATTACTTGGCATTAGCTGTCTACATGAAGACTTTAAAGAAATAATGTTCTTTTTTTTTTTTTTTTTTTAAAGTAATCTCTACACCCAATCTGGGGCTGAAACCCACAACCCCAAGATCAAGAGTTTCATGCTCTACCGACTCAGCCAGTCAGGTGCCCCAAGAAGTAATTTCTCTTAAATAAAGTAAAATACCAGCTTTCGCCTACAAAACTAGAGTAGTTTACAATTCTGTTTGGCAAGAATAAGATGAAATGGACACACCCAGATCCTGAGGTAACAAAGCAAAATGCTGATAAGAGTTAAATTTATAGACTTCCTTGTAGCATTACTTGTAATAAGGACAAATTAGAAACAGCCTACATAACCAACAACTTGAATGATAAAGTCAATTAAAGCAAGACACATTCTGCAGCCATTAGAAATGATAAGACAAACGATGAAAAATATGAGGCATAGAAAAGTGCTCATATTACAACATCAAGTGAACAAAAGCATAACGCAGGTCGTAATGTGTTCACAGTGTGATTTCTTTTGTTATAAATATTTATGTCATTATTGGATTTGTGTTTTAAAAAGAGGACTCTGGGGGCGCCTGGGTGGCTCAGTCGATTAAGCGGCTGCCTTCGGCTCAGGTCATGATCCCAGTATCCTGGGATAGAGCCCCACATCAGGCTCCTTGCTCAGCAGGGAGCCTGCTTCTCCCCTGCCTGCCATTCCCCCTGCTTGTGTTTGCTCGCTCTCTCTCTGTGTCAGAAATAAATAAAATCTTAAAAAATAAATAAAACAAAATAAAATAAAATAAAAAGATGACTGGCTGAACTTTGAACCACAATTGATCACTGCTTTCATCACATCAGCTTGTGCCCTGCGCATCCATTAGCGGGACCCAGCAGCACGGGTGACTTATGTGTGTGCATGAACCAGACTCAGAGCTGCCCGAGGGCAAACCCCATGAAACATTCAACTCTGTGTTCTTGCCCTTCTAGCATGGCAACTTCTTGGGATACAGAAAGACTTGATACATGTTTGAATAAATGAGTGAATGAATCACTGAAAACAGATCTCAGAAACAAATACATATTGGTTTTCTGAATGTGAGGAGCTTACAGGCTAAAAAAGTTTTTGACTATGTACTTGCAAACAACCTAGAACGTACACAGGTAACAGACATTGTCACAACTTGATGGGAAAAATCAACTCAGTTGATTAAACTCACACACACATATCTAAGCAAACAGTAAGACCTACAAAGACATCCTAAAAATCAAAGTGTTACCAGGAGCGTTGCTGATCCTGGAAGACCTAAATTTTCATCTTTCTATATCCAGTAGTTTGTAAATCCTCTCTGACGAACATTTATAAAAGTATGTCCATATTGAGGCTCCGATTAGCCCAGTCCAAGTAACACTAACCTTTCTAAGCTTGCAGCCTCCTTCCCTGGCAACTCTGACCCACCCACACCATATCTATCTGCTTGACTAATCCCACGTAGGCAGGTTCCTAAGCCATGTAAGGCAAAGAAAATTAATATGGGAAAACTTCCTAGGCAAGAAAGACAAGATAAAGGTCAGTGGTTGTCGCTGTGGTATGAGTATCAAGAACACGGAACTAAGAGGCTTGATCAGAGTTTAGTCCCAGGCAAGAATACACACAAATCTACTAGCCAAAACCTTTCTTTCCAGCATAAACATTTGTCTCTTTAAATGAAACATTAACCGGAAAGCACAGTAATACTGTGAACAACTATGAAATCACCCCATAGGTCAAGAATCAGAAAATCACAATAACCTGCATCTACTCATACAACCCTGTTCCTCTTCGTCTCTCATCTTCCTGCCCGCCCCCCACTGACTTAACCAGCATCTTAATTTCTTCCCCAACAGTTCACCTTCAATCCATAGCTTCATTGACCTCTCTACAGCATTCGACACTGTTGCTCCCACCAATGCCCCCTTCCTCCCAACCTGCACCAGCAAAGTCCCTCTTCTCTTGGCTTCCGTAATACCGACTGCCTGGTTTTCTTCCTGCCTTTCTGGTTGTTCATCCTTTTTTTCCCTTAAGGCTTCTTCTCCTCTACCCAGCCAGCACAAGTCAGAGTTTCTCAAAACTCCATCCTTGGCCCTCTCCCCCTCTCATTCTAGACTCTCCTCGATGTCCTCATGCCCTCTTTGCTTTGGTTACCGACTCACAGGTGACCTCCACACCGTTACGTCCAGTCCCCACCTCTCCTCGCAAACTGTAGACCTGACATCTATGTTCAACATCTACAGTTTATCCCAAATCAAACTGCTGACCTTCTTTCTCAAACTGGATCCTCCCTCAGAGATCCCTAGCACAGGGAAGGGCACCGCTGTGCACTGTTTCGGAAGTCAAAAATCCTGGAGTCTCACATAACACATCTTTTTCCCAGACCTGGCCCATGAAGGCCTCTCAATTTTATCTACTTCATAACACTCAATGCAGTCTACTTGACTTCTTCCTCCTCCACCACCACCACACAAGCTCCATTCCAGGTAATCCCTACCTGAATTATCCCAACAGCCTTTCTGTAACTGACAACCTCCTCACACTACTACTGCCTCTTTCCTGGGTTACTGCTTTTCCTTCCTTCTCTGGCCACTTATCATTTCCCTAGCAAAGCCTTCCCTACCAGGTCTATTCCTCTTACTCTAAATTCTTGTTGTACCACGCACGGATGCTTTTATAACATTGGTCACCATTATAATGTATGTCAATGTGTATAATATTGATTATGGCCTGTTCCCCTTACCAGAGCTCCCTGAGCACAGGAAATACATACTTTTATTTTTGCTACTGTACCCGCTCTGTACAACAACGTGCTTGGCCTACATATATGTGGCATTTTAAAAATGTTTGTTGAGTGAAAAAATGATTGAATGAATGAGCTATGTGGCACAGAAAACCACCCAGCTGTTGGAGAGGAAAAGGATTTACAGAATAGCCTTAAAAACAGTCTCCTTTTGTGCTTATCTAATTCCATTCTCACTGAGCAACTTTCTGATCGTTAGTTTCGCAGATAAATCTAATTATACCCAAGAAAGGAATCAGACAAATTCCTGAGTCCCAAAGTCCAGGTGACAGAGGAAAGGGACAGGCACTCTGGAATCAGACAGCTCTAGAGATGAGTCAGCTCTGGCACTCACTAGCAGAATGGCCTGGGGAAAGCCGTTCAATGCTCAGCTCAGGTTTCTCATCTATAAAATGGAGAAAACACCTGAACCTCTCACACATGAGATCAAGGACTAAGTAAAATACAGAACATAACACATCGCCTGTGTTATTTTTGCTGTTGTTTTACTTTTGCTATTATTAGCTCATTAATAATATTACTAAATGTTACACTAACAATAACATGAAGGGACTGAGAGGCTAGATGGCTTCCAAAATCTCTCAAGCTCTAATAGTTAGGATTCCACATGCTGCTTGGAATGAATAATTGTCTTTTTGGAAAATACCTGAATTTTGCATGAAACTGTAAAATGAGAGACCTAAAGGACTTTACCCCGCATGAGCTGCATTCCTGAAAAATCATTTGAGGGCAAACACTGCCAAAGGGCCAGAAAGACATCTTTTTTTTTTTTTTTCTTTTAAGATTTTATTTATTTATTTATTTATTTATTTATTTATTTATTTATTTAAGATTTTATTTATTTATTTGACAGGCAGAGATCACAAGTAGGCAGAGAGGCAGGCAGAGAGAGGGAGGAGGAAGCAAGTTCCCTGCTGAGCAGAGAGTCTGATGCGGGGCTCGATCCCAGGACCCTGAGATCATGACCTGAGCTGAAGGCAGGGCCTTAACACACTGAGCCACCCAGGCGCCCCTATTTATTTATTTTTTAAAAGATTTTGCTTTTAAAGTAATCCCTACACCCAACATGGGGCTTAAACTCATGACCTCTGAGATCAAGAGTCCCATGCCCCACTGACTGAGAGCCCCATGCTCCATGGAGGACATCTTTTCTTTTCTTTTTTTTTTTTAAGATTTTATTTGAGAGAGACAGAGATAGTACACATGAGCAAGAGGGAGAGAGGGAGAAGCAGATTCCCTGCTGAGCAGGGAGCCCGATATGGGGCTTGATCCCAGGACCCCGAGATCATGACCTAAGACAAAGTCAGACACTCAACCTACTGAGCCACCCAAGTGCCCTGGAGGCCATCTTTTTAAAAAAATTTGTGAATGCCATCTGGGTGGCTGTCGGTGAGGCCTTCGGCTGAGGCTGTGATCTGGCAGTCCTGGGACGAGGCCTGGTATTGGGCTCCTTCCTCAGTTGGGGGGGTCTGCCTCTCCTTCTCCCTCTGCCCCCCACCCCTGCTCATTCTCTAGCTCAAATACATAAATTTTTAAAATCTTTAAAAAAATATATTAATTCCAGAGGCACCCGGTTGGCTCCATCAGTGGAGCATGAGACTCTTGATCTCGGGGTCATGACTTCAAGCCCCACGTTAGGTGCAGACTTATTTAAAAATAAAATCTTAAAAAAAAATTAATTCCAATATAGTTAACATGAGTGTTATATTAGTTTCAGGTGTAAGGACATCATTTTTTAGTGAATGCCACAGCTTTGCTACCTGCTACACCATTTTTCTGGCACTTCCTGGGTTATGGTGAACACAGAAATTCTGAAGTAGGCTACGGCAAGCCTATCCTAAGCTCTGTGTGGGAGGGTCGTGCCCCTCACTCTGTCTACATGCAACCCTCATTTGACTTCCAGCCCAAGGACATGGCTTAGGAGGGGCAAGCCTGGCTTCCCTATCGGTTACCATGTTAAACAAGCAGGGATACCTGGGATCCAGCAGGCCCTGCTCCACTCCCCAGGCCATCTCTCTCACAGCATTACTGATCTCATGACGGGATGTGTAAGCAAAGCAGACATTCAGGAAACACCTGAGAAGGGAAAAAGAGAATAATTTACCAGAGGAAGGGACTAAGTCACTGTCTGTAGAGTATTGCTTCCCCAGAAGAACACACACACACACCTCAAATGTGAATCATGGATATCTCTGAAAGGTGAGATCATGAATTCTTTGCGTTTTCCAACTTTTCTTAGAATAAACATGTTACTAATTTTGTAATAAGACGAACACTAAATGACCCTTTTGCCCCTAACCCTCTCTCCTACTGCCAACCAGCTTTCAGAGGACGTGAATTCACTGTGATACTAATACAAGCAAAGTAGAACAGGAAGGAAATTTGATGCAATCCAGCCCACTGCCAAATACATATCATATTCCAAAGGCCTCATGAAATATACGTATTATATTCCAAAGGCACACCTCATGAAATTTGATTACTGAACTCTGGTCACCTCTGCATCTGCATGACCTCCCAATGTCAGCCTCTCCATGGGTTAAAGGAGTGGGACAGAGAAAGATTTTCTTGAAGGATCTGCCTTCAGAGACAGAGATATACCATAGACGGAAACAGAATATATTATAATACAGGGTATCAGACAGGTCCTAGAGAACTCTGATCCAGAGCTCAAGGCCACATCCATAGCTTATCCACCCTATAATGCTCATTTCCACCCTAGCCCGTCAAGTAAAAAACTATTACATATATGTGCATATGTAACCTATGTATATATATGTATCATGGAGGGTAGGCGCATAGAGGAGGAAGAGGATGAAACACTGTATGTGTATGTTCGCACACATTTGATGAGGCAGTAAGAATCATCTCTGGCCTGCCCTGCAAATGGAAGAGGCCTCTAAGCATCCCCAACCCCTCCTGGCCTCTTGTACCAAATGCGTACCAAGAAAGCCCAGCATGTCTCCCTGAAGCTAAAAGGGAGTCAGAGACCACTCTGGGATGCTCCGGGGAAATGGGAACACTTACTTGTTATAGTTCTTGGTGGCCTGCACCGCCTGTGCAATCAGCTCCTGGAGATCCAAGGGCAACAAATGCAGATCGCCCAGGACCCGGATACACACCCCATGCTTCTGCAGTTTCTCCCTGATCAGGAAAAGGAGGCAGGGTTGGGACAGAGAGCCCGTGGACCTAGAGAACTGCTTACACTCAACTCCCAGTTCCTAAGTGCTGCCCTGTGTGTCGGGCACTGTCCCGGGTGCACAGTGTCACCGCATCCCCTCAATGACTCTGACCCGAGTCTGCCACATTCCCCATTCTACTGCAGGAGATGGACACTCAGACAGGCAGGCAGACACGGCCCAAGGTCAGCTGGCCATTAAGGGCAGTATCAGAACTGAAAGCCAGGTCTGCCTGATTTAAGAACCTGAACCCAAATTCTTTACCACACATCACACTGCTTCATGTGTCCTTCTCAGCAAGTTACGTTTTATATATCCTGTCCCGTTCTGACAAGGGAGTAAACTGAAGGGCAGAAGCTATACTGTTCGTTACTTCCGTACCTTCTGGTAAAAGATGTTAATAACAGCAACATCTCAGATTTATTTTATTTTATTTATTTTTTAGATTTTATTTATCCACCCAACGGAGAGAGAGAGAGATCACAAGTAGGCAAAGCAGCAGAGAGAGAGAGGGAAGCAGGCTCCCCGCTGAGCAGAGAGCCTGACGCGGGGGCCGATCCCAGGACCCTGAGACCACGGCCCAAGCCGAAGGCAGAGGCCCAGCCCATTGAGCCACCCAGGCACCCCCTCAGATTAATTTTATGTTTACTAAGTGCCAGACACTGGTCTAAGTGCTTTACACGCATCAGTACGTCCTATCCTTACACCAGTCTTTAAGGGAGACAATATTATCATTCCTCTTTTACAGACGAGGAAACTGAGGCACAGGGAGGCTAGGCAATTTACTCAACATCAGACAGGTGGTGAGTGGAAAGCTGAACATGAACCTAGGGAGCCTGGTTCCTGGGCCTGTCCTCTTGGATCATGGCATCTCGCTGCCTCCATACAGTTATTCCCAAACTCTGCACAGTGGGCATGAATTCAGTTACCCAACCAGCTCCCCTCACCTGGGGTCACTATGGAAAAACTGAATGACAAGTGTTTGTTAAATGGGAACTTAATAACAAGAAGATTCTGTAGGCGGGCAGGTCCTTGAGATCCCTGGTCCAGAGTGCAAGGCCGCATCCACAGCGGGTCCACTCCATAACCCACATCACTCTGTTTCCAGAGTGAAGCAAGATCTAGCCACCTGTTTTCATGAATCCACCGAAGCTGCTATAGTAGACAAATGAATACTCGGGATCAAGGCAAAACCAGAATGAAAAGAGCTAGATTCAAATCCTAGAGGCAGCCCTTACTGGATGACCTTGTATAACAGCCTCTCTCAGCCTCAGTTTCCCATACCCTGTGAACTGGGGTAATAACCATCCCTGTCATACTCTCCACAGTGGCCTGTGTTGAGGGAGAGAATGTACCTGAAAGTGCTTACTCTCAGACAACAGTCAGGTTACTTGAGTGAGGTCTACAGGAAAGGAGAGGCAAAAGCCCTGGCAAGGAGCCAGGAGACCCGGGTTCCCAACCTGGTTCTGCCATGAGCTGGCAGGGGAGGTTTCCATACCATGGGCATGCCTTGTGCTTCTATCCACTAGGGCTGTCTCCCAACTGATGAAACTGAACTAGTCCCGTGAACTCATTAAAGAACTCATTCTTTAAGTCACACTTTAAAAAGAAGCCCAGGGGTGCCTGGGTGGCTCAGCTAGTTAAGTGCCTGCCTTCAGCTCCGGTCATGATCTCAGTGCCCTGAGATCGAGCCCTGCATAGGGCTCCCTGCTCAGCTGAGAGCCTGCTTCTCCCTCTTCCTCTGCCTGCCACTCCCCCTGCTTGTGTTCTTCCTCATTCTGTTAAATAAACAAATGAAATCTTAAAAAAAACAAACAAAAAAGACACCAAAAAACCAGAAGCCTAATATATAAAATAGATAAATGCCAACCAGCACCCTGTGCCCCCTTCCCTCTGGCTTCTTTGCACACCCACTCCTCAGAACTCTGAGGTTCTACTGCACATTGCTGGAAAACCACTGAAAACATTTCTTCTTGTTCTGTCCAGGACTTTAGAACTTAAGACCATTTTCTCTCCTACTGACTGATCAGAGCAATCTCAGAGGCACCTCTACTGCCATGCATGTTGATCTCTCAGGAACTGTAAGATTACCTCCTGTCTTTCGGAGCAGAGTAGCAGACAACACCTCAGCTCTAGAGTTGGAAAGGTCTTATCTGTCTTGCCTCTGCCTGTCTGATAGCTGTGTGATCCAGGAGACACACCTAAACTTCTTTGGTTTTCACTTTCCTCCTCTCTACAACTGGGGTAATAATAATCTCTTTCTCACAGGATAATGTGAATATTAAATGAAAATACATGCCAGGCTTAGGGCCTGGCACACAGTATAAGCACTTTAAAAAGGTCGGATCAGAAAAATTTCTGTACATGTGACGTACAGAAGAATTCGAATACCTGGGAAGTGCCCCGAATGCCTCCAAACCCAGCCCTTGCGGGGGGAACTCTGAGCCACACGGGCTCTGCTGGGGACCAGGAAGCTAGGTCTGTGGCCAAATCTCATTATCCTATTATGGACAGAGAGAATCCTAGCTACCTTCCCCAACCCAAAACCCACCCTGGAACAGAAATGACAAAACTGGGCCACCTGGGTGGCTCAGTGGGTTAATCCTCTGCCTTCGGCTCAGGTCATGATCTCAGGGTCCTGAGATCGAGCCCCGAATCGGGCTCTCTGCTCAGCAAGGAGCCTGCCTCCCCCTCTCCCTCTGCCTCTCTGCCTACTTGTGATCCCTCTCTCTCTCTCTCTGTCAAATAAATAAATAAAATAAAAATCTTAAAAAAAAAAAAAAGAAAGAAAGAAATGACAAAATTGTTCTAGGCCCAGCTCCACGAATGCCCTAGGCTCTCTGTTCTCTCATCCCCCTGGGTCCTGGTACAGGGAAGAGCTGGGCAGAAAAGGGTTGTAATGAAGACTGGAGCAGTCCTGGCTGGGGAGGTTTCCACACTTGGAAGCAAATCATCTCCATCAAACTTCCTCTTTTTCCCTTTCCAGCCTTGCTCCCTAAGTTAGTTTAAACTTAGTGACAGCTAAGAACAGTACTGAGTCTTCCCCATAAAGGCCTCATACACATCATTCTGTCCCTTCCAAGAGAATATATAGGGCAGCATGGTAATGTTTTAGGATGATTACATGGCAGAAAAGGTCTTTTCCAACATTTCTCTGATGCTACCCCCGTGATCATAGTTTATTGGTTGTGGGGTAGAAATGTAAAGTGGGCTATTCATTAAGGGCTTTAGTTCATTCTGGTCTGCTCTCGTGAAGCAGTGAAAGGCGGACTACAGAGAGTAGAAAGAGGCCCTATCTAATGGATTTCAATTCCTGGTTTCAGTTTTGCTTGAGGCTGGTTATACTTGTCCTTGAATTCTGTGAAATATCTCTATATCATCAGATAAACATCTACTTAAAAAAAAAGGGGGGGGGAAACTAGCTTACATTGATGCCATCAGAGATCTAACATTAAAAGGCTTTAGAGTTCCTTAAATAAGCCTGAGATAAGAGGGGTGAGGGTTATAGTGTCCAAGCACACTCCCCACTCCCATAAAATCTTACTGTTCTTCCATCAAGCGGCGGAACTTCTGACGGGCCAGATCCATTAGCCCGTCTACCTCACTCTTGGAGCGTTTGAAGTTCTCAATGCTGAATGCGTAGACCGTCACCTCTAGGATGCCCAGGTTCAAACACCAGCGCAGGGTCTGAGAGGGAGAAGGCAAGGAGCTAGGGTACGAGGAAGAGCAGGGAGGCAAATTAAGGGATGCCTCCGCTCCCACTCCGCACTGGAGGTGAGAGGCAGACTTTTCTCCTCCCCAAACCAGGTAAAGCTAGGATAACCCCAGTGTTTCTGTCAGAATAACAAACCAAGTAAGCAGAAAGCCACCACTTGAGAAACTGAAAAATGTGAACTTAATGAGTAAACTGTGGTTTATTAGAAAGAACTCTTTACCGACAAGAGTCAAGATCTGGGTTCCAGTCCCCAACTCCAACGTGCACTTGCTGTGTGAGGGTAGGCAAATCATTTAACTTCTATGCGCCTAACTCTCCTTATCTGTAAAACAGGAGCACCGTCCATCACTCGCAAGGTGGCTGAAGGACAATATAAAACACAAGGTATTAGGGGCACCTGGGTGGCTCAGTCAGTTAAGCATCTGACCTCAGCTCAGGTCATGATTTTAGAGTCCTGGGAATGAGCCCCACGTCAGGCACCACATCAGTGAGGAGTCTGCTTGTCCCTCTTCCTCTGCTCCCTGCCCCCCTGATCATTCTCCCCCTCTCTCTAATAAATAAATAAAATCTAAACAAACAAACAAACAAACAAACCCACACACAAGGAATTATTACTCTCGACATAAGCTCATTTTTCTTGTTAGATTGAGAGGCTGATGAGTTATAAGAATAAAGGCAATCGAGGGGCGCCTGGGTGGCTCAGTGGGTTGAGCCGCTGCCTTCGGCTCAGGTCATGATCCCAGGGTCCTGGGATCGAGTTCCTCATCGGGCTCTCTGCTCAGCAGGGAGCCTGCTTCCCTTCCTCTCTCTCTGCCTGCCTCTCTGCCTACTTGTGATCTCTGTCAAATAAATAAATAAAATCTTAAAAAAAAAAAAAAAGAATAAAGGCATCGAGTACACAGCTGTGTAGCATTAAATCTAGAAAGGGTTTTCACATACATTATTTCATTCCATTCTCTGAAAAACCTCTTGAGAATGGCGCTGCTGACTTCATGTCTACTCTATAGAGGAGAAAAACTGAGGCTTGGACAGTGGAAGAAATGTGTCAGAAGGCTATGACTCCACTGTATGAATCCATTATATAAGGTTCTAGAACAGCAAAAACTAACCTCTAGTGATAGAAATCAGAATAGTGGTTGCCTCAAGAGGGGAAGAGGAGGTGGGACAGGGTTTGACTGGGAGAGGAGGGGCATAAGGGAACTTTCTGGAGAGATGGAAATGTTCTATATCTTGACAGGGGTATGGATTAGACAGGTAAATGCAACGGTCAAAACAAAATGCAGAAAAATGTGCATTTCACCGTATGAAATTATACCTCATTGAAAAGAGAAGTGAAACTCATATTTAAACCCAGTCCTTGGGGCACCTGGGTTGCTCAGTGGGTTAAAGCCTCTTCGGCTCGGGTCATGATCCCAGGGTCCTGGGATCAAGCCCTGCATCGGGCTCTCTGCTCAGCAGGGAGCCTGCTTCCTCCTCTCTCTCTGCCTGCCTCTCTGCCTACTTGTGATCTCTGTCTGTCAAATAAATAAATAAAATCTTTTCAATAAATAAATAAATAAACAAACAAACAAACCCAGTCCTTTGGGGGTGCTCTAACCCAGAACCACTAAAGGCAGAGAACTAACTAGAGCTGAGACTAACAGTGTTGAGATAGGGAGCCTGGAGGTTAAGGGTAAGGAACAGAAGACATTCAATCAGAACTGAACCTAAAGAAACAAGGCTGAAGCGAGCTGCCTTTCTAATCCCTTAACAGACATACACACAACCCAGTTCATTGGCACCTGGGGAAAACTACCAGTGAGAACCTGACACTTCAACAGACTCAGGCTCCACAGATGACAGGCACAGCTGGGGCGGAACCTACCACCGACCAGTCATTATAGCGGCGAATGGTAACAACGCCAACTTTTTGAGCACTTTATGCCAAAACCGTTGCCACACACTCTTCATAGTGCCATCTTATTTCATCCTTACATAATCTCCGAAAGTAGAGATTATTATTGTCCTCATTTTACTGATGAAGAAACGGAGGCAAAGAGAAGCTGTCTAACTTGCTGTAGGTCACAGAGTCGGGAAGTGGTAGAGCAGGGGTGCCCACAAGTTCTGAGTGATTCCAGAGCTTAAGCTCCCAAGCACTGGGCCAAACTGCCTTTTACTTAGTCACAAAAGAGAAGCTGGGATCAACAAACCTAAAGACCTCCTCAGGGTGTTCAACTGAGTCCCACAACCACTCACTCAAGGCAAAAAGTATCACTGCCCTGGCATCAGGCCATGTTCTTGTGCTGGGAAGCTGAAGGCTGTCCAGACCGAATTTCCATCCTTCTTAAAGTCAGCTTCACAACGACAGACCACATCCTGTTCTTATAGTTAAATTTAATGTTTTCCAATTTGCAACATGCATTAAAAGCATAAAATCCCCTTGGCCTTTGTTTCCAGTGATGACCCAGGCTGTCTGGCACTCTTCCCAGTTTAAGCACTAAAAGGCCTCAGTCAAACCGGGATAGGCAGTCACCCTACCTTTGCTCCAGAAATGTTACATCCAAGAATTTATTCTAAAATGGAACTATTTATAAGATCAGATAATAGTGGAGCAGCTAAACAAATTACATCAGATCCTGGTAATAAAATATTCTATAGGCATTAAAACACATAGTTACAAAAGCTACATATCAACCTTGGAAAAGGACTTGCCAAAATACCCCACAAAATAAGGTTACTAAAAATACACGTGTAATTTCACAAATATTAAGTCATGTTAGAACATATTACAAGGACTGGGGTGATGCACAGAAAACGATAAACTGCCGGTTTACTGAGGTGGTAAGAGAAGTCAATTTTGTTCTTATTTCTAATTTTCTGTGATGATTCACTATATAACTTAATTTCTGTTCATGTTGATATGAGACCTAAGCAGGCAAGCAAACAACAGACAAACAGCTGTTAAAAAAAAATATATATATATATATCCTCTCCATAGTAAACTCAGGGCCTGATTCTGTAGCTATTGTCCAATTCTCCACACACTATTCCCACTGGGTTCTGCCGCCCACACTCACCTCGGCCAGCTTGTTGAAGCCCTGTGAGTGGCCTTCCTGCCGCTCTACCTGGCACTTCCTGGCATAGCGACGGTTACCATCCATTATAAAGGCAATGTGTTTGGGCATTGGGCCCGCCTGTGAAATAAGAAGACAAATAATGCACTCAGGGAGACACTAAACCCCTGGCTGAAAGGCTTGACTTAGATGATAAGAGCCCCCATGAGGAAGGAACTGGGTATATTTTGAGCTGCTGGCTCAATAAATTGGTATTAAGCACTTTTACCTATTTATATAAATTCATTTATATTGAGCACTTACTACATGCCAAGTATTATATGAGGCTTTTTATACTTCATCTCAGTTTTTCCTTTGTATAAACCTATAAAGTAAATAGTATTAGCTTCATTTCACTGGTGAAAAAATAGGCTCAGAGAGGTCAAGTGACTTGCACAAGTCACACAGCTAAGAAAAGTCCAATGGTTATTCAAACTGAGGTCTGTATGCTTCCAGAGTTCATCTTTTAACCATACGCACTTGACCACCACTTTGGTTTCATGTCTCCACCTGGAAGGCACAGGAACGATATTGATGGCTACGGCCCAGTGGTAAGGGTATCCTCCACAGATAAGAAGAAGCTACTCTATCCGACCACAAAAGGGGGGTCAATGTTGTTGCTTCCCTAATCACACATGAGAAGCCGAACACTGGGATTTTCATCAAAATGTAAATGTCAGGAGCCATTTCAAAGCGAACAAATAAGACAGTTTGGGGACCCAATAAAATGTTTTATATGGCTTAGAGTAACCTTTTGTTGTCCATCACAGCAAAAATGCACTCCTTAGCCTAATTTCCCTCACTGAAGGGCCTCACCACTAGTTTCCCCACACCTCTCCAACATTTTCAGCTTTTGTCCTCCACGTCTTTTTTTTGTTTTTTTTTAAAGATTTATTTATTTATTTATTTATTTATTTGATAGAGAGAGAGAGATCACAAGTAGGTAGAGGCAGGCAGAGAGAGAAAAGGGGAAGCAGGCTCCCCGCTAAGCAGAGAGCCCGATATGGGTCTCGATCCCAGGTCCCTGAGATCATGACCTGAACCGAAGGCAGAGGCTTAACCCACTGAGCCACCCAGGCGCCCCTCTCCACGTGTAGTCTTAAAAAAAGAAAAATTCCAGTCAAGTCATGCAGCTTATTCTTCCTAACATGTGACTGCAGTGGTTCCCCAGGAAGATGCTTTCTGTTTCCCCGCCTGCCAGAGATCACTTGGCATTTGTGTATGAATGTGCGGTGGGGGGATGGGGTACAAGGCTTGCTGACTCATAAGTTCACTGCTACACACTGCCTGACAGATTGCTGAAAGACAAAACCAGGCTGACTGGCTTCAATCTCAAACCTGTTATAGGCAGAAAATATAACATTGTTGTGATTCCCCAGAGAAAAGCGGAGGCAAAATCTGGGTAAGGGGTGTAGGAAATAGAATGACCGTAGTCTTCAAACAGCTGAAAACAGCCCCAATAACAGCAGTCATTAAAAACTGCTAGACACTGCTGTTTTCAGTCTGTGTTTCATCTCATCCTCAAAACAACCATATGAAATAACATGGTTAGTAGATGATAGACTAAGACTTCCATTTTGTTTGTCTCTAGAGTCCACACTCCTAACCGTTACGCTCTACTGCAACATCAAGGAATGATTATTCTATCTAAATCCAGAGAACAGTGCAAGGAAAAGTAGATTAAAGTTCCAAGTTAACAAATTTCAGCTCCCTATAAGGAAGACCTAACGGTCTAGGTTACTCAATGATATTGGGAGGTCCTGGGGTTCCTAAAAGTGTGAACGTTAGGACAATAATCTGCCAGATGTAGACCTGGAAGTTACTTTGCAATTCAAACACTCATTGGCTCCATTATTAAATTCCACTTAACGTCATGTGTTACTCAATTTTAATAACAGGTTTTGACACAAGATTACCCAACTAACCAGGAGGACAAGTGGTACTCACCTTTATGATGTTGGCACAGAACCGTTCCCAAAGTGACAGCTCTCCTTCCTTGATCCATGACATAGCTCCTGCCCTGGCAGATGAGCCCAGAACAAGAAGACACCAGACAGGTAACCCTGGATAAACAAGAAAGATAATAAATCACCAGAGCTTGCAAACTGCTTTGGATGACTTTGCAGATATTTATCTGGACTGTGGAAAGTGGCTAGGTTTAGGATCCAAAGACCCTGGTCTGTAATTCTTCACCACCCAGAGTTTATAAGCCAATGAGACCTTTGGGGCAGAGGCCTTTCCTTGGTTTTGGCTTGGTGGACCTTGCTGCTATCCCCTCTTCCTCGGCATCTGCACTGACTGTTCTTGAACATCCCAGTCCGCTTCCTGCCACATCGTAGTGCCTACTTCCTGATCCTTCCCCGGTTTCTTTCTTCTCCATCTTCCCCGAGACCGTTTCCCATTCCGCGCACCAATACACTAATCCTTTCAGGTGTCGCCTCCGTCACCTCCAATCTCAATATTCTCCAAATTATTTATTCCCTCACTCATCTCTTCCACTGTCCCCTCTGTTTCTCCCACAGCCGCCTCCCCGCCCAGCAGTCTCGCCTCTCGCCCACCGCTTGAATCCAGCACCTGCTCCGAACCGCCCGGCGCCTTCCAACTGCTCCACTGCCTCAAGACGTGGCGCTGGAAGAACACGTCATCGTTGGGCGCTGGAACACGCCCCCTCTGTCAACCAATGGGCGGGGCTCCGCCCTGCGCCTGCGGGCTGGGAGGAGGGGCGGTGCTAGCGTTGCGGGCGAAATTCGCACTCCGGGGATCCGAGAGGAGGATGGAGGGAGAGAGGTGCAGAGGTGGAGACCAGGCGAAAGACCGAGCGCCGCGCTCACGAGACCGAGGGGGCGGGGGAGCGGGATACGGGCCAAGTGGCGGGGACTCGGCCGGGAAAGGCGGGATCCAGATCACCTGGGGAAGCAGGGAGGTCTGTAGAACCAGATCAGAGGCGTCCGGCAGGCTGCCCCACAGGGCAAGAATTCGGGGATCCCCATGCCCGAAGCGCAAGGGCTCATCAGCAGCTGGTGGCAGGTTAGGACTGTTAAGAAATGGGGCTGCTTGCTGGAAGTCCTGAGAAGTGGGCGTTGGAGTCCTGGTTCAAGTCTTAAATTCTGTATTTACATGTTGCAGTTTTATTTAGTGGATTTAATTGTTTGGTAACTTCCTAGCCCTAGTCTGTCTCACAGACGCACTTACTATCAATGCATCTTGTGATTTAAAGCACTTATATTTTAGGCTTTTCAGATTCAGGACCTGCCCAGAGCAACTCAAAATGGGGTTGAGGCTGGGAAGAGCTCTAAGAATGACGAATGAAAGGCCATCAATTAACCCTGATCGAAAAATCAAAGGCATTAAGCTCTGTAACCTTTAAGGAAACTGTTGCAAGAACTTGAGGGACTCACAAAAGAAACTAAAGAGTTCAATTTTCTCAAAAAAAACAAAAACAAACAAACAAACAAAAAAACCACTTTCAATTTCTAAAGAAACTTCTTGTAGTTTCTCACTTTGTAGTCTCATCAAGGAAACAAGGCCAGGAAGAGTTCTTGCACTGGTAGCTCTCAGTTCATCATGTCACGTGAAAGGGTTACTCTTAACACACGTGATCAAAGAAAGCCCTAGAGATGAGTAACCCACCCATGAATAGTCTCAAGCTTTTCCATGCTTCCTGCTTTGCATCCTGAGAATTAAGTTTCAGCCTAGCTGATTAGATCAAATTTGCAGGAAGACCATTTACTGAAGCCCTGCAGTTTGCTTTCAGCTGCTTCCGTGGTCAGTTTTGACTTTTGGTATGAAGTTTCTGGAATGCATGTATGAAAATTCTTACCCCTGTCCTGCCATTTCTGTGCACTTTGTGTACTAGATGGCACGCCTCCAATCAATTTTTTTAAAAAATCCCCTCCCTTGTTGGGGAAGTGGGGGGGGGGGAACAACTAGATGTTTTAAAATACAATGTTCATTAGAAAGCTACCACACTTGGCCTCAAAGAAAATGTTAACATTTTTGTATAGTTAATCAGTGTTACTTCCTCTGGCCTCAATTTCCCTAGTTTCACGTATTTCCCTCCCTGGGGTGCTGCAGGGGGCTAATTAATTAAGATTTGTAAAAGGCTTTGAGGAGCAGGGGAGAAAGTATTAGGGTCTCATGCCCCAAGCCATGGCCCCATCCTTTCATCCCAGCCAGTGGCACAGGCAACCCCATTCTTATGCATGCCATGCTCCTAATCCCCTCTTGAATGTGGCAGCTTCCAAGGAACAGGACAAGAGGCCTTAACTAGAAACAAAACTCCACTGTAATGAGGTGCTAAGAGGACTGAATTTTCAAGATTCATTTTTAACAAAATGGCTGAACAGGAAATGTAATGGTTCTTCCCTGACTTCTGAGTCCCAGTCCAAGAAGGTAGGAATTATAGAAGAAAAAACAGCCTAAAGACCCAAAAAGAGGACGGTTTCAGTACCAATAAGTTTTTATTTATTCATTGTATTTTCCCAGGGTAAAGAGAGAAGGGAAAAGGGTCAGCATGTGTGTTACAAAACAATAGCAAGTGGGAAAGGAATTATGTGGCACAGCAAAATCAACCATCAAATAAACACTCCCCAGAGATGGAGTCACTAAAGCCCCAGGGGGCTCAGTCTCCTGCAGTTCAGAAAGGAGGGGAGGGAATCAGGGAAAGTACAGATAGGGACAGCTTTCCTACCACCCCCCCAATAAATTCAAAATTCAAGATTTCACACAAAGCTTTGGTTTCTAGCAGTAAACATGGAGTTACATTCGTCCGTCTCCTATTAAACAATCTTGTGGCCGCTTTGACATAAGTTTCTTACACCTGCATAAAAGTTCCTGAGTGACTTGGATATACATTCATCTTCCCTTTCTTGGTCTCCCAACCCTACTTTCTATATGGAAGGCCCCCACCCTTCATTGCTTCTGCTGCTCTCTACCCCAAGACTGGAGATTCAAGTAGGTTTATTCCAACCAAATATAAGCATATTAATATGAATCACATCAAGGAATGGTTTTGGCACAGGAGATTGGGAACAAGGGAGGAAGTGTTCTTCGCTTCTACCAGATGGAAATGTGTATATGTGGGGGCTTTTGCGGGGAGGGGAGATAAATGAGGGGCAGGGTAGGAGTCAGGTTTTTAGGACAGAAGATCTGGCCCAAAACAGGAAATAGGGGAAGGAACACAAAAGAAAGGCTGGTTTAAGACCACAACGCTTCCAGAGGGTCACCAAGCAGTGTTCCAGATTCTTTTCCTGGTGCAGAACTTTTGTCAAAGATGCTTTGGCTATTTTTCTCAATACAAAGAGAAGTTTGTAAACAATAAAACCCCAAAAGAACATGGAGAAGACCAACAGTCTATTTACACAAACCAGGCCACCTAGCAATCACCCAATCTGCTATTAGTGAAGTCCTACGAAACCCAGACAAATAAGGTAACTAGGGGGGGCAATGAGCAGGGGAGACAAGAACCCAGGATCAGACACACATCACCCAATGCGTTCTATTGCATTTGCCCCATTTCAACAGTGAGGTAGGTTTGTGGTGATCTCACAGCATGTAAATAAAACCTTTTCTCCTTTAGCTACCACGATACTAATCACTGCTACAGCAGGGCATGGCACTGGCTCTGGGCACCTCAAAGAAGCCATGGCTTATGGACTCTCTGCAAGCCAACAAGAAAAGCCCAGAATTTATAAAGGTTAAGAAATTTAGCCTTTGCTTCACACACCCATCCCTGGGCAGCTCAAGATGGGTCCAGAGTTATTATTCTTAAACCCAACCTTACCAACTCATTTTAAAACACGCACGTGCACACACACACTCACACACATACACCCTGTTGTGCATGGTAGGCCTAGCCCCAATCCAGTGGAGGATGGATCTGGTATGTAAAGTGAGTCCTGTGCCCTGGGGTTAGAAATCTGGAACAGGAATCCCTTATTACATGTATAGACAACTAATCTGGGCTTCCCCTCGGCACCTTTCAGCTGGTGCAGCCTCTCCTAATACTACTTCCTGGACCATCTTTTCCTGTTCAGACCAATTTCCAATCTTCCAGCAGGAGGTCAAGTCATGGGGAAACGGAGTTAAAACCTAGTCTCCCACGGATCACTGAAGGTAGAGGGGTTTCAAGAGAACACTATGGCAGAAAAGCCAGCTCTAATTGCCAAAACTGAGGTAGTTCAATAGGCTATGCACTCCAACTAGATGTTCGCCCTGGTGCTCAAACAGCAAACATTCCTGCTGTGTAGACCCGGAGCTGCTGCCGACTTATCCCTGAGATCGCTCATGTACCTGAGAACACAGTGCAGGAATGAGGGCCTTAAGATTAAAATACACAAAAATACAAAACCAGAATATTTATATTACGAAAACAAAGTTAAAATGCACAAGATACGTCATTCGCACACAGCTAGTGCAGTTGGCATCCTGGAGAAAGTGGGGCCCAAGGTGCGCTTATCCATGGGAGCAAATAAATAAAATTCTATTGGCCCGGAATGGGGTGGGAGTCAGCTTAGGAACAGTAGGTCTGTGGCCATTCCCCCAACCATCCTGTGGCTACTGTCACAACCCACTGCTTGAGACAGTCCTCGGCACCCTATATCCCAACAGTGGGTTACAAGACAAGATGTGGAAAAACCCTGCCTTACCCCCGAGAGACTCCCGCCCACAGAATGTAGTGGTTCGTGGGTTGGGCCCATCAATCTGGTCTCATGCTTAATCTCTACATTCTGGCATGGGAAAAAATTACTATTACATCTCCTTCTTCAAAAGGAAAACCATTTCCCTCTCCGGGCCACGTTCCAAAGCTGGAGATCCGGGGGTGGACATTCAGATAAAGCACACAGGGAGGGATTTTCTCCAAAACCCTCGAAAGCCTCTGGAGAGAACACGGTTGGAGTTCATTGGCCTCACCCCTTCCCCCCTACCCTGCGCCAAGAGGGAAGAGGGGGTGATGCTGTGGACCCCGGCCTGAGATGCACGGCAGAGCCAGCTGCCCCCTACCTGCCCTGCCCCCACTTTCTCCACTCTGCCGATTGCTGCCTCCTCCTCAAAACTTCCTGATCGCAAAAGAATTGCCCCCACCCACTGTAGCTCAATTCTGGGCCTCTGGGAGCAGGGCAGGGCTATGGATCTCTTCTTCTTCTTCCTCCCGGAAGTAGACAGGCTTTCCCTGTGAGCTGGGGGCCTGCTGGGCCTTCAGGGGACACGAGGCCACCATATGGCTGATGCTTTGGCAGAAGTGGCACTTCTTGGGCTGGGGTGGCAGCTTGCATTCCTTGGCATGGTGGTCTAGACCTCCACAGTTGTAGCACCTGGTACAGAGCAGGACGGGAAAGTTGAGAAAGGAGCTAGAGCACAAGTCTACCTCTGAGTGAGGACACCTGGGCTCTGGTCAATTACTCTATCACTCCCCTTCCTGGAAACTCATTTCCCCACTTAGAAAAGGAAGAATATGACCATGACTGATACCTCGAAGTTCTTCCCAAATCTGTAATTGTCTAGATGGTATCTTCAGATTCAGGTCAACCTGAAAATACTGAAATATCAATGGAAATCATGGACCCCAATTAGAACTGCAATTTGGAAGATAGGCAAGATGCTACCTACCATACTCTTAAGAAACGGTACCTGTCCTTCACTAAAAAAGAGAGATAATTAAAGGAGTTAGACTATATGGTCTGCTCCAGGACACAGGGAAGACAAAAGAAACCAGCCACTTGGGAGAGACCTAGTGAAGAAGCAACAGGGACATACACCAGTTTGTCCCCAGCACTTAGACTTTCACATTCGTGGTCTCCTTTGCTTCTAAAATAATCACATGAGGCCAGCATCACTACCCCTAATTAGCCATGGAGGCAAGAGCACACAGAGCAAAATTACTTGTTAAGTCAAAGAGCTAGGTCATCAAATGCCCTTCTCACCTACAGTCCTCTCCCCACCTCCCACACCCTAAGGCAGAAACCCAACACCGAATTGTTGCTTCATTTTGTTCTTTGGTATCCTGGTCCAAGAAAGGGGCTAGATCGGGAGAGCACTCCCCTTTCAAGAGGCCCCTTCATACCTGTCTCCGCCTTCATACCTGTCTCCCTTTGATCTGCGTTTCTGCATGTTCTTCCCTTTGGGCCGCCTCTCACTCCCAATACAAAACACCCCACCAGGGCCGGTGACCCTGATGGATTCTAGGCCCTTAGCAGACTTCTTAAAGGTGAACTCCACTGCCTCACCCTCCTTCAGGCTCCGGAAGCCCTCCATGTGCAGCTTGCTCTGGGGAAGGGAAACATGATAAATTTTAATATTAGTCTCCATTCTTACACCAAAAAACTGCAGACACACATTCTTGTATAAGTTATGAAGAACAAGTGTAGGGGTGCCTGGGTGGCTCAGTGGGTTAAAGCCTCTGCCTTCGGCTCAGGTCATGATCTCAGGGTCCTGGGATCGAGCCCCCGCATCGGGCTCTCTGCTTAGTGGGGAGCCTGCTTCCTCCTCTCTCTCTCTACCTGCGTCTCTGCCTACTTGTGATCTCTGTCAAATAAATAAAATCTTAAAAAAAAAAAAAAAAAAAGAACAAGTGTAGTATTTCCATGTTTTCAGTAAAGAAAATGTCAACCCAAAGAGCCACCACAGTTAAGAACAAGGGATCTATGTTACATGAACAAAGAACAATCATTACATAAACAGATGCTGTAATATTTTGGGTAGGGTAGTTATTCTCATTTAAACTAAAATAGAACAGATGGGAAGTTCTTAAACTTAGCATTCATAAGAAATCAACAAATAGGGGCGCCTGGCTGGCTCAGTAGGTGGACTGTGTGGGTCTTGATCTTGGGGTCATAAGTTCAAGGCCAGTGATGGGCTTAGAGATGGAAGGAAGGGAGAGAGGCAGAGAGGGAGGGAGGGAGGGAGGGAGAGAGGGAGGGAGGGAGGGAAGGAGGGAGGGAGGGAGAGAGGGAGAGAGGAAGGGAAAATAAACAAATATAAAATTGTAAAATATAACAGCCTTGTACACTTTAAAAATATTGAGGTGTGAAAAACAAAGTTTGAGTAAGTACAGAAACCGAACAATTAAGTGGGATGCATGCTCCTGGACTGGGTCCTGAAACAGGGCAAAAAAAAACCATTAGGACAACTCACAAAATTTACATATGGAATACAGATAAATGTTTCAATATTAAATACCCAGGTTTTTTTTATCTTTGTACTGAGACTGTGAAAGGGAATGACCCTAGTTTCCAAGATACACACTGAAATATTTAGCAATAAAGATGCCTGATGTATCTTATGATTAAGGAGCCAAAAAGACAAACCATAGGAGACTCTTAGTCTCACAAAACAAACAGGGTTGGGGGCGGGGGGGAGAAGGTGGTTGGGTTATGGACATTGGGGAGGGTATGTGCTATGGTGAGTGCTTTGAAGTGTGTAAACCTGGCAATTCACAGACCTGTACCCCTGGGGCTAATAATACATTATATGTTAATTAAAAAAAAAAAAAAAAGGAGCCAAAAAAGTGTATCTGTACATGAAGAATGACAAGGCAAATGGGACAGAATATTAAGACTTGCTTAATCTGGGTAAAGGTCCTATGGGGAGTTCTTAGTATTATTCTTGCAACCTTCTTCCCAGTCTGGAATTCTATCAAAGTAATGTTCCTGCAAGGTCAAGGGAAAAGACAGTATGACCCAAGCAGATGGATCAGTAAGTTTAGTCTGAGAGATCCAAGTGTATATAGAGAGATCAATAGGTGAAGAAAACAGTTCAAAACTGTTGAGAAAATTAGCTACCCATTTTGGATATTGAGCCAGACTTCTACGTTGTCTTTCTCATTTGTGCAAAATATATTAAAGAGGGTTTAAAATCAAAGTGTTAAAAAAAAAACAAAAACAAAAACAAAAAAAACTTGTGAAAGTCAAGAGATAGACTGATAAAACTTGCTATGAACTAAGAGGTAAATAAATCTGAATTATTTGACTTGGAAAGATGACCAGATACTACTGGGTGAAGGAAAAAAAGATCAAAAGATCCAGAATGTTTGAAACAACCCCATTAAAACACCATGTTTATACCATTATTTGAAAATACTGACACTTTGCCCAGCAGCCTTCCCCCCAAAAAAGGGAGTTCTCACATAGCTGAGCAACAATAACAGGGTCAGGAAAAACCCAAGGTTCCCCATTTAAAGCTCACAGTCTTGCCACTTAATACAACAACATCTCCATGCTGGTGGAGGTGACCCCCTCTCCCATACCCTCCCCAGGACAGACCTTCATGATAGCTTACTCCATTACGGTCAAACATCCAAAGAGTGTATCAAATGTCAACCAAGTGCAGTCATCGAAAATAGGGTTCAGAGAAGCAAAAAGACCACTGCACCCAGTCTTGGCTTGCGGGAGCTCGAATAGGTAACATGTTACGCAGGTGGCGGTTGGTAGGAGGAATATTTCAAACTGGGACTTGGGCCTTAGGGGCAACATGCTCTCTAGCCAGATGGGATTCCCAATTTATCCATCATTTAAATTGTTTTAATTCAGATGGCATTTCTGAAGACAAAGGTCCCACTGGGATCACCGGCGAAAAGCCCAAGCTTGAGTGCTAGACACCATAGTTTTTGAAATGTTGGTTTTACCAACTGTTGGTTGCATGACCTTATTCAATCGTTCACCTTTGGCCCTCAGTTCCTTCAGAGACTGGAGTAATAGGTAAGTTACCCAACTAAGTTTCTAATGAAGATTATGTAGGTATGGAAACATCGAGAATGTGCCCAGCTAATATTTCATGTATTATTATCTGTAGCTTTTGTCCCTCCAGTCCATCATAGGAATAGCCTCTCCCTTCTTTTCCTTCCCACAGGAACAGCCTGGGACAGGAGGACCGCTCCCCTCCCCCAAGGTTGAAGTGAGGGAAGGGGCAGAGAGTCAAAGCAGGAAATAAAAACAATGCAGAAAGGTGAAGGGCTTTCCCCTTTGCTGTTGCACAGAAACGACCCTGATATGAAGTTACATTTGACTTGTTTCTTACACAGCTAGGACAAGCCAATCTGCCAGGAAGTACAAGCCCAGCTCCTCCCATTTGCTTAGTGGGCTGCATGGCTGGACACTCCTAGCTCCAGCTAGATGGTGAAGCAGATAAGTGATTAACAACAAGGGTTTGGAGTCTGAGGGCCTGTTGTTCCCTTTCTGTACTGATCTATAAAATGGAGCAAAAAGTAATTTTATGGAGGAGCTCTGAGGTTTTGTGCATAAAGAGTATTTAACACGGAACCTGTACACACAAATCCTCAGTGAGCGGAAATTATCATCAATCCCTTCAGACTGGACCAGGACAGGGTCACAATAAGAACCAAGTATCAGGAGTCTCAAAATTTTAACTCTGGTTTTTATAACTATGGAAACTCGGGAAAAAAAAAAATATCTATTTACACCTCCTAGGTTTACTGGGAGAACAAGACAATACCAGTGGGGGCAATGTGAAACTGACTGGTCCTCTCAGGTCATCCACTCCCCAGGATTGGAGGATCTGAGGTCTGTAAGACTCTCAAAAGTTAAAAAAACAAAACAAAACAAACAACAAAAAAAATAACCCCGCAGGCACCTTACCATAGCTGGTCAAGATTTAGACTGGTGGTCTCCAGGGGTGGCTCCCTGCCCCCCACCCTGCCCCTTTCTACAACACATAGTTTGAATTCCTCTCTTATCAGATAGGTAATCACCGTGCTGCCCCACTGAGCTGGCCTCACAGGGCCTGCATCAGAAAGGAGCCTGAAATTCTTGCTACCACCCCCACCCCACCCCCAACCACACACAAAGCAGGGCCCCGCCCCTCTCCCCATCCCCTCCAAAAAAAAAGAAAAGGCCTGGGGGGGAGGGGCAAGGCTTGAGCTCCCCCAATAGAGCCCAGCCCCAGGAAACAAAGAGTTGACACTGGTTGGTTCTGGTGGTCAGATTCCTAGAGTTCCTGAGGCTGCTGCTTCCCCCCCCCCCCCACATTCACCACATTCATCAGTTCCTTCCTCTCCACGTTGGGGTTATGGTCACGGAGAGAAACGGAGAGATACCTTCCTTCCCCAGTCAAGTCTGCTGGGTCTGCCAAAGTCACCACCAGTAGCCATCCTTCCTTCTTCCTGACCTGCCATCCCAGCCTTCCAGGGACAGAACTACACAGGACCCCCGCCCCCCCAACCCTCGCCTCTGGTCAAATCCATTATGCAGGAACCTGAATGAGGGTTATTTATTCTGATCAATTATTTCAAAGGTGGTGGGGTCGGGAGACAGGCTTCCTTCCCATCTTCCTTACCTAGTTTGTTCAATGCAGGAGGGTGGGCAGTTCCCAGGGGACCCATTGCACTGGGGAGGATGGCATTTCTTTTGGGTGGCAGGGAAGGGCTTCAGGCCAATTCAATATTTAGACCCTCTGTTTCCTTCTTAATACCTCACCACTGTCTCCACTAACTTTCCACTCTTCAAACACTACAGCCCAGCATCAATCTGGGGCTTCGGCAGTTCACATAAAAGGAGTGACATTCTCTGTCATTCCAAGAATGGGGTGGAGTAAAAAGGACACTTGAGTTTCCCTGGAACTTGCTCTCTGAAGGTCGGACACCCATGGTTTTTTTTTTTTTTAACCATTTGTAAAAGCAAGGCCACCCCCTTCATCACCAGCTCCAACAATGCCCATGTTTAGCCGCACTGCTCCCTTCTACAGAAGCGGCAGGCAGAATTTCAAGGAAACTTGTTTTGGTTTCAGGGAGGCAAGCATGATATGAGTTCCTGGTTTTTCTGCAACTCTCAGGGCCATTCCAGCAAAAGACTGTCTAGTGTGCTGTCTATTCCCTCAGTGCTAACCACCTAGCTGTACACAAATGTTTGGGGAATAACCCAAGTTCCCCACTATCCAAAGTCACTGATATTTACCCATGCTTACTAAAAGGTAAGGAGAGCTCTAAGCACTTAACCCCTTATACCAAGCCTGCCAAGTAGGCCTCATAATCACCCCATGTTACTGCTAAGATAGGGAAGCAGAGAAGGGAAGCATCTCATCCAAATTCAGTGAGCCACAGAGGTGCTCTGATGTCTACTAGCCTGACCCTCCAGCCAGTGCTATGCAGTATAATGCAAATCACACATACATATTCTAGAACTTTCTGAACCAGAAGTAAAGGAAGCCGATGAAAGAAAGGACTCAGTCCTGAGGTGTCGTCATAGTCCTCCTACCTGAGCTTTATTACTGAAGGTAGGGCTTGGTAGGGACTAGGAAACTAACCGGTTCTACCTGAAACAGCTTGTCTGATGATGTGTCAGGGAGGGTTGAGGAAAGAGATCAGTCCAGAACCAGAGGCTGCCCACACAGGGACAGCCCCCACATGGCACCTCCGCTCAGATGCAGCCGGGACCCCAGCTCCTGCGTTCTCCACCAGATGGCGCTGTTCAGCAGCCTGTCCGCACTGAAAGCCAGAGCGGGAGACTGAAGGAACAGCCAGATTGGGAACTGCGAAGCCTTATCTCCCCAACTCTGGCCTTAGGAAGGAGTTTCAAGGGGATCACACTTTCAAGGATAGGGAACTGACTTCTCATCAGGCCCCCATCCACCCAAGAGGTGCAGAAGAAAAGGTCCTGGAGTTTTCAGCCAGAAACCCAGTTGTTCACTTACTCTTCTTGGAATTTGAGTTCCTGCTTGAATTAAATAACTCCAAGCTGAGATCATTTGAAATGGGTTTGTACACATGAGGTACTATTCCTGAAAATTTTCTCCTCCTCCCCCACACCGCCTGACCCCAGACTTCATAGAGATAGTAACTGTTACTCATGCCTGCAGAAGAAGGGAGGGTGGAGGCTTTCCCTAGAGCAGCCCCCCCCCCAAAAAACAGCCAATTCTAGTAGGGTGGTTTGATTAGGAATGTTCAAGAAACAACCTTGCCCTGGGGAAAGTACTATAAACCACTTACCAGCCGAAAGGTGACAAGTTTCTCAGATTGAAAGCTCACTCAGGATCGTGGCACAAGCCTTTCCTTGGGACACTGTCTAGAAAGCGTGTCTCTTCAGAAAGAGAGAGATCCAAGAAGATCCCATAATGCTCAAACTAACCTCTACCAACTTTCTGAAAATTAGGGTGATTCACTTACTTTTTTTAAAATCTGATTTGTCCAGTTAAGATGAAGAACTAAGGAATGACCAAACCTGTGGGCTTCCAGGCCACAAGCAGAAACCAGAGGATCCCATCTGGGTCTCCACACTGTGACATTCAAGCCACCAACTTTCACTGTGCACCTCAGAGCCCAGCCCTATTTCAGACCTCAGTCCGGAAAGAGCAGTTATCAGCATAACACACCCTCCCTTATCTCCAATCTTTTTCTCTGGAGGAAGATCTCTGCTGACAGGGACCCCAAACTGTTAATGTCCTCCTGATTCAGGAGCTCCTTCTTTCTTCATGGGCATTCCTTCTGCCCACCAAGCCCGTACTAGCGTACTAGGAAGAAACTAACCAGACAGCTAGCTAGTCCCACTCTTTAGAAGAGCTTACAGGTTAGTTAGAGGAGAGGTAAGACAAGCACATCACCAACTAGATATGAGGTGAGCAATCAGAGGCACCAGTAAAATTATAAACCAGGTGGGAAATATCTCTTTACATTCTCCCCTCCCCAACCCCAGCACCCAGGAGTCCTAATCCAGACCCCGCCTGAGGAAGCTCTCCCACTCAGCCTTTGCAGAAAAAGCAAGCCACGTGGCTTCAGTATTGAAATTTTTTCTCCTAACCCAAACTTGGTCCCTTAGTCAGCTTGGGGCTCTTCTTTTGCCTCGAGACCTTCCAATGCCACTTTTTAGCTAGAAAGCCATCTTAGACATAGTTGGGATCTGAAGAGCTGTCGAGTAAGCAGGGAGCCTTTTCTGGTGCTCCAATTTCTACAAATCTTGGGGGTTTGGGAGTTGAGCCACAGGAAACATGAGTTAAGCCAAAACTCTTACAATGGCTATGAAGATCTCAAAATTCTTGGTGAATCTTAAACAATTTCGTGGCTTCTTGCTCCTGCTTTCCCTGTGTAACTATTTCTCAGCTGAGGGGGGATTCTGCCTCTGGGACGGCATGGTCTGGAGATGTTTTTAGTTGTCACAACCAAGGGATGCTCTGAGCAAAGGGTTATCTTTCTCAAAATATGTCAACTGAGGTTGAGAAAACCTTGATTTAAGGGCTGGCCATCTGCCAATACTATGATTCTTAAATTCTCCTAAGCACAGGGTTAAGCAGAGGTTCTGGATCTAAAGATGTGTCTGAATAGAAGTGTTGTTTAGAGAAATCTCTTTTACCTTTTTTTTTTTTTTTTTTTTAAGGGTAAGGGTAGGTTTTCTTTCCTACTCATCAACTCCTGGGGAGGCCTGAAGTGTTTTGAGAGGGAGCACAAGAACAGTCGTGAATAGTGCTAGGAAGGAACCAAATAAGTCCAACCTTGGAAAGGAAAAGAAAATATTAAATTGCTTTCCCCCCTTTTCCTTTCTTAGAAAGGGGCTTCCTGACCCTCTCCCCTGGCAGACATTTAACGGGACAATTATCCTTCTCATCATCTCGGGCTCCAGGATACCCACCACCAGCAGCCAAAGAAGGGGAGGTTTTCCTTCTAAAGAGAGCAGCCTTACCCCCTTCTCAGCTGCCCCCCCCCAACACCCAAACTTTGGGAACACGGGAACACATTCCTTCCGTACAACAATCTTTAGGGACTGTCCTGAATCTACTCTACATTAGATCCCCAAAGAAATAGTTCAGATTTCTCAAGTGCAGGGACTATAATCACCAGTTTACTGCTGTCGTAGGGTCTGACGATCAACCCAAGCCCGGGCAGCATGCTATCCTACCAGGTAAGGTTCAGGGAATTTCCACTCATTGTCTTCTGTGACTGTTGGTAGAGGGCATTTAGGAGACAAATTCTTGATTCCTTCTCCCTGCTCAACTCCCTCTTGATAACTTACTCAACAGTGGCATGTCCCTGGACATTCCAAGACCCTGAAGTCCAGATTATCTCCCAAATGACCCATTTAAAGGAGCTTGATGCAGATTCCACTTCCCAAACCTGAAAATCCTGGCTTTCCTCTAGAAAACCCAGTATTTTCCAACTGCTTTTGATCCCAATGTTAAGTGAATCGGGGCACAGATTCATCTGTTCAGGAACACCTTCCTTGGGACTGGGACAGCACTAACGAACCCCAGATGAGGGGCTACATTCCTTCTAGCCCCTATTTGGCAGCCTTTGGAAGGGACGCAAGAAAATGTTGGGTCTCTTTAATTCCAAGCCTCCCAAAATTGGGGAAGCTGTCCAGTCCGTCTCCGGACCAAGAGATTTTAATCTCTTTGTGATCAGATAAATGGGAAAGTGGGAGAGCTGGCTACCCCGCTGAGGAGGGCCATTCAAAGCTGGTTCCTGTAATAAAGTGATTTAATAGATCTAAAGAGGCCAATTCCCTTCATTCTCCCGCAATTACTTCCTGTGGGTTATCATTCACATATGTAAATGAGACAGGGAGTTGGGGGCAAAGCCTGAACTAGTTGTCGGGTGGTTGGGGGTGGGGGTTAAGGGTGGGAGGAGATACAGGACACAGCAAGAAGGTGGGTAAGTAAGCTGCAGTGTACCCACCCGGCAGGGCAGATGTTCCAGTAGCCCAGTGACCCCCTTCCCCGCCAAGTACCCCAACATAAACTGGCTCCCAGCACCCCCCATCTCCCTACTCCGTGTCCTCGTGTGGAAGGCCACGCTCCGGAGACTTCCCGGCAGCCTCCCACCAGTCCACCCAGGATCTCCCTTCTCCACCCCTCCCCCTCCAGAATACCATCCCTGAGGCTCCAACCCTTAATCCCCACATCCTCCTTTCCCCTCCCCCCAGGCTCCTAAAGCCAACCTCTTCCAAGTAACCCCTCCCTGCCCGGTTTGGGTGTCAACCTACTAGACCCGAGATGATCAATTTCTCTCTTCCACGTCCCACACCAAACATCTGAAGGTGGAAGGGACCCAAAACAGCAACTTCCTTTCCGTGGTTGTTATGGGTGGCTGGTGTCCTAGGACCACCGGAACACTTCTAAGATATACAGGAGTGGGTGAAAGGAAGAGGAAGCCGGGGAGGAGGGGAACCTGAAATATCTGGCTCCTTGTTCGAGGCTGGAATGTTAGGACAGCAATCAATGGCCGTCTGGGGCCATAAATGCCAAGCAGAGAATAGGTCCAGAGGCTAGACTCCTCCATCCCCTGCCCTGCGACACTGAATTTCACCCCCACTGGGCTGCCTTGCTTTAACTGAGAACTTGGGGTTGTGACCTAACTCCCTCCCAGCTTGGACTAGGAATCTAAGGCCTGGACTCTGGTTTTCCTTCCTGGTATAACTCCACAGCCAAAGCCCAGTAGGTTAATTATGTGCCTGAGATGGGTACGCTGGAAGAGGTTTCAGGTTCCCAGAGTCTTCAAGGATCTGCCAAACTCACTCAGGCCCCAGGGTTTGAGTTTTGGGTAACCACCTGGGTGAGGAGACCCAGCTGACTTCTCAGCTTTACCCCTGCTTGATCCGAGAGGTCTGCCTGCCTCTCTCCCGCCAGGGAGCTCCATTCACACGTTAGTAAAAGACGCTGGGCGCTCAAGGCCCTGCTCTGAACCCGGCATGTGCTTCCCTGGCCGGCCTACTCGCCCTCCCCCCACCGGCAAGCACAATACAACCTTAGTTTCTGCCACATGGGGTCACCTCCCTGCCCCCTGCCCCCTTCCCAAGGGAAAGAGGTAACAGACACGTGGTAAGCCAGAGGGGCTCCGGGAAAGGTTGGGGGTACTGTTCATAGACTCAGCACCCCCCCCGGTCCCATTGGAGTTAATGGGGACTCAGGACTGGGGTGCCACGACACAGATGGGAGCACACAATGAGGGCCTAAGATCTCCCTCAATCCAACAGCCGAGTCGGTCCGCCCAACCTTGAATATGCGCGCCAACATCCCCTTCCCCCCGCGAAGTTCCCGGCGTCCGTCTCACCTGGTGCACAAAGACATCCACCGGGGGGTCAAGCGCGACCCCGGCGCGGGCGGTCATGGACAGGAAGCCGAACCCCATGCGCACGTTGAACCACTTACAGATGCCTGCACCGTGCAGCAGCTGCGGCTCCTCGGCCGCCCGGGCGGCGTCCTCCTGCGCCTCCTCCGGCGCCTTGGCGCAGCCACCTGGAGGTTGGGAGGACGCTCAACTGGGGGGCCACGGAATCGGAGGGTGCTCTCGAGACCCAGCAGGGAGACCCGAGTGTCCAGCCCGCGGATGGGCACCCAGGTGGCTGCAGCTACCAACCAGCTGGCGAGGAAAGACATGTCCTGGCCGCCTCCCGCGCTCCCCAAGCTTACACTGAAGCCAGTGTTGCCCCAAAAGTTTTGCTCCTCTTCCCACAACACGTTGCCCGGGGATAGATGGCCGGACAGGCCCCTCCTCTTCTCTCCCTCCGCCCCCGTAGCCTCGGCGTGCACGCCACTGGGACACCAGGGTTCCTTGGTCCAGAAATGGCCCCTGAAGCAGGAGGCCGCACAGACTTAGGGTCCTTCGGCCAGTCTGGGGGACATTTCCCCACCTCCCTTTTATGTGGCTCCTGGGCGCCCCTGAAGCCTAAGGTGTCCCCAGTAAGTCCCGAGCTCGAACCTGCAAACTGCTGGTTTGACACAGAGCCCATGGTAGTCGGCTGAGCCCACGGCCCCGGGCCCCTGGTCGGGTGGCTGCTGGCCCCAGAGAAGTCCGGAGGCAAAGGGGTGGCTCGGAGAAGAGGCCGCTACATCTTCCCCAGCACAATAGCGGTGGGAGGGCCCACGGCTTTTCAAAGGCTCCCAAATTCTAAAAGACAATGACCCAACCCCCCGCGGGCAGCCCCCTCCCCTCCCCTCCCTCTTCTTTCCCCTCCCTTTCCCTCTGGCTCCAGCTCCGGCCCTCCCCCATCGTTGTGGTCTCTGACACCTCTGGGGTGTCTCTTCTCAGAACCTTGAGGTTTGACACCCCCTCCCCACACACACATCTGGAGATGGGGGCCGTCAGCCCTAGAAGTCTTGAGTACCCCGGAATTTGGAATCCTGCACTTTAACGACTTAGTGGGGGCCCCCCAAAGCAGCATACAGGTGGGGGGCTTATGGAGGGGGGGTAGTTCTAAAACCATGTGACTGCTCCCACACACACTCACACACCACCCCCACCCCCCGCGCAGATAATTATACATTCCAGAGAGTTGGGGGAGGGAGGTGTGAGCCTGGCAGCGCTGGCCAATCAGAGACTCAAACCACCTGTCAAGGGAGAAATGGATGAGCCCTCCCCCTCCCCCAGCTCTTGAGCGCCCCTCCCCCTCCCTTCCCCTTCAGGCCTCCGAGCTGACCCGGCTGCTTGGCGCTGACCCGCTCTCACCCCCCACCCCCGTGTGCTTAGATAGACCTGGAGTTCAGGACGTTAGGAAGCCTGGGAGGGGGAAGCGTGGGGGGGGGGGCTGGAGACGCAGCAGGGCTGATCTCCAGTCCTGACCAAGGCGCTTCCTCGCAAGGGGCTGTCTCTGACTCACTGAATGTCTCTGTCTCCCTGAGTTTCAACTGTTTCTCTTGATCTCTCAAAGTGCTCCTAATTGATTCTGTGTAAAAAATCCTTTCCTTCCAAATCTGTGTCTAAAACTGACTCCACGTGGTGCTTCCTGGGCGAGCAGGAGGAATCCAAAAAGTGTTCCTCCCTCCTCCAGCTGTTCTCATCCTGTCTCCATCCCAAACGCGTCCCTATCCGTTGCTGGGAGAGGGACTAGGTGGGTAGGTGGATGGATGCATTTCTTCCAGTACTCCGGACACTCTTGGGTTCCCAGACTCTCCTCTTTTCAGAGTACCACCTTAAAGTGCGCTTCCCTCCCCAAGGAGTGGGGTTGTTGGGGGAACTGAAGTATAGGATCTCCTTACTTGAAGAGGTAGCCTCCCTTTCTAAGAGATAAAGAGGGTTGGTCAAGGGGGTGGCTAGTGCCCTGGTCGGAGATGGACAATGGCCGGGGGCTCAGTGCACGGCCCTGGCCCTGCCCCTTCACTTCCGGTGCTCAGTTCAAACTGGACAATGCCAGCTCCGGCCAGTTCCCCTCCCCCACTGCTACAACCCATTTAAAGAGACAGAGCCTGCTTTCGGGGGCATCCGCTTGCTCGGAATTCAGTCTTCTCCACCAAGTGTGCAGAACCTCTCGCGCTTCCCACCCTGAGCCTCTGTGTGTGTGTCTGTGTGTCTGTGTGTGTGTGTGCGCGCGCGCGTGCGCCCCCACATGTGTATTTGAGAAAGAGAGAGGGAATGAGTGGGGGTAGGGAAAGGAAAGAGAAAAGCAAGGGGTTGTGGAGAGATTATTTTTTCTCTTTTCTACATGGAATGCTCTTCAAGAGACTAAAACTTGAGTGTAAGGGATGGTGAATTGGACTTTGGGTGATAAAGAGGACAACCGCGGCCCTTTGCTACTCCGCCTAAAAAATACATATGATTAACAAATGTCATTAACAGTGCCCCACTCCCAACTGAGAACCTTGGATCAGCCAAAGCCATTTGTATTTATATAATCCTCCCCACCTTAGAATCTTATCTCCCCTCGTTACTAGCGCCTTTAAAATATAATGCACTCCCTGCATATCTGTCCTTAAGATCCAAGAGCAGGTGACTGAGGTATGGCTGAAAAGATGGAAAAAGGAGTTTTGCGGTTTGGTTTCACTTGGTGCGCTCACTAATCAGAGTTGTTTCCTCGGCAAATGTGACCAGCCTCTCTGTCCAAGGTCCTGAGAGTGCCAGGAGCCCTGTCCACGGTGCTGACTAAGACCAAGCTTTTCCTAGCTCCCAGCTCCCAGCTTTGAGAATGCCTTCTTGACTTCCCACCTCCAAGTCCTTCCCAGAAAACCTAATTCTTCTCAACCCTTCAGTGATGCTGACACACTTGAAACAAGTGAAGGGATTCTCTTGAATGCCAAAAAGAGGGCATTTCCAGCAGTACGACTCTGTGAGAGTAGAGCAAGTATCTCAAGCTCCCTTTCAGAAAAATGGATATAACTATTCATTTGGCCACAGAAGATGAGGAAAGAGGAGATGATATTTTCTGATTCAAAGGAAACCAGAGAAGGGGCACCTGGCTGGCTCAGTCAGTAAAGCATCCGACTGTTTATCTCCAGGTTGTGGGTACCAGGCCCACATTGGGTGTAGAGGTAACTTAAAAATAATAGATATTTAAAAAAAATAAAATTCTGGGGTGCTTGGGCAGCTCAGTCATTAAATGTCTGCCTTTGGCTCAGGTCATGATGCCAGGGTCCTGGGATAGAGCCCCCCCCCCCCCCGTCAAGACCCGCATGGGGCTCCCCGCTCAGTGGGAGGCCTGCTTCTCCCCCTTCCACTCTGCCTGCCTGTGTTCCCTTTCTTGTTGTGTCTCTCTGTCAAATAAATAAATAAAATCTTTTTAAAGAATGATGTCTTAAAAAATAAAATATTTTTGGGGGCGCCTGGGTGGCTCAGTGGGTTAAGCTGCTGCCTTCGGCTCAGGTCATGATCCCAGGTCCTGGGTTCAAGCCCCGCATCGGGCTTTCTGCTCAGCAGGGAGCCTGCTTCCTCCTCTCTCTCTGCCTGCCTCTCTGCCTACTTGTGATTTCTCTCTGTCAAATAAATAAATAAATAAATCTTAAAAAAAAATAAAATAAAATAAAATATTTTTTAAAAAAGAAACTAGAGGGCGCCTGGGTGGCTCAGTGGGTTAAAGCCTCTGCCTTCGGCTCAGGTCATGATCCCAGGGTCCTGGGATCGAGGCCCGCATCAGGCTCTCTGCCCAGCGGGGAGCCTGCATCCTCCTCTCTCTCTGCCTGCCTCTCTGCCTACTTGTGATCTCTCTCTCTGTCAAATAAATAAATAAAATCTTAAAAAAAAAAAAAGAAACTAGAGCAGAAAAAAAAAAAAAAAAAAAGAAAAACAAAAGTAGAAGAGAGACTAATCTTTGTTTTCAATTTATTTTCCTAATTAATAAGAAAATAGGAGCACAGGTGTTGGAATCAGCTTGCCCATGTTTGAATGTCGAATCTACTTTCACAACTCTGTGAAGTGGGGCAAATTCTTTAACCTCTCTACACCTCAGTTTCCCTCTCTGTCCGATGGAGATAATGAGAATACCTAACTCTTACAGTTATTATGAGGATAAAGTTAGATCATACATGTAAAGCTTTTAAAATATGTGTGAGGCGCCTGGGTGGCTCAGTGAATTAAAGCCTCTGCCTTTGGCTCAGGTCATGATCCCAGGGTCCTGGGATTGAGCCCCACATCGGGCTCTCTGCTTCAGCTGGGAGCCTGCTTCCCCCCATAGCCCCGCCTGCTTCTCTGCCTACTTGTGATCTCTGTCTGTCAAATACATAAACAAATAAAAATATAAATAAAAATAAAATAGTGTCTGTGATGGCTTTTAATAATGTAAACTGTGACTATTATTATAGCTACTGTACATACGGCTGTCTCTATGAGCCAGAACCTGCTGGATCACTTGCTTCTTAGGACTAGGGCCCTTCATGTGTTCTTTCTTTCTGCATTGTCTCCCACGTCCTTACCAGTACCCAGCACAGTGCCTGGCTCATAGAATACTCTCAAGAAGAGTGTCCTGAATAAGCATTAATTGACTTTAATGGTATTGACTATTAATAATTAATTGACTTTAATTGAATTTAATAGTAAACATCATTATAATACTCCTAATATTTATTCCCCTGGACTATCTCGCTCAAGTCTAAACAATGCAGCACAGGAGGTGCTCAGGACCTCATAAAGTTCCATATGTAGAGGCAGAGGATGCTTTAGGAAGGGACATATGGCTCTCAACATAATTGGCTCTTCATCCCCAGTGGGCTGGTTCTATGTGGAGATGGGAACTCCTGACCAAACCCTTCTTCTCTTGGGTCCTTATCTCAGTGAAAACTTATTAGATATCTACTGTGACCCAGTCAATGTGTTAACTCACAAGTTTGGTGGAAGAATCAGATAAGTAATATGCACTAAGTAATAAGATGAACAAAAATGTAACCCCAAAAAGTAAACCAGAAACATGCCCACAACACCCAGCTGTTTTAGTTGGTAGAGCATGTTGTTCTTGAGCTTGGGGTCCTGAGTTCAAGTTCCATGTTGGGGGTAGAGTTTATTTTGAAGAAGAAGAAAAAGGAGGAGGAGGAGGAAGAGGAGGAGAAGGATGAGGAGGAGGAGAAAGAAGAAGAAAGAAAGATTGATTCTCTGTGTTCCAAGTTACAGTCTGATTGGGGAGATGAGACTTCATATAGCTAAGTATTACAAGTTTCTTGTGTTTTTCTGGGAATGATAATATCTAGGCAAGAAGAAAAAGGACTCTTTATTTTTTTAAGATTTTATTTATTTATTTGAGAGAGAGAGAGAGCACAGAGAGAGAGAAGGAGAAGCAGGCTCCCCACTGAGCAGAGAGCCCAATTCGGGGCTTGATCCCAGGACCCTGGGATCCTGACTTGAACCAAAAGCAGATACTCAACCAACTGAGCCGTGCAGGTGCCCCAAAAGGGTTCTTTGGACAAAGGTATTATAGTAACACAAAAAAACATCTAAAGTATTTTGTCCAGTTTCTCTTGTGTAGGTTCATATCTTCATAAAAGAAAACGCTGGAAGAAGTCTAAGTAATAACTCACTCAACATTTAAAAAATATTTATTGAGCATTCCCATGTGGCAGGCATTGTTCTAAGTGTTGGGAATATATCAATAAACAATAGGAACAAAAATGCTGCCTTTGTGGAGCTTATATTCTGACAGGCAGTAATAACAACTATTATTTATCAAGAATAAAGGGGGTTACCTGGGTAGCTCAGTGGGTTAAAGACTCTGCTTTTGGCTCAGGTCATGATCTTGGGGTCCTGGATCAAGCCCCACATTGGGCTCTCTGCTCAGCGGGAGGGGCCTGCTTCCCCCTCCATCTCTGCCTGCCTCTCTGCCTTTCTGTGATCTCTCTCTCTCTGTGTCAGATAAATAAATAAAATATTTTTTAAAAAATACAGGCACTTTTTTTACCATATTGCACATCTGAAACTCACATAACATTGTATGCTAACTAAATGGAATTAAAATAAAAAATTAAAAAGCAAAAAAAAAAAAAGAAGAAGAAGAAGAAGAAGAAACGCATGTTTCTTATCTCATTGAAGCCTGTCAATAACTCTGAGTAATAGGTATTAATATTCTCACTTTGTAGGAGAGGAAACTGAAACTCAATGAATCAATATAACCTGCCTAATGTAGTTCAGCTAATATGGCAGAAGCAAATTTAAACTCACATGTTTGACTCCAAAGCTCATATTCTTTCCATAGTCCTAGCAAGGTGTGACTGGTGCTGTCCCCATTTTATCAATAAGGAACAAGATATGTACAAGAAAAAGTCTGTGGAGCAAGACTATATATTCAATATGATTAATAAATATGACCCAATTGTAATTCCTTTTCCCTGAGCCACAGCTCCTCTGTCATTTTTATTTATCAACACCCCCAAAAGTCCTTGGCTTTGTAAATCAAAGAGCTGGCCAGAGCCAAAGCAGGTCTTTTTTGGGCAATCATCTACATCCAACCCCCATTTCTGAAGTGTTCTGAGAACTCTGTGTTAAGGTCCAGGGTGGTGGTTTGGAGTTAAAACTCTGACCATCTGCTAACATGTGTGCATTTTTTTTTAAAGATTTTATTTATTTATTTGACAGAGAGAGATCACAAGTAGACGGAGAGGCAGGCAGAGAGAGAGAGAGAGAGAGGGAAGCAGGCTCCCTGCTGAGCAGAGAGCCCGATGGGGGACTCGATCCCAGGACCCTGAGATCATGACCTGAGCTGAAGGCAGCGGCTTAACCCACTGAGCCACCCAGGCACTCCAATATGTGTGCATTTGAGAAAAGCATTTCCCTCAATGTGTCCATCAGGAAACTAGTTCCATGGGATGATTATTTGGAAAGATGAAATATTTGGAAGATGGTATGTTAACTAGATTTCCTATGCAGGACTTTTCAAAGCCTTTAGTATGACTCACCAGAAAGGGAATATGGTGTGTGCAGTGTTCCCATTCATCTACTCAACTACCTAACAAATATTTATTGAGCATCTATTATTTCCTCAGGTGGCACTGTTTAAAGTGCTGATATGTCAGTAAATAAAACAGATGAAATTCCTACCCTCATTGAGCTTACATTCTAGAGGAAAGGGACAGACAATAAGGAAGTAATTAAGTAAAATGTATAGTATATAGAGTTCAAACCGGTTAATTAGCTCTGTTACCTCAAGAAAGGCTTCCCGTTTTACCCTTTAATGGTAAAATGAGGGAGTGGATTAGTTGTTAGACAAATGTTTCTTCCAGTTCTGACCTTCTAAAGTGTTATTTGCATGGCGTGTGTATGAGAGAGAGACAGGGACAGAGAGATTGAGAGAGAGACCCCATTCCTAATTACAGAGAGAAGCAATCTGTTTTCACCCATGCTGTCATCTTCATCCCACTCTAGGGACTAGGGCTTCCTATATCAAGTGGGATTGTGTACCTCTCACCTCCTACGCCTGTTGAATTGGCAGAAGGAGGATGAGCCAAGGGAGTCCCCTTCCTTCTTTCAGTCCTGCTCCCCATGCGGGCCTTGCTTCACAGAGCAGGACGCCAGGCACTTGCTTTCACCAATAATGGCTTCATTACATTGAAAGGAGACGAGAGTGACCTCAGTGAAATAGACTTCCTGACCCCAGCTGACCTCTGACCCTCACCCTGACAGCCTCTAAATCTTTTCCTTCTGACACATCCCCCACAAGGTACAAGCAAGAGGAGGAAATGATGAGCCTGCACTCACCCTGTGCAGTGACTGTAACTCACCATATATCCTGTTGCATGGAACTTGCCATGGCCAACCATAATTTACTCCATGGCTGCTGATCCTTTCAGTGATCTTCACTGTGACTCTAGTCTGGCCCACGGGTCACAACTCATACAACTCTCATTCACCTGGTATCCATTTGTATGTGCCCAATGATTGTCATGTATCATGGAGCCAGGAGGCAGGGTATCTAACCAAATGCTATCATTTCCTAATACTACTTCAGCCTCGGCCTTTAACCTACCCTTTCCTGACTCTGTAGGTACTGTTTATTGATAGCTGATTATATGCCAGGCGTGCACTAAGTGCTTTGTGTGTATTGTCACTTTCTGTCCTCAACCATCCTAATCTGACCCCCCATTTCCCTGGAGAGGAAACTGAGACTTAGTGAGTGGAATTAGGTGATTTGCCTCGACTCACAAATCACAAAGGGTGCACCCCAAATCTATCTCACTCCAATAGTCCACGCTTTTTTAAAAAACAGTTAAAAAATCAATTAGTATTGAAAGAATTATTACGAAAAATAATAATCCCCAGACTACCCTACCCCCTCTGCTCCCATAAAGCAACGACTCTTTAAGTCCTTTTTTTCTGGATGATATTTCCATATCTCTAAATAATATGCCTGCCCTTCTATTCCTTGATTTATCAATTTTAGATATTATGGATTTCTTATTATAGCAGATGAGGATTTACCTCTCTTATAAGACTTGCCTCCCCTTTCCCTTCTTCCTAGTACAGTTAAATCACTACTTTCTCTTTTTTTTTAAGATTTTATTTATTTATTTGACAGAGAGAGGGAGAGAGATCACAAGTAGGCAGAGAGAGAGGAGGAAGCAGGCTCCCTACCGAGCAGAGAGCCCAATGTGGGGCTCGATCCCAGGACCCTGAGATCATGACCTGAGCTGAAAGCAGATACTTAACCCACAGAACCACCCATGCACCCCTAAATCACAACTTTCAACCAAACTGATAACCAATGTTTATATTGTTATGATTATGGATGGAAATGTTCAGCATATTACTAAGTTGTATACTAAGTAGGACAAAATTTCTTTTCTTTACCACGGTTTATTTTTCCTAGGCTCTCTAACCACCTTTCTTTCTTTCCTGCAATAGTCGTTACTAAAATATCCTCAATTATTTTCAAGGGATCCATCACATTATCTTTTCCACTTAGCCCTCATTTTTCCCAGAGCCTCTCTCTTGAGGCCTTCCTTTCTGGTTGTTCTCTGTGCGTGCTTCTCTGGACAGATTGTCACTCTGTCACCTTCATCACAGTGGTTAGAGCCACTGATTGCTGGACCCCATGTCAATCTCTTTCTTGGTCACACTTAAGGAACACATTCTCAAGTAACTGCCTATGAAAAGGTCCATGGGAGAGAAATTTTCTGGACCCTGCAAGTCTAAGTGTGTTGTTTTTTTGTTTTTTTTTTTACCTTTGCCTTTTTTATAAATATATTTTTTAAGATTTCATTTATTTATTTGACAGACAGAGATCACAAGTAGGCAGAGAGCAGGCAGAGAGAGAGGGGGAAGCAGGATCCCTGCTAAGCGAGCAGAGGCTGATGTGGAGCTCCATCCCAGGATCCCAGGATCATGACCTGGGCCAAAGGCAGAGACTTTAACCCACTGAGCCACCCAGGCGCCCCTCTTTTTTTTTTTTTTTTTTAAGATTTTATTTATTTATTTGACAGAGATCACAAGTAGGCAGTGAGTCCGGCAGAGAGAGGAGGCGGAAGCAGGCTCCCTGCGGAGCAGAGAGCCCAATCCCAAGACCCTGAGATCAAGGCAGAGGCTTAACCCACTGAGTCACCGAGGTGCCCTACCTTACCCTTTTTGATGTTAACAAAGCCATACCTTGCCTCTCTGCTATGCTGACCCCTAGCAAAATGAGAAAGATACTTGGCTTGCTTTGAGGACATTGAATTTGGTGATGACTTTTCTAGATGCTGAGGTTGTAAACCCAATTATCAGTGGAATAAAAATTATAATAGTTAATGCTAAATTTGAAGGTTCACCATGTGCTGGACAAGTGATGAGTGCTTTACATAAATTATCTCATTTAATCCTCTCACCAAAGTCAGAAGATAGGTATGGTTATTGTTCCCATTTAAAGATGAAGCTGAGCACAGAAGGGTTAAAGTAACTGGTGACACTCATGGAGTAAGTGACAGACTCAGAATTCAAACCCTGGTAGATAGGTTGACTCTGGAATCCACGTTCAGATTCAGTAATTTACATTAGAAGAGGCTTAAACATTAGTATCTTCTGACTTTATCTTCCTCCAACCCATTTTGTCAATGTGGAAAAAATACCTAAAATCTAGGTGACTTGTTCAAGATCCCATTGCTGGTTACTAACAAGAACTAGAGGGTGCCTGGGTGGCTGAGTGGGTTAAAGCCTCTGCCTTGGGCTCAGGTCATTATCTCAGGGTCCTGGGATGGAGCCCTGTGTTGGGCTCTCTGGGCTCTCTGCTCGGTGGGAAGCATGCTTCCCTTCCTTTCTCTCTGCCTGCCTCTCTGCCTACTTGTGATCTCTGTCTGTCATATAAATAAATAAAATCCTTGAAAAAAATAAAATAACAAGAACTAGAAACCCAGGTTTTCTAGTATCACCTTTTCAATCAGGGTATGGTGGGGGGTGGTGGTGGTCGAATTCAGGATTCGTTTCTGAAATTTGGTTTCCTTGTCTGTTTAGTGGGGGAAAAAACTATATCTATATCTATAAAAGATTTATGTCCCATCAGATTGTGGCTGGGACATATAAGAGAAGCATTCATGACACACTGTGGAAACAGTGAAAGCTAACTCATAGGATATGTTATGGAAGTCTTCACAGGGAAGGTGTCATTGCACTAGACCTTGTACAGGACTTTGAAACCCAAGGAGGGCAGGGCATTCCAGAGGAAAGGCACAGCAGAAATGAAAGCCAGGATGATTGAAAGTGAACAGCTTTTTTGAGCAACAATCACGAAGTTTGGTTCCCACATTGGCAAGTCCTCTGTGTTCCTGTGAAGACATACAGAGAGACACGTCCTCCTTTCATTCAACCTTCAATGACACATTCATTCAACATTTGTCCGTAAGAGAGACAGAAAGGTACAGTAAGGACGTTCTGGGTTCTAGTCTTAGCTCTATCACTAATTCTATCACCAAGTGATCTTGAGGAACTCTCTGGGCCTTAGTTCCCTCATATATCAAATAGGAAGAGTAGACATATGGTCTCTAAGATCTCTTTCTGCATTTGTGATAATTAGAGAGTGAGAATAGGGCAAAAGATAGCTAAGCGTCATTGACTCCCCTCCTTTGGAGTAAGGAGGAAAATAACCTTTGTTAGTTTCTGCTAAGTGCTGGGCATGGCCCCCTCCAACCACCCTGTGAGAGAGGAGTTATCTCCCCATTTCACAGAAGACAAGATTGGAACTCAGACTATTTGAAACATTTCTGCAAATTCTCCCAGCAAGTAACAAGATAAAGTAAGAGCTAAAATGTTTACCATGTGCTAGACACCCTTCTGTCAAGACATACATTAGCTCATATAATCCTCCAACAACCTCACAATGTGGGAATTATTGTCTCCATTTTCGAGATGAGGAAACAGAGATTCAGAAATTAAATAATTTATTTGGGATATCTCTGATGGTAAGTGACCCAACTGGGTCTACCTAATGTCACAATCTCTGCTTCTAATTACTAGGTTATACTGCATCCCAGTGAAGACATCTGAGTCTGCACCACACTGCCTATAAGACACTCCAAAATCAAAGCTTCCAGATGACAAGGGACTGGCCCTTTCCTCTCCTTACCACTGGGCACTTGTGATTTGGCCATGGTGATGGAAAAATGACAGAAGGACAGATGCATAGAAGCTGTCCTTTCTTGGGCACCTGGCTGGCTCAGTTGGTAGAGCCTGCAACTCTTGATCTCAGGGTTGTGAGTTCAAGCCCCAGGCTGGGAGTAGAGATTACTTAAAGATAAAATCTTAAAAACAAAACAAAACAAAACAAAACAAACAAAAAAACCCAACCTGTCTTTTTCCCCTGTCTGGCCTCTTCTGAATGCAAGCAGCCCCTTGAGGTTCTCAGAAGAGATGCCCCCACTGTTGTCCAATTAAAGGAGAGAGTATAAAGCAAAGAGAATGGAGACCCAGGATTCTTGATTCCAAGATTCTCAGGCCAAAATGGACCTTGCAGAATGGCCAATGCTCTCCCAGACCCTGAATTTGACACTTGGACACCAGCCATTTTCTACACGCAGATTGCAAACCTCCAGCAACAGGGAATTTATAGCTTCTGGAAACCTTGCCCATCCCCTTATAGTTTGGATTGTTAGAAAGTTCTTTCTTCCATTGAATTGAAGCTGATCTGTACAGCCTTTAACCAACTTGTCTTTAGAACAAGTCCCCTCCCTCTTCTGCAAAGACTCTAGGACCAAGTTTTCTGTTCAAACCCCAGTACTGCCCTTCCCCAGTTGTGTGACCTTGGGCAAATTTGTTAGGGTCTCAATGCCTTAATTTTGGTTGATTTCCCCACTGTTCCTCTGGAAGCTAGCCTGAAGCCAGATTTACCCAGCTTGATCCTCAGCCTCTTTCCATTGTCTGTGCATTACTCTGTACAATGCTTTTGCCACCACAAAGTGTTTTCACACGCATTGTCTCACCAGACGCTGGAAAACAGGGCTGCTGCAAAAGGAGGGAGGAAGGACGGGTGTGTGGTTATCTCAGTTTTGCAGATGACGCAGGTCTCTACCCCATAATACCAGACTTACCTCCAAACTTTCTTTCTTTCTTTCTTTTTTTATTAGAAGATCTTATTTATTTATTTGACAGAGAGAGACACAACGAGAGAGGAAACACAAGCAGGAAAGTGGGAGAGGGAGAGAAGCAGGCTTTCCACTGAGCAGGGAGCCCGATGTGGGACTTGATCCCAGGACTCTAGCATCGTGACCTGAGCAGAAGGCAGCCGCTTAACCGACTGAGCCACCCAGGCGCCCCTTACCTCCAAACTTTCACTCCTGACTCCCACCAGTGAGACTTCGGGGGCCTCCATACCCTTGCTCTCCCTTTCTTCCTAGTGTTTTTACATGCTTACCCCTCTGCTCAAAGCACCATTTCCCTTGCTTCACTTTTCCTTTACTTAGTCATTTTTTAGGCTCTAATATAGATATTACTTTGTTCAGGGATCTCTTTGCCTCTACCCACTCACTAATCTATCACCCCTCTCACTTGTTCTTATAGTACCCTATACTTCTTTTTATTTTTTTTTAAGATTTTATTTATTTATTTGACAGATAGATAGAACACAAGCAGGAGGAACAGCAGGCAGAGGGAGAGGGAGAAGAAGTTGCCCCGTTCCAAGCAGAGAGCCCGAGGACTACATGGCACTCAATCCCAAGACTGTGGGATCATGACCTGAGCCAAAGACAGGCACTTAACCGACTGAACCACCCAAGTGCCCCAGTTCCCTATACTTCTACAACAGAGTATTTTCCCCACTTTGTTATATTTGGCTATTTGTCTTTCTTTCCCATTGCCTACCGTAATGTAACACCATGAAGTCAGGGACTATGTCTGTCTTGTTCATTGTGTGCCCAGAATACAGCACAAAACCTGGAAAAGAGGGACCCCTGGGTGGCTCAGCAGGGAGCTTGCTTCTCCCTCCCTCTGCCTGCTGTTTCCCCTGCTTGTGTGTTTGCACTCTCTGGCAAATAAATAAATAAATAAATTCTTTAAAAAAAAGCTTGGAAAAGAGTAATTGTTTACTAAATGTTTGTTAAATGAATAATGAATGGCTTGCTCAGGATTCTATGGCTAATAATGGCCAAGAGTAGAATCCAGGTTTTATTTCTAAGTCCAGAATTCTTTTTACCATCTTTTAAACCTAACCAATTCCTACTTTTAACCCCCACTGTCAGCCCCTGTCCCCACTTAATTCCTTAGAATCTTAGACTGTTTATCTGGAAGAAATGTTAGAGCTCATCTGACTCAACCCCTTTATTTCGTATATAAGAAAACCATTAAAAAAAAAAAAAAAGAGGGGCGCCTGGGTGACTCAGAGGGTTAAGCCTCTGCCTTCAGCTCCGGTCATGATCTCAGGGTCCTGGGATCTAGCCCTGCATAGGGCTCTCTGCTCAGCAGGGAGCCTGTTTCTCCCTCTCTCTGCCTGCCTCTCTGCCTACTTGTGATCTCTGTCAAACAAATAAATAAAATATTTAAAAAAAAAAGGAAAGAAAAAACAAAACAAAACAAAACATAACGGTTAAGAGGTTTGCCCAAGCCACACAGCAAATTGCAGTGGTCCTTCCTGACCACCAGAGCCACTTTTCCAGAGCTCACCAATGAGTTCATGGACTCCCAGGGCTTTGTCTTGGGGGTGGGAGTACTTGCAAATAATTCCGTCAGAGTCCCTGCTTTTATGCTCTTTAGCTGTTCAAAAGTCCAGATACCAAGAGTTTTTTTCTGAGACATCTCACAGGCAGAAGTTTCAGGCAAGACAGGATAGAGGGGGCACGTATGTGTTGTGGGGAAGAGTGGGTCCTGGGGAGCCAAGGATACAGACATGAAAACCAGGCCGTGCAGCACAGCCCCACGCTGTGGGGTCTCTCGAGGCTCCCACTGTGGCAACACCACTCCCTCTGCCCCTGATGCTGACCTTTGGGGCCAGAGATCAATAACCTGGGACTTTGGCTTCAACCCCCTTTAGCCCTCCAGTGACCAGAGGCTGCTCAGAAGAGCGAGCAGGACTCAGGGTCATTAAGTAACTGTCACTCTTGCCCCAGCCCCACTTGGGGCACTGCTGGGGGAGGGGCCAGGAATGGGAACCATTATGGAGAGACATAGGTATGGTTGCTTCTCCTCCCTACCAGAGGAGTGACTTCTATCTCTTCTTGACCACTACCCTTTCCCTGAGATTAACTCTTGCCCTCTCTGTCCCATCCCCCATATTCTCAGCACTCCCCTCCCTCCCTCCCTCTACTCCCCTCCCTGAACCTCCAACCTCTCTTCAAGCCTCCATCCTGTTTGCTGAGCCCCATGCCTTTCTCGCTGATACCCTGTATTTCTCTTAGCCTAATCTCCCATGACTCCTCCCACACACAGACTGCTGTATAATCTGGAGATGTTTTACCCTTTTTCAGTCAAGGCAGCAGACAGGAATCCCTCAACCATCATTGTTTAAATATCTCAGGTATCTTCTCCTCCTCCTCCTCTCCCCAAGAGCATATTCACTCTTCTGGCCCTAACACTAACAGGATCATGTTTCAGAAACACACTCACCCACTCCAGCCCCATCCCCCCCAACTTTCCATGATCCCTGCCCACACCATTCCTTCCCCACATCCACCCTAGTGCCCCAGCCAATCACTCCTGATTGATTGATTAAGGAGCAGGAGAAAAGAGGATCGATGGAGAAATCTGGGACTATTCTTATTCAAAACTAAAGGTCCAGGGGGGAGGATATTAACTGTGGGGAGGATCAGAGATCGGCACTATGGAACTGGGAGAAGGGTGAGGTGGTTCCTGTTGCGGGGAGGATGGGTGTAGGGCTCGGACTATTCCCTGGAGGTTGGGAGCAGAGTTGAGGTGGAACTCACAGAAGTTAGAAGGCATAAACCAGCGGGAGTCATAAATGAGGTTAGAGTCCCCAGACTACTCCTCTGACGAGAAATTTACCACCCTCATTCTTCCCTAAAGGAGTCCTGGGTCCCCGCTACGCTGGTGTCCAGCAGGGGGCGCTCTGCCTTAACATTTCTCCTCTATTCACCCACTGGAACCAAGCTCCTTTGTTCATTCATTCATTCAAAAATACTAAGCCTCCACCGTGTACCAGGCACTGTACACCAGACGCTGTGCCACTGGATGGCAAAAATACAAGCACGAAGAGACAGACAGACAAACAAGGTCCCAGACTTTGTGGTGCTCGCAGAATAGAATTACAGCGAATAAATAATTATAGTGGTTTAATTTAAGGGAAAGGAGATCAGGAAAGCTTTCCTGCGAAACTGACTTTTAAACTGAGACTTAACAAATGCCTAAATCTTGACCAGGTGAATGTGGAAAAGAGGGATAGATGGAGTGTGTAGGGGGTGCGTTTCAGGCAGAGAGAACAATGTGCAAAGACCCTGAGGCAGGAAAGATCAGGACCCCTTCAGAGGGAAGGAAAGAGGCCAGCATGGTGGCTGCATTCAGCTTTGGTCAGAGGTTTAACCCTTTGTACTGTGGAACACACACAGCTGGAGCCCTCAGCTTTCCAAGGCTTAATTTTCTTGATAATTGCTTTTTTTTTTTTTTTTTTTTGAGAAAGGGAGGAGGGAGAACCAGCAGGTCTCTAGGGCCTTTTAGAGTAACCAAGTTCTGTTCATCCTCTTCCTAAGCTCAAAACTTTTTGTCTAGAAGGAGCGGAAAAGAAGCAGATTTAGTTTTAATAGATTTAGTAGATCTAGGAGTAAATTGAAGCTCAGGGCCCCTCCCACAGCTTTGGGGAAGCCACGTCACATGCTCATGTATTTTTATAAAATGTGCACAAATGAGTGGCACCTGGGTGGCTCAGTCAGTTGAGCATCTGCCTTCAGTGAGGGTGGTGGTCCCGGGGTCCCACGGCAGGCTCTCTGCTTGGCAGGGAGCCTGCTTCTCCATCTCCCTCTGCTTGCTGGTCTACCTACTTCTGCTCTCTCTCTCTCTCTCTCTCAACTAACTAATTAAAAATCTTTAAAAATAAAAAAAAAGTACACAAATGAGATATTTTAATCACAGTTGGGAATTTGAAATGTGACATACCATCAGCTGCTCTGTTAAAAAGTAGTATAAAAGTGTGCCAGGCAGTTAAAAAGTACAAATATTTTGTGGAATTTGTGGTATTTTTCAGCTTTTAAAAGATGCGATTTATCATGACTTCTTTCTTTTTTTTTTAAGATTTTATTTATTTATTTGTCAGAGAGAGAGCAGAAGCATGGAGAACTACAGGCAGAACAGGCAGAGCAGGCAGAGGGAGAAGCAGGCTCCCCGCTGAGCAAGGAGCCAGATGCAGGACTCCATCCCAGAACCCTGGGATCATGACCCGAGCCAAAAACAGATGCCCAACCAACTGAGCCACCCAGGCGTCCCTTATCATGACTCCTTTTTTTTTTTTTTTAAGATTTTATTTATTTATTTGACAGACAGAGATCACAAGTAGGTAGAGAGGCAGGCAGAGAGAGAGAGAGGAGGAAGCAGGCTCCCTGCAGAGCAGAGAGCCCGATGTGGGGCTCGATCCCAGGACCCTGGGATCATGACCTGAGCCGAAGGCAGAGGCTTAACCCACTGAGCCACCCAGGCGCCCCTATCATGACTTCTTTTCTCATTCTAAATAAATATTCACTAGGGGCATCTTGTTTTCCTTTGTTTAAAGAGGATCTCCTAAACTGTAAAAGCTCCCAGCCCAGTAGACCTGGATCTGCCCCAATAGGAATCCAGAGCCCCGTCTCTGGCTCCCCCATCTTTTTTTTTTTTTTTTTAAAGATTTTATTTATTTATTTGACAGAGAGAGATCACAAGTAGACAGAGAGGCAGGCAGAGAGAGGGAGGGGAGCAGGCTCCCTACTGAGCAGAGAGCCCGATTCGGGACTTGATCCCAGGACCCTGAGATCATGACCCAAGCCGAAGTCAGAGGCTTTAACCCACTGAGCCACCCAGGCGCCCATGGCTCCCCCATCTTAACTAGCCCCTGAACCCTCCCTCTCCCTTTGCTCAGTCTCTCCTACCCCTGTGGTCTACACTCCCTGGGTGGATGGCTCATGGGTAATGAAAATGCCAAGGGAATAGAGCAGCCCTTTGGTTCCCAGGGAGAAGCATCTGGAGGGGTACACAGTGTTGGACTGCCCCTCACCAGCCCCTCCTGAGCTGGTCCCCAGAAGAGGAGCCATCTCGTACCATCCAAGGTCTTTAGGCTGAAATGAGAGACTGTGGGAGTGCTGCTATCCATCCCCTCATTAGTTCCTTCCCTCATCCTTTTGACCCATCCAGCAGCTCAACGAGGCCTTGTTGGCTTTGACGTCCGCTTTACAGGTGTGTGTTAGTCCTGAGTCAGAGGCGTCTCAGACAGACCTATTTCCAGGTTGTGCTGCAGACAAAGGGGGCTGAGTCTTACTCACTGGAGTCCTGTAGGTATTTTGAGATGGGGAGAGGGGAGGTGAGAATGGTTTGAATGATGTGATTTCTTAGGCTCTGAGCGAGGAGTGCATCCCCAACAGGCACTGGGGGATACTGATCCTTCAGACCCACATGGAAGAGCCTTGGGCCTGAAGATCTGGGTTCGAATCTACCACTAACTTGACAGCCCGTGGAAGTACCCTCATTTCTCTAAACCCTTGGACCCACATTTGTAAAATAAGGATGTGGTAAGACCTTCTTTTTCAACTTCTACCTGAAGAGCCAATGAGATCATTGAGGGTCAAATGTTTCAACTTTTTATTCTGAGAGCATTCCAGATTTACAGAAAATTCGCAAGAAGAATAAAAGAAGTCCTGTCTCCCCTTTACTCAGATTCTCCAAATATTAAAAATCTACCTCGGGGTGCCTGGGTGGCTCAGTCATTAGGTGTCTGCCTTCGGTTTGGGTCATGATCCTGGGGTCCTGGGATTGAGCCTGGTGGGGAGCCTGCTTCTCCCTCTCCCACTCCCCCTGCTTGTGCTCCCTTTCTCGCTGTCAAATAAATAAATAAAATCATTTTAAAAATAAAAATAAATAAATAAAAATCTACCTCATTTGATATTTCCTCTCCTCTCCCACTTCCTCTACACTCAACTATTTCAGAGTAAATTGCTGACTTCATGCCCATTGTCCCTAAATACTTCAGAGTGCTTTTCCTAAAAATGCAGGGACATTCACAAAGATAATCAATACAATTATCAAAGTCAACGTGCTATCATGCAATCTACAGACCTTACTCGAGTTTTTTTTTCAATTTTCCTACCAAGATTCCTACCAATGTTTCCTACCATTTCTAACAATGCCATTTCTTGTCTAGAAGCAATCCAGAATTTAATTTCCATTAAATTCTCACACCTTTATCCCTTTAATCTGGAATAATTCTTCGTATTTTTTTGGTTTCTCATGACCTGGCATTTTAAGGTTTATTTTTCCACCCCGTGTGGGGATCGAATTCACTGACCCTGAGAGATCAAGGGTCGTATGCTCCACCGACTCATCAGGAGTCCCTCATGACCTGACACTTCAAAAAATAATAAGCCAGAGGGCGCCTGGGTGGCTCAGTGGGTTAAGCCTCTGCCTTCGGCTCGGGTCATGATCTCAGGGTTCTGGGATCAAGGTCCTGGGATCAAGCCCCGAGTCCGGGGCTCTCTGCTCAGCAGGGAGCCTGCTTCCCTGCCTCTTTGCCCACTTGTGATCTGTCAAATAAATAAATAAAATTCTTTAAAAAAATAATAAGCCAGTTATTTTGCTGAATAACTACCCTTCAGTTTGGGTTTGTCTGATGTCCCCTCATGATTAGATTCAAATTTTGCCATTTGGCAGGCATATCACAGAAAAGATACCCCTCTCTCAGTACATCGCATCAGGAAGGAAATGCGATTTATTTGAACAATTACATGTTGAATTTGAATTGTTTGGTTGAGGTGTCAGATTTCTCTACTGTAAAATGCCTATTTTTTCCCTCTAATAATTGTGTAGGGACATATGCCAAGATGACATAAATATCTCGTTTAAAAATAAACCTTAAGTTTATTTTTATTTATTTATTTATTTATTTTATATATTTTATGTATAATTATTTATATAATTATATATAAATATAAATACAAATACAAATATATAAATATATATCATTTATATATATATTTATTTATTTTTATTATATAAAGTTTAAAAATAAACTTTTACCCAGTAGTTTCAGCATCAGTTGGATGCTGAATTTTTTTTTTGTTTTCTTTTCTTTTGTTTGTTTGTTTTTTTTGTGATGGATGCCAAATGGTGATTTACTTTCTTGCTTTCTTTCTTTTTAAAAGATTTTATTTATTTATTTGACAGAGAGAGGGAACACAAGCAGGAGGAGTGGGAGAGGGAGAAGCAGGCTTCCCACCGAGCAGGGAAGCTGACGTGGGAGCTTGATCCTAGGACCCTGGGATTATGACTTGAGCCAAAGGCAGAGGCTCAACGACTGAGCCACCCAGGTGCCTCCAAATGGTGATCTTCTAATTGCATTATATCCACATTTACTAGGAGAGATTTGCCTTCTCCCTTTGTTTACTCACTTATTTATATCAGAATCGACTCAGGGATTCCATTTTTCAATAGCCTGTAATCCATTCCTATCATTTATTTTGATGCTTAAATTGTCCTCAGTTGGGCCAGTAGGAACTGGTGCCTGGGTCCTGGGTCCCCATCTTTCTTGGAGCACTTCCTTGCTTTCTGGCCCTTCAAGCCTTTCCAGGCTTACCTACACTTTCCTAGCCCGGTGCTGAGATCAGATATCTCTTCAAGGAGCCAAGTGTTTAATAAGCTGAAAGTGATTGGCAGGAGCTGTGTTCGTCATTTAGGACATTAAGTTTATAGGACTCAACATCTCAAATTTCTTAAAAAGCCTTTGACCTTAGAAAAGGGCTGAATTTTCTTTTTTTAAAAGATTTTATTTATTTATTTGTCAGAGAGAGAGAGCACAAGCAGGGGGAGCAGCAGGCAGAGAGAGAAGCAGACTCCCTGCTGAGCAAGGAGATTCCCACTGAGCAGGGAACCCTATGCAGGACTCCATCGCAGGACCCTGGGATCATGACTGGAGCTGAAGGCTGATGCTTAACCCACTGAGCCACACAGGCACCCCAGAAAAGAGCTGAGTTTAAATGTCAAGTTTGCTTACTGGCTTTAGGAGCCTAGGTCATATGAAACAGGAGGAATAATGCCGAGCCCCCAGAGTTGTTGCAAGGATGTCAACTCCTAGAAGGTAAGGATCATAGTCTGCTTTTGACTGTAGTTGTCTCCAGCACCTAGCCAGGGCTGGTGTGCACAAGGAGCTTGAAGGGATGAGCTGAGATGACAGGTGTAGAGTGTTAGCATCGTGCCGGATGCTCAGCCAGCCTACAGGCAAGGGTGGCTACTTTGGTGTTTACTGGGCATGGTTTGCTTTATGGACTGTTTGTCCATGCCTGGAGTTAGAGCTGATGGTCAGGAGCGCACTGGTTGCCTCGAGCCCTCTGCTCCTTTCAGCCTGAGTGTGCTAGGAAGAAGGCAGGAAGACAGCCGGTGCAGTCCAGGGGAGGCTGCCAGTAGCAATTAGCCGGCAGAACTTCCAGAACTGGAAGCAGTGTGGCAGAGCTGGACCGGTAGCAGAGGACAGAGTGGAGGGCACTGAGAGAGGCAGACTTCTGGGAGATGAAAAGAAGCTTTGCACTAGCGTTGGGGAAATATGTGGGCAAGGCTGCATTTTGGAGACCCCCTAAATTTCAGATTTAATGCATGAAACAGAGCCCACCCTGGGGGACCTCCTCATCTCGAAGGCAGGCCAGGACATGACAGTCTAAGAACTCCTGGTCGGATGGGGGAGACACAGACCCCACTCTTGGGGATCTCACACCCCGATCTTGTCACCACTAACCTTGCCCCCTCCTCCTCATTCTGCTTCCTGATCCCCCTCCAAATCTGATTGGACCTTCAGACTCTTGTCTTGTCCCCTATCTGTCCAGGCGGCCTTACAGTCTTGCACTAGACAACATTTCTTAAAAACAGCCTCCTTCACTTAGCTTCTGGGGGTTTCCTGGAAACGGGGTGGTGCTGAGTCGGCTTCAAAGTGGCCAGGGGTTGTTTTGGAAGGTGCCACCTTCCCCCTGTCTACCACAGCCCCCTTCCAAAACCTCTACTAGACCTTCCAGCACCCACAGCTGCTCTGACAGCGGGGACCACAAATGCAGAAGCTGAGTCAGTTTGTTCAGGAAGGCCACAGGGGGAGGGGGTGGGGAGCTAGGTCTCTGCTTGGCATGTCCTAGTGGGCACAAGGTGGGAGAGCAGGACCAGCAGGCTCTGATGCTTCAAAAGTAGTCACACGGTTGTAGAGTTCTCTGCCCAGGAGTCTGTCTCTAAGGGACGCTGAACAGCAGATCCCCAGAGACAGGCATGAGCCTCTCTTCTTCGCACCCATTTTAAGGTATGGAAACTAAAGAAATGACTTGAAGAAGCTCCCAGAGCAAGTCAGTGACAGAATTAGGCTAGCACCCAGATTTCCCACTCTGTCCTGTATCTCCTTTTCACAATCCCAGTGATCCTCGGTTAGGAGTCCATGGAATTCAGAATTTTCCAAAATGTTTTTTGAGACTTCATGTAGTATTCTAAAATACAATAAAGGCTAGTGATATCTTTTTCCCTTTTAAAATTTATCGGAAAAATATGTCCATAATAAAAACGAAACACATTTCTATGATTGGTCTTGCGGTGACATAATCCTTGCCTTTAATAAATGGTTGTGCATGCCCCAGCTGTAATGGCAGAAATCCCTTGCCACACTCTCTCCAAAGCCACGCTTCCAATGACTTGCCCCCAGGCAGTGACTAAGCCGGCAAGAACTGGAAGCCACGGACTTGGGAGATGAGGAGGTCCTCTGATGGGCAACTTTGGATTGTGGACACCCGCTTGACTCTGCTGAAACTTTCTTAGAATTGCACCACAGTCTAAGACTTTTTCTGCCAAACCTTCCTTCCTCCCTTCCTCTGTCCTCCATCCGGGTCTCACCGGCGCCATCTTCTGACCGGTCCCAGCTTCCTCCAGCTCTTTACCCATTTTCCCTGACAAGTCTTTTTCCCAATAAACCTATCCCACATCTAATCCCCTCTTGACATTTACTTCCAGGAAGACCTGAACTAACACATCACTAACGCATCAAGAATTCCTACAAGCTTCGTGAACTATTCCCCAGTGCAGAAATGCACTGTTTCATTTCAACAAATATTTCTTCCCTTTTCTCTTACTGCATTCCCCAACCACATACTGACTTGCATTTAAGATATTTGATCAATTTACTGTGTCTTACAACTGTCTTATAGTTTCAGTGATTGTGGTACTCAATGCTTACTGTCTATTCAAAATAGGGATACATTTTTTATCATTTTTTCAAAAAGGATTTTATTTATTTATGTTAGAGAGAGAAAGCACAAGCACAGGGGAGGGGCAGAGGGAGAGGCAGAAGCAGACGCCCCGCTGAGCAGGAAGCCCTCCTCAGGGCTCCATCCAGGACTCTGGGATCATGACCTGAGCCAAAGGCAGCTGCTTAACCCACTGAGCCACACAGGTGCCCCCATTTTTTATCATTTCTTAACAGCAGTTAATTTGTGACACCTGTTTTGTGAGACCCTGGGATGTCTCCTTTAATCTGGAGGTCATGACCTTCTGGTAGTGTTCTAATATATTCTTTATGAGTGCTCTACGGGAAAAGAGTTTGTGAAGAACGGGCCCAAACCCATTGGGAACATATATATCTTCTCAGTTCCTGACACTGCTCAGGGCAATGGACTTTAGCTTCTTCTGGTCGAGGGCAGAGTCTGGCATTGCCATAACCCCCAGGGAACAAATTTTCTAGAATCTGCCCATCCTGGGCAGAAAAAAGGATAATTTTGTCAGCCACCTTGTGTTGACCTCTTTGGTTTTCTTTGATGTGTTAAGAATGACCAAATCTAGTGGTATTAATACCGTTGAATGCCTTGGGGGTTTTGGTCAAGATGAGGAGTTCTATTATTATTATTTTTTTTTTTTTAGTAAGCTCCACACCCAGTGTGGGGCTTGAACTTACGACCTTGAGATCAAGAGTCACATGCTCTACTGTCTGAGCCAGCAAGGTGTGGATGAGAATTTTTTTTTTTAAAGATTTTATTTATTTAACAGAGAGAGGGAAGAGATCACAAGTAGGCAGAGAGGCAGGCAGAGAGAAAGAGGAGGAAACAGGTGCCCTGCTGAGCAGAGAGCCCAATTCGGGAGCTTGATCCCAGGACCCTGGGATCATGACCTGAGCCGAAGGCAGAGGCTTTAACCCACTGAGCCACCCCGGCGCCCCTGACACGTAGGTTTTAATGGAGACTTCATTGAGGGCTCATTTCTTGGAGCTGCCCTTCCCGCAGGAGGCATTTATGGGAAACTCCAAGAAGACATCCCAATGTCAGGAAAATAAGAGTATACTCATTTTTTTCTCTTTTTCTTAACAAATTTAAGATACAATGCATACATTTTGCAATTCATACATTTGCAATTCATCCATTCAAAGTGTGTAATTCATTGGTTTTTTCGTGTATTCACAGAGTTGTGCAACCACCATGATCTATTTTAGAATTACTAAAAGTAGACACTTCCCATTTGCCCCCAAAGCCCCCTGCCCTAGGCAACCACTAATCTACTTTCTGTCTCCATAGATTTGCCTGTTCTGGACATTTCACATAAATGGAATTGTATGTCACCTTTGTGACTGGTTTCTTTCTTTCATTTCACATAATGTTTTCAGTGCTCATATTGTAGCACGTGTAAACACCTCATTCCTTTTATGGTTGAAGAATATCCCGTTGTATGAATATACCACATTTTGTATATCTGTTCATTGGTTCTTGGATGTTTGGATTGTTTCCACTTCTTAGTTTTATAACTAATGCTGCTATGAAAATGTGTGCACAAGTTTTTGTACGGACATATGTTTTCAATTCTCTTAGGTGTATCTGTCTAAGTAGAACTGTTGGGTCATATGGTAACTCTGTTTAACTTAACCCGTGCTGGGTGTGGAGACTGCTTGGGATATTCTCTCTCTCTCTCTGCTCCTCTCCCACTAAAAAAAAAAAAAAAAAAAAGGAGAGGGAGGCACCTGGGTGGTACAGTCAGTTAAGGGTCAGACTCTTGGTTTTGGCTGGGATTGTAGTCTCGGGGTCATGGGATCAAGCCCTGGGTCAGACTCCAGGTGGAGTGCAGGATCTGTTTGAGAGTTTCTCTCCTTTGCCCTCTGTTCCTCCTGCTTGTGCTCTCTCTCTCTAAAATAAATAAATCATTTAAAAAACTTACAGCCATCCTGTCAAATAAATTAATAAAAAAAAAAAAAGTTAAACAAAGAATTACCGTATGACCCAGAAGTTCCCCTTCTGGCATATACCTCTAAGAAATGAAAACAGGTGTTCAAACAAGCACCTGTATATACATGTTCGAAGGAGCATTAGGATGGTTGTAATTTAAAATATATGTATATAATAAGGGGAAGCTGGCTGTCTCAGTCCATGGAACATCTGGCTTCTCTACATTGTTGCCAACACTTGTCTTTTATTATATATATATAATAATATATATATATATATATTTAAAGATTTTATTTATTTATTTGACAGAGAGAGATCACAAGTAGGCAGAGAGGCAGGCAGAGAGAGAGGAGGAAGCAGGCTCCCTGCTGAGCAGAAAGCCTGATGTGGGGCTCAATCCCAGGACCCTGGGATCATGACCTGAGCCAAAGGCAGAGGCTTTAACCCACTGAGCCACCCAGGCGCCCCTACACATACCTTTTTAAATAGTAATCTCTATACCCAGTGAGGGGCTCAAATTCATGGACCTGAGATCAAGAGTCAGATGGGGACATTAGTAATTCTTACTGTAGAAGATTTTTTTTTAAACCTTGAAAGATTTTGCAGAAGATTAAATGAGATGACTGTCAAGCGGTTTAGCATGTGGGAGTCACTCAGTAAACGTACCCCTTGGCTTTTCCTGGCTGCACAGAATTTTGTTGCATGGATGCACATAATATGTAACATTCTTCTAATAGTGGATAGGTGGACTTCAGTTGTTCCATTTTCTACAAGGGTGCAAAGGACATCCATGTGCACGATAGGTAGCATTGCATAGTGGTTAAGAGTATATCAGTCCTACTGGATTTGAATCCAGTGCACATGGCCTTTTTTTTTTTTTTTTTTTTTTTTGCCTCTGATCCTCTTGGAATGGTTGAGATGAGAGGATGGGTGGAATGAATGCACATGTTGTTTGAAGACATCTCTTAATTTCTTGTACCTTCCCCTGCACCCACCTGGAAGGTCACAGGTGGGTGCAGGGGAAGATGCAAGAGTCTTGAGGCCCCTTCTGCAGATGTGAAAGCTGGTGCACCCTATCTCAGGATCTCCCCACCCTAGGGTGTGAAGCCAAAACGAACTCATTGCATTTGACAGACTGTCCAGGGAGATGAGATAAGTGGGTGTTGGGCGGGGTAGGAGGTGTCAACCACAGAGCAGGGTAAGGTGAGAGCATGGAGCTCACCACCCTTAACCCTGTCCAGAGTCACCCACACAGCTGCTTAACCCTCTGAACCAATGACAGTCCCAGATCCCCTCTTGACCTAGATTCCTTAGCTGGTGTCCTTCAAACGTATCTATGAAAAACTAAGCTTCAGGACCCATGCACTGAGCCAGCAGGGAGCTCAGCTGGCTGGCCTCAAGGTTGGCGGTGGCCATGGTTGTGGATTGGAGAAGCTTTTGAGGTTTTCAAAGAGGAAGTAGGGCATTTGCCTGTGGTTCCATTGCTTCTCCCTCTTACTGCACGAGCCAACTCGAAGCCCAGAGTAGAGTGTGCCTATTCTACTAATAATAAGTCCTGAGAATTGCATCCCACTTTCTATTTCAGCAACATCCAACAAGCCTTCTGATAACTGAGCTGTGAATTTCCAGGGACTAGGTCATATTTCCATGGGTGATAATCCCAGCGACTAGTCCAACGCCTGAAACATAGTTCTCATAGTCCTGAAAGGAATACAGACTCTATTGTACCACACCGGTAGCTCTTTTTACATCCTCAAGGTGCCCCCCTAGCAATTCTTCCTTGAAATCTCCTTCCTCTCTGGGACATGGCAGTCCCAGCTTGGGGCATGTGATATTGAGTCAGTCACTTTCTTTCTCTGAGTTTCAGTTTTCTTGCCTGTAAAACGGGAATAAAAGCATTCATCTGGAGGGTCATTGTGCTGATTGAGTTAAGCAAAATATGTCAAAATGCTTGGCAGTGTTCCTGGCACATGGTGAGCTCCCAAATGCCAAAAGCTATAATTACTGTGGTGTGCAGACTGGCGTGGGGGGGGGGTGTAGAACAGCATTGGGTGAGTACAGTGGTCTCCAACTAGGGGCTAAAGAATAAAATGGAATGTAGTTAATCTTTCCAGGTTTGATGCTCAAATTCTGGTCTTCCAAAGTGAGTCAGGAACATTTGTCACTTTAAAACTATTAGGAAGCTGACTTGCAGATACTTGCCTAACTAGGCAAAGATTAATGTACAATACTAACATTAATCCATATTTGTCAAGTGCTTTCTTTGGGCCAGGCACTATTCTAAGAACTTTACATGAATTAACTTGAGGATTTCTCAAAAGAACGCTGTGAAGCAAATACTATTATTATCCTCATTTGACAGATGAAGAAAGAGGCACAGAGGGGTTAAGTGACTTGCTATAAGGTCACAGAGCTGGGATTAAGTCCAGCAAAGCTAATATTCTGAATCACTCCACTTATTACTTCCATATGAAGGTCTTTTCCAGTCTTGCGTGAAACAGGATAAAACTGGGAGTTCAAAATACAGGAATGCCACATGGTTTGTCCATCCCTTCAGAGGAACACTATATTGTCAGGAAGAAGCAGAAGGCAGCAGTATATGTTCTGCATGAAATGATGGCCACAACAGACAGTTGGATAGAGAGAGCTGCACAACGGCATATGTATGGTATAATCCACGTTGTATAAAAATAAAATAAAAAAGTTCATTTACTTGTTTGTAAGTTCATACATAAATGTCTAGAAGGATAAACACCAAAAAATTCACACTGGCCATGGGGATATTGCAAAGGAGGGGAGCTTCCATTTTTGTCTTTTTATTCTCTGCTGTTTGAAATGTTTACCCTCAGTATGTTTTATTTTGTCGTTCACAAAAGAGGAAAAAGTAAGTGTGCACGAGCTGGGAGCCTGATTACCCCTGTCCAGCCTTCCAGCTCTTGTCGGAGTCCCCTCTGGTGTCAACCCCTGACCTCGGAAGGACCCGAATCCTATTTCCCTTCCACAAGCACTTCCCAATTCCCTCTGCTCCCTGAGGACTTGGCTCAGCCTGAGTCCAGGCATCTGTGCAGGTTCCCTGGCTAAGTGGCTGTGGTCCCCTGCCTGTGTCACCCACCCCAGGGATGTCAGACATGGCGACATCACAGTTGGGCTAATGACATCATAGCGGACCCAGAGGCTGACAGGACAGAAGATCTAGCAGGTCCCAAGAGATGGGGGCAAGGAAGAGGTTGACAGGTAGAGGCTGTTTGGGGTGGGAACTTGAGGGACTGTGTCCTCAGCCCACCTCCCAGGACATCCTAGCCAGGCCTTTCAGGGATTGGAGATCTAGAAATCTCCAAGGCTGATTTCCTTTTTGTTTCTAATCAAGAGGTTATCCAGACTTTTTTGAGAGTTGGGAGCAGAGTGTGATGCCAGCAGGAGGTGGATTTGGCAGGTGGAAGATGGGAGCCAACCGTGTGTGTGACTCCGCCTCGGGAGATGGGACTGAGGGTTTCTGCGGGGGTTCCCCTGTGATTCCAGCAAGGAGGTAAGGGAGGAAGCCCTGTGGCCTTGGAGGCTGGGAAGGCCCTGGTTTTTGGTGCATGGAGTTTGGGTGGATCAAGACTTCAGGGGGTGCTGTGGGAGGAGCTCCTCCGCTGTCTGTACAGCTAAGTCACCACTCAGATCCTTGACTCTTCCAGCCTGAAACCTGTGGCTTCATCTTCTGTTCTGTGCATATATTATGCAGGACACTCAATTTAAGCTATAGAAACCCTTTTGGGAGGATTTAGGAAAAGCAATTCATTTAAAAGTTGTTGGGGAAACTCACAATATCTGGAAAGGCTGCAGAGGCAGGCTTGGAGAATAAGCTGGGTCAGGGGACGCTGGGAGTCCCAGGACCACACACCTCAGAATCAGCCTCGAGAAGATTCTGCCACCTTCTCTGAACCCCTTTCTCTCCTCTGCCGCCCCAGAAGCCCATGTAGCATCATGTGCAGAGTGGACTCTCCATGAAGCTGTCACTTCAGGGCCACTGACTTCTGATCCCATCTGGACAGGGACATCCAATCAGCCCAGTCCATGTCATGTGTCTGCATCATGTGCTGGGAGTGAGAGGTCAGAATTAAGTGTGTGGCCATTGTGGCTTTTACTTTTTTAAAAGATTTTATTTATTATTTTGGCTTTTATAGTGGGAGGCACCTTCTGCCTCCCCACAGACTCATGTCAGGGAAAAGCTCCCCAAGCTGGGCATACAGAAAACCCAACAGATGTCTTCACGGGAAACAAAAATGCATAGAGAGTGGTCCCTGTCCTTGAGACACTCCCAGACATGCAGGAGTCAGTTATGTGGGAAGATAATTATGATAGGAAGTGATGGAGGCCACAGTGGAGGTGGTCAGCAGCCAGGGGCTGGGCGGGCAGGGAAACACCGATAACATGCCCCGGCCCATGGCAAACAGTCCAAGATATCTTCATGTGCTCCAGGCCACCTAGATGGAATGGCTGGGTGGAGTCTGACGACTGGTTGGGGCTGTGTGTCTCACGGTGCCAGACATTGTGTGACATAGACACACCCACTGGACAGAATTTGAGTCTCTAGAAATGATGCACCTTCTCTTGCTCACAGAAATAATGAACTTGCTTGGCCTAAAAAGCTGCTTCCTGGTTAACGGAGCTTCCCTTTCGCTATCTCCTCATGCCCTACAAGTATTTTGCAATGTCCTTGAATTACCTCTTGTCCCTATTGGGACCTCAGTGCTGTATCTGGATTAGAGAAAGGCTCTTGGGATAGGCAGACCAGAGTTGGGACAAGAAAGAGGAAGGTGTAGGGACGCCTGGGTGGCTCAGTTGGTTAAGCAGCTGCCTTCGGCTCAGGTCATGATCCCAGCGTCCTGGGATCGAGTCCCACATCGGGCTCCTTGCTCATCAGGGAGCCTGCTTCTCCCTCTGCCTCTGCCTGCCATTCTGTCTGCCTGTGCTTGCTCTCTCTCCCTCTCGCTCTCTGAGAAATAAATAAATAAAATCTTTAAAAAAAAAAAAAAAAAAAAAAAGAAAGAGGAAGGTGTATCTGCTGCCTTGTGGGCTTCTGCTCTGTGGCACCAGATTCCTACTCTCTACCCCATGTCCTTCTGGGTTCCATGCTCTGTGTCTGTGCCCATTCCTGTCCCTGCATCACCATCACTGTCTTCGCCATCACCACCACTACCTGCCTCTAACTTGGCTGGGCCCCCACCTCGGACCCCAGCTCCAGCCTTTCAGCCCTGCTCTGTCCCTCTTGGACTCAGTCACCTGGGTTCTCTAAGAACCAGACATAGCAATCCCCCTGCCCCCCAGCCCCCCACGCTGACCTTCTTGTAGCCCCAGCTCAGGTGGTCCAAAATCAGCACCTTGTCCTGTGGAGTTGCCACAGGTGGGTGAGGGCTGGTGGGTGGCTCCCTCTTACCAGGTCCTGCAGGGCCCCCCCCACCACCCCGGCCTGCCTGGCCTACCCCCTTCTTCCTATTCGTGGCGACTTTAAGTGTAACACCTTCCTGTCATCTCTCACACTCCCTGGGGCCCCAGCCACAGCAGCTGCCCGCCTGCCCGCTTCCTTGCATCCCCCAGAGGGAACCTGTGCAGAACTAGGTGAGGAGCCTCGTGCAGGCAGGTGACAAGCCTCTGCTGGGCAGGGCTGGGAGGAGTCCGGGAAGAGAAAAAGGAGCCTGGGTTTTGGAAGGCTGAGAGACCCGAGGCAATGTGCTAGGGTCCCGGGTGCGCTGGAGAAGAGACATGCGACTCCTGAGAATGGGAAGGAACCTTGGATCACTTGTTGAGCTGAGGTGGTCCCTGTGCTGTGTGGCCTGCGGTGAGAGAAGGTGGAGAAGGGGGGCGCTGGCTGAGTCGGCAGCAGAGGAATCGGCACATCTTCCTGTCAGGCCAGTCAGGGGACCCAGAAGGTTCTTGGCCTACTCCCTCAGACGCTTCCTGCTGAGGGAGCTGAGCCTGGGCAGTCTGGGTGGCAGGGCCCTGAGGGTTCCTCAGCTGCCCAGAAAAGTCGTGTGGATGATCGAGGGTGCAGGGGCACCCACTGGCGGGGAGGCTGTGGTTGGCAGAGTCATGGGGGCAGAAGCCTTTCCCAGCATGGAAGGGAACGGCTTCTCAATTCCTGGTATTCTCCAGGAAATATGGAATGTTCCTTCAGGTCTCTGAGTTCCTTTAGAAGTAACCTCCATGAGGATCTTCCTCTCTATCCTCCTCTTCCCTAGGGATGAGGATAAGGCCAGCTCTGCTCCTCACCTCTGAGTGTCTCCATTCAGTCCTCTTCAGGCACCTACCAAGAGAGCTGTTACTGGCCTCTACATGTCAGTACGAGTCCTTACAACCTGTCCACCCCTCGTGTTTTGCAGACAGGGAAGCAGAGGCCAGGAGGGGCAGCAACTGGCTCAAGTCACATGATAGCTTGGTGGAAGGGCCAGCTCTAGAAGCCAGGCTCCCCTTTGAAGGTCCTTTCCTGCTCACCGGGGACTGACCTGTTTTCCCAGGTAGTGAGGGCATGAAGGGGGAATCTGCTCCAGACTTGCATTGTTGCCAGAAGGCTCATCCTCTAGGGCAGACAGGGGGCTCCCTGTCCTCCAGCCTGGACTTCCAGCTCTGCCAAAGTGACGAGGTAAGGAGGGATCCCAGGCCCCTCTTTGAGGTCAGCCTGATTATGGAAGGGAGAGGATGTCAGGATGCAGTGGGGAAAAATCTGAAGGAACCAGATTCCCCTTGTTCCCTGGTCCTGGGCATCCCCACCCCACCCAGCACATCATGGCAATGGGCCCTTGAAGTGCCAGAGGTCCTCTCCCAGGCCCCAGGGGCTGGACTCCTCCTGTGGGGTGTCAGAAGGGATGGGGCCTGTGGGATGCTTGGCTTAGCATGTGGTCTGGGCCTTAGCACAAGGGGAACCCAGTGCCACCTTGGGGGCTTTCAGTCTTTGATGATTTTCTCCAAGTTCATCTTGGCTCCATTCAAAGCACAGTTGATGGTCTGAGACCCAGTGGGGCCAGGGTGGTCAGGAAGGGAGGGTGGGAGAGAGCACATGGCTAGTGAGAGGTTCTAGAGGGGAGGAGGAGGGCAATCCTGGGATGGGCATGAAAGTCCCTGAGGAAAGAAATTTTCAGTTGAAGGTTGGGGAAGCCATTTGAATGACAGACTTGGTGGAGGGCAGCTCTTAGCTTTTCTTCTCCTTTTGGAAATCAAACTAGAGCTTGAACCACTCCAGGGACACAGGTGCCCCAGCCCCACACCCCGAAGCCCCTTGCCTCCTGCCCTCCAGGTCTTCTCAGCTTGCAGGCCACTCTCTGACACAGTGGACTCCCGTGGCTCATCCTGGGCCAGCTGGTTGCGCCCCTTGCCACCGGCACCAGACCCCCAGGGCCTGGACCTGTACCTGTGGACCCTGCAGCTGACATCGCTGAGCACAGCCCCACAGAGTCTCAGAAGTGATGTCTTGAGCACAAGTAAGCCCAGGGCAGAGGGCTGCACCTGGCTGGAGGCAAGAGGTGGGAGAGGACTCCTAGGTTCCAGGACAGGAAAGGGAGGGGACCCAGTGTCACCGATGAGATCAGAGCCTCAGGCACACTTTACTTCCACATTTTGGCCTGGAGTCCTCGCCTTGGTGGGGGGTGGTTTCGGGGAGACACCTGAGCCACAGGCGGGGGAGGGGGGGGGACAGGGGCTTTCTCAGGCAGGGAAATCTGGAGTACATGTAGCCAAAGTCCCAGGCATTGACGATGGCGCTTTGTTGGCCTAGAATGTGTGAGCGAGAGGGGTCCTTATTATAGGACAGGAGCGCGGACTGGGAGCCAGCGAGCGGAGGTAGAGTCCCGGTTCGGCCCTCTCTGGCTCTGTGACTTCGGCCACATCGCTGAGGCCAGTTGCTTCTTGCGGGAGTGCAGGAGCTGTTCTAGATTTGTTGCACTGTAATGCACCTTTTCATTGCTCACTCGTGACCTCGGGAGGGTGGGAACCATGCAGCCACATCCTGCATTTCCCCAGCTCCGAGCACAGAGTTCAGCGAGGTTGGCTGAGTGAATAAAGGAGGACCCAAGCAGACAGTCTACTTTGTGGCATTTTTTTCTTTTTAGTATTTCATTTGATGTCCCTCCTAGCTTATCTCCCTTCTCCCTGGCTGTTGCATCTCCGTCTCCCTTGCTAGCTCCTCTCTACTTAACCTCCTAAATAATCCCATGCTCCGGAACTCAGTCCAGAGCCTTCTTCCCTCCCCTCCCCTGCTCTGGTCTCCTCTCTCCCCTTCTTTCCCTCCTCTCCTCTCTTGTCCACTTCCTGGAGAGTAGCACGGTCTGATAGAACTTCCTGCAATCAGGGACACTGGTCTATTCTTGTGCTCTTTGCTACCATACCTCCCGAGCCTTTTAAATGTGGCTAATATGAGTCAGGAGCTGAGTTTTTGATTGTACTTATTTTAATTAATTGAAATGGGGTCACATGTGTCAAGTGACTACCCATTTTGGACACAGCAGATCTAGCTGACCCTTTGGTGGTCTCATCAGGCAGGGCCCCAGGCACCCAGACGTATGTCTTCAGCTTGGACCCCTCTTTTCAACTCTAAACCAGCCAGCCAACCAACCAAACTCCAAACCGATTCATCCAACTGCCTACTTGACTTTTCCACCTGGATGTTTAATAAGCTTCTCAAATCATTTTCTCTCCCTAAAACGCTTGAGTTCTGCATAAACACTAGCTTTTGTCGGTAAGTGCAGACCAAGGGGGGCCCCGAGAAGGGGAACTTCTGTCCGAGTCATCCAGCAGGCTGGCAGGCTAGAGTGCTCCCCCACCCCCAGCTAGCTAGGGGGCCAGATAGATGGGGAGCAGAACTTTCCACCAGGCTGCTGGGCCTTGACTGTCTTTCTTTTCCTGCTCAGAGCACCAGCCGCCAGGGCTGCAGGCCGGCTCCACTGATGATGAGAAACTCACGACCAAGTACTTTGCAAGCAGGGACAAGAGGGGAGGCCAGCAGGAAAGAGCTGGCGAGGGGGCCCTCTGCCCATCCCTCTCGCCTCACACCAGCTCTTCCCCAGTCCCCTGGCAGAACAGGAAGAGCCCCAGGCCCTTGGCCATCTGCTCCTGCCCACTGCCTATTCCCATCTCTGAAGAACTCCCATTCTGCCTCTACCCCTTCTATCCCGGGTATCCACTTCTGCCTCCACCTCACCTGTTCACCTATGGGGCCCTACCTTCTGTCCAATGTCCCCCCCTCTTCATGCTGCCCCCAGACCCCTCCTATGCCACCAACTTGCCGATGAGTGTCAATGAGGCTGGGCACCCCGCTGCCCAGAGGGAGACCCTGTATTCTTACCCAGGGGCCTCCCAAGCCTCTGGCCAAAGCCAACCTTCCCTGGCCTGGGATCAAGGTCCTGGAACTGCCAGGACTCTCTCCCCCGGGCCAAAGCTCGTGGGCAGGGCGGCTCCAGCAAAGCGGGCACCCACAGGCTCCCGGCCAGGCACCACAGCTCTGCCTTACCCGCTGAAGAAAGAGAATGGCAAAATCCTGTACGAGTGCAACGTGTGCAGCAAGAACTTCGGGCAACTCTCCAACCTCAAGGTATCCGCCTCCCGGGCTCCGTTGCTCCCCTCAGCATCATTCCATGGCCCCCTCCTATCCTGCTTCCAGAATCAAGGACCTGAAAGCTGGAGCAACTTCTGGGCAGCCCCTAGGCTGTGAGCTGGAATGGTTCACTGGGTCCCTCACTGTCATGTTTGCAGAAAGGGGATGCAGGACAAGATGGCCACGAAAGTCCTCTCCACCCTAAGACACTGTCTTTGAGAACATCTCATTTCAATCAAAAAAAGGGGGAAACTGAAGGAAAGGTTTGTCTGAGGTCACTTGGACTTCAGGGTGAGGTTAGGCCTTGATATTAGCCTCTCAAGGTCTACTGCAAACACCTTTCCTGAACAACTATCTTTTTGGATCTCCTGTTAAGCCTCCTCCTGCTTATTTGTTTGAAGGTCCAGTGGGGGAGTGTGTAGATTTTAGTGAGTCTAGAGCATGGACCTGATGACCTGACAACCAGCTTTTTGCACCCTACAAAGCAGCATGTTGCTGTGGGCGTTGTCATCCACATCGCCCGGGGCAGGGGCACCAGGGCCCTTGTCTGTGTGTCAGCAGAGACGGGGCTCTCTGCACGTGCTGGTCACACTGAAGTTGAAGAACGGCCCTTCGAGGTCCTCCAGGGTGTGAGTTCTTAAGCTTTAATGAGATTCAAACCTGGAGAGCTAGGAAACATGCAGATTCCTAGGTCCCAGCCCTAGAGATTTTGGATTCATCTGGTCTGGGGCAAGGCCCAAGAATCTGCATTTTCCACACGCTCCCAGGTGGTGCTGATGCTGCTGGTCTGTGGATCACACTTTTTTTTCTATGATTATTTGCTTTAGGAGGCACCTGGGTAGCTCAGTTGGTTAAGCATCTGCCTTGGGCTCAGGTCATGATCCTGGGGTCCTGGGATCAAACCCGGCTTGGGGGGTGGGGTTCCCTGCTCAGCGGGGAGTCTGCTTCTCCATCTCCCTCTGCTTCTTTCCTCTGCTTGAGCTCAAAAAAATAAATACATGTTTTTAATTAATTAATTAATTAATTTAAAAGATTTTATTTATTTGAGAGAGACACAGTGAGAAAGGGAGCACAAGCAGGGGGAGTGGGAGAGGGAGAAGCAGGCTTCCACTGGGCAGGCAGCCCAATGCGGGGCTCAATCCCAGGACCCTGGGGTTGAGACCTAAGCTGAAGGCAGATGCTCAATGACTGAGCCACCCAGGTTCCCCTAAATAAATGTTTTTTAAAAGATTATTTGAGGGGCTCCTGGGTGGCTCAGTGGCTTAAAGCCTCTGCCTTCGGCTCAGGTCATGATCTCAGGGTCCTGGGATCAAGCCCCACATAGGGTGCTCCGCTCAGCAGGGAACCTGCTTCCCTTCCTCTCTCTCTGCCTGCCTCTCTACCTACTTGTGATCTGTCAAATGAATAAATAAAAACTTAAAAAAAAATTTGAGAGAGTGAGGGAGAGCAGGGGGAAGGGTCAGAGAGAGAGAGATTCCAGGCTCTCTGCGCCAAGCATGAAGTCCAATGAAGGGCTTGATCTCACGACCCTGAGACCACCACCTGAGCTGAAGCCAGGAGTTGGTTGTTTAACTGACTGAGCCACCCAGGCACCCCTGTGGACCACACTTTGAGCAGCGCTGCTCAGGATAGATATACATGGGCTATCCCTCACCTAGCCTTCTGATCACTGTCCCCTCCCAGCCCATAGGGCACCAGAAAGAGTAAGGGCATCCTGAAAAAATGGAAGAGAGGCCATGAAGGCAGTGATAGGGTAGCAAGGGCACTCAGAAATCTTGATGCCAAATAGGGGTCCTGTGGGGATGTGGGGAGACAGGACCTGCTGGAGGCTTCTGGGCAGTTGGCAGCCTTTCTCCCACACCTGGCTCAGGTCCATCTGCGAGTGCACAGTGGGGAGCGCCCTTTCCAATGTGGCCTGTGCCAGAAGAGCTTCACCCAGCTCGCCCACCTGCAGAAGCACCACTTGGTGCATACGGGGGAGCGGCCCCATGAATGCCTGGTGAGACCCTCCTTCCCCTTCCCTGTACTCCTGCAGGCTGGTGAGTAGTTCCAGGCTCTTGGATGGGTGGGCCCTGTAGCCTGCTCTCCCCAGTGCTCTTGAGCAAGTGGAGACAGGACTAGAGGCAAGGGTGGAGGCAGTGAGGGAGGCTGAGGGAGGTGACAATGACCCCTGTCAGCCTGGAAGGGCCAGAATCCGAACCTGGAGGTCCCTCCCTAGGCCTGGAGCGAGGACTAGAAATGTGTGTCTAAGGGAGGAGGATAATAAAGCTGGGAGGTCCCAGGGAGTGGATACCGGTAACCTACTTCCCAGGGTTGCTGGAGAAGTAGAAGGCCTGGTGCATGTGAAGTATGCAAACACTACAGATAACAGCAGCTGGGTGTTAGCTCTTGCTCCCTCTGAGTCCTGGTACATCCCTTGGGAGGTCAGAACAGCAGGAATTCTTTCCCCAGGCAAGAAAGAAGCATCGTGGTTCTAAGTGTGGGCTACTTGGGTACAGATCCCAGCTCTCCCTCCAGCTTGTGTGATCTTTGGCGAATGGCTCTCCTCCTCTGAGCTGCTGCTTTCTCACTGTATTAGAAGAGTTACACGAGGACTGAGTCATGCTTCTCCAGGGTTCCGGGGAAGACTCTGTGAGACCAATTCCTGGCATGTGGCAGCTCCCAGTAAATGTTAATGACGCCCACGAAGGCTGTAGGCCCATGCTTAAGGGTCCTGTGTGATGATCTCATTCGGTCCATCATACCTATGAGGTTAGGTATTAACAGTCACCAATTAATAGTTACCAATAAGGAGAACAAGGCTCAGACAGGAGATGTCACCTATGCGAGGTCACACAGGGGAGTTAGAATCATGATACTAACCCAGGTCTGCCTGGCTCCAATGTGCCAGACACTGTGTGTCCCAGGAGAAATCATGGGGCGGAGGGCATCTGGGCAGGCACAGGGAGGTGGTGGTGGTGGTGGTGGTGTGGGGGAGGGGTGTCCAGGGTGGGGAGTGGGAGCAGAGATCTGGAGCCAGCCACATGGGCAGAGCTGACACCTGTGCCCATTCCCAGCAGATGTGCCACAAACGCTTCAGCAACTCTAGCAACCTCAAGACCCACCTGCGCCTGCACTCTGGGGCCCGGCCCTTCCGGTGCAGTGTCTGTCCCCAGCGCTTCACCCAGCACGTTCACCTGAAGCTGCACCACCGCCTGCACGTGCCACAGCCTCACAGCCTAGCTCACGCCCACCTGTCCCTGGCGTCTCTTGCCTGCCTTGCCCGATGGCACTAGGAAGCCCTAGATCTCGTGGCGCTGCCATCAGAGAGGCAGACGGGCTGGGATCTGGAAAAGGTCAAGGCGTCCTTGGCCTCTGGGGGAAAGTGCGGGCAGCCAGCCTGAGCCCTGGTGCCAGGACTGCCCTGGGGAGGGGACAGGAGCAGAACAATTAAAAGATTTTCTTTGCGACAAGTTGAGGCCTCTGGGACTTCATCTGCGGAGGGGGAAGCCACTGTGTATCTGTCAGATTCCACACCTCACCTGGAAGCAGGTCAGGGAACGCACCCAGAGAGAGCCTGTGATGCCCGCTCATGGGGTGGGCGTTGGCAGCCATCCACATCCGGCTGGATTTGGGTCCTGCTCCCTGACCTGGTCCTGGCCCTCCCATCTCAGCTTGCCAGCGGGTGGTCGAGCCTTTTGGGACTCAGCATGGTACAGACTGTGCTGCCAAACACTGGGCACATTGCTCTCTTTCCTGAACAAGGGTTCCAGCACCTGCCCAGATGTACATCTGCTGCTTCCCATCACTTTCCTCTCAGTTCCTAGGAAGCCGGTGTGCCTGCTTCGCTGGTACTCCCTGCCATGGTCCGGTGGGGTGTGCTTCTCCCTCTGTACATGCCAGGATCTAAGCCCCCAATCACCGTGGGGGTGGCGGGGCAGGAACACAAGGAGGTCAGCGTCCATTCATAACCGTTCCAGCAAGGGGCTCCACTCGCACCCCCGTGGGTATGAGAGCTGCTTCCCCGCAGGGGACTGAGCGATCTTCACGCTCAGTCTTACGCCCTCCAGGTGCGCGCGCGAGAACGTTCAGGAGCCCACGGCGTCCAGGCAACTACAGCGACAGGGTCGGCTTCGGCCTCCTCCGCCCAGTAATTGAGGTCACGGTGTAAAGCCCACCCGGTCACCCCTTTGGCCCTGTACCATAGGCCAACCACTAGGGCAAGGCCCCACTCACTCGACAAGACCATGCCCTCTCTGGTCTTGACCCCGCCCCTGCGTTCTAGCCCCTCCTCCTCGGGGGAGAGAGACCCCTGGTTCAGCGCCGCCTCGCTGGCCCGAGGTTCCTCCTTCCCGCCCACTTCGTGCAAGGCCACCGTGGGGGCTGCCGGCACGCGGTGTGCCCCTGGAGCCTCCCGAGGCCTAAAGAAATAGCGCAGTCCATGCGGAGAGCACGGCAAGAGCGGGGAGGAGAAGTGTGACTCAGGCGGTGCGACCCCTGCAGAACGTGTCCTGGGGCAAGAGCCGCCTCGGGGTTAGTCCCCCGCCCGAACAGACTGCGGGCGGGGCCGTTGTTTGTTCAAGGGGGCGGGCCGGAGAAGGCGTTTCTCTGCGGAGGAGCGGAGAGGAGCGGATCCGGGTGGCCCCCGTGGCCCCGGAGGACTGTAGTGCTCGGGAGCCCGGGGCCTTGCCCTTGCCATGGCCGAGCCGCACGCGGGGCTGGGGGCGCTTTTGGCCCGCGGCTTGGCCAGGCTAGGGCTGCGGAGGGAGCGCCGGGGGAAGCGGATCCCGGAGGAGGCCAGAGCCCGGGATAGGTGAGGGGGATGGAGGAGGTCTGCAGGGGCACCCCTGGGCTCTAGGGGTGTGTGCGTGCGTGTGTGTGTGTGTGTGTTAGAGGGTAGTGAGTGTTCAAATAAGCGTGTACGAGTGTCTGAGAGCATAAAAATACACGTGACAGTGTACTACGATTTTGGATATATGACTGTGAATATGGTTTTTAGAAACAACCTGCGCTTTTTTGAAACTTTAACTTTTGCAATTCCTGAAGTCAGGCGGCGGCAGGGGGGATGACTTCCTCTCCGGAGACAGTTTAAAGGCCAACGTAGGCGCCCCCCGCTGCCGCTGTGGACTTTGTCACATCCCAGGCCAGCTTCCCTCTCGTCTTCATTCCCTTTGTGATGAGTGTGACAGGCCCCTGAGGTGTCGCAGACCGCGCTGCGTTTGCCCTCAGATGGGACGATTTCCCCTGTCGCCCCAGACTGTAGTAACAATAAACCTTTATTTGCCACTTGCTTCATGCCTTACCTGGATTATCTCATTTAATCCTCACAGCAGCGCTATGAGGCAAGTGTAGTTCGTGTGATTCAGATGTGGAAATGGAGGTTCGGAGAGGTGAAGTCACCTGCGGAGTCACACAGCTGGGAGGAGGTGGGGCTAGGTTATGAGCTTAAGCAGTATGACTCCAGAGCCCATATCCTGAAGCACTGGGCTGCTCTTTTACCCGGAGAGATTCCAGGACTGCAAACCCGTGGTGGGGGGCTGGGCAGAGCTCCGTCCTAACCCCAGCTGCGGCTGGCCTGGTCCCCTTGAACATACTGCTTCCTTTCTCTGAGCCCATTTGCTGGTAACCACCGTCGGAGTGGAAGGAAAAACGCTCCATTCTGCGTGGCAAAGCTGAATGGCCGGGAGGGGGACAGTGAAGAGGACCCCAGTGGCTCACAGGCCCCGAATCGGAAAAGAGCATGGAATGTGCTCGCATGGAATGTGCTCGCAGGCACTGGGGTGTTGTGTCTCTAGGTAGTTACCGGGCAATTTGTTCTGATCTTATCATGGCACGGCTGTCTTTAGCAGCTGTGGGAGGGGTGGGGTACCTGAGCACCAGGTGCAGAGGGAGAGGAGGGGTTTGTGCTGTTCTCTCACCCCAAAGAGAAAGGGGAAGGGGAGGGCCTAGCCACCCTGGAAAGCCTGGAAGCCTGGGTGCCCCAGGGGGTACCCACACCCTACCACTGCCCTGCCCACCCCAGCAGGGAGACACGCCCTCTCCCATTACCTGATCTGGCAAGAACCTGCCCTATAGGGCCCAGGTGGCATGGCTCCTCCCTTTCCGCACTTGAGAGGAGGCAGGGTTGGCCTGCTGGTGAGTCAGGGATTGGGAGGACAGGGGAGGGACTGCGCATGCTCAGGGGCCAGCCTGATGATACAGCCCATGCCTTTGGACGCGTTCTCACCAGATGTGGGAATGGGACTCCAGCACTAAGGAACAGGCCTCTCTGATCCCTGCTGATTGCCCGGGATTGGGGGCGGGGTGCACGGGGGAGACGGTCAAGGCACTTCCCCATCTTGCCCCCATTAGTGCCATGATGTCCAACCAGCCTTTGGAATGGGATGGTCCTAGTGTCCTAACTCCAAGGCTCACCAGCTGTGTGACTCCAGGCAAATCACTTCATCTTTCCGGGCCTCAGTTTCCTTATCTGAAAAATAGGGGCATAATATCCACCTTCTAGGATTATTTTGAGGCTCAAAGGAGATCACGTGAGCACCTTATCTAAGGCTAAGCCTGGCTCCCAGAAGGCCTCATCGCATGGCAAGCTTTTGAACTATGGAGACGCTGTCCTTTTTCTATATTCTGATTCTACTATAGACCTAGTCCCCACTCTTGTCCCAAGCTCATCTGTCTGTCCTCTCATTTGGGGAGTAGACAGCTGGGGGAGGGAGCAGAGGGGAGGCTGCTGTGTAGACGTTGCCCCACTCCTAAGGTTTCAGAAGCTCAGCCTGCCTGTGTGCCCTGAGAAAAGTAGGGGAGGGCCCCAGAGTCCAGTCTGAGCGTGGGAGGGGGGAAGGCTACTTCACTCCCTTTCCTGTGCTTCCTTCCTAGGCCCTGGGGTGGCCGGAGCTGCCCTGACCTGGCCCAGGACCTGGGCAGCACCAGCAATGTCAGCCTCAAGGTAACAGCCCAAGAGGTGGGAAGGGAGTGGGATCAGAAGCTCTGGGAGGGGCTGGGCTGGCCCTGAGAACCCTGACGTACAAGCCAGGCACCTGGAGTTCTCTAATCCTCTGCCACTGATTCACTGTGTGACCCTGCACAGATCACTCCCCGCATCAGTTTCTCTGTCTGCAAAATGGGGACAATAATGCCGCTCAGAGTTGTGAGAAAGAATGTGAGAAAGAAAGTCATAGATGTAGAACATCCAGCAAGGGGCCTAGATGTTCTGGAAGCCTAAGCTTCCTAATGCTCAGGCCCTTGGGGAAGCCTGGAGGGCCAGTACCTGTACCCAGGAGCCCCCTTTCTACACTCCCTCCTTTAGCTTGACCTTGTCTCCTCTCTGGCCTCTTTTCCCCAATTCCTGGCATGCAACCCCAGGGGCGAAGCTGGACTGGTGGTTTAACCTTCTGGGCACAGTTCCCCATCTTCAGTGGATCTGAGGCATGGCTCGAGCAGTGACAGGGTGTCCTCTCTTTGGAGGAGCAGAAGGCCTCCTCGAGGTGGCTTAGCAGGTGTGTGTCTGTGGTCTAGAATACCATTGGTAATCACGCACGTTTAATTGAGTACTCATTAGGTGCTGGTTACTCTGCATGGCTTATCTCATTCAGTCTTCACAGCACTCCCAGGAAGCAGGTACTGTTATTATCATACCCATTTTACACACAGGGACACTGAGATTGTGGCTAGCAAGTAGCTTATCTGTGATTTGAGCCTGGATTGCCTGGCTCCAGGCCCCCACATTAAGTCACGGTGCCCTCCTGTCTCTTGACGTATTTAGCCCCTGGGGAGCAAGAGGCTGTACCTATTTCTCAAATGAGTAAATTGAGGTATTTGGGATCAAGGGCCCCTGCAGAGAGGACTTTTGGCCCCAGATTTGGCTCCTCTGTTGCCAAGTACACAAGCCTGCTCCTGAGAATTTGTGGTTTGGGGAGCAGCGTCTGTATGAGCCTGGGATCGCTGGCCCTCTCCCCACCCTCCCACGGCCAGGCTGGGCCCCAGGGGAAGATAGTAGATGGAAGTTACTCACTTTCGGGGGAACCCTCTTCCCTGACTCCCTCATGGCCCAGGTACATTTCTATGCCCAGGTGCCTCCTCCCAGGTGTGCTTGGCAATCTCAGGCTGTGAGGGTCCCAGGGACGGGGGAGGCAGCTATAAGCTCTCTGGAATTTCGCAGGGGGCCGAGGCCCTAGACACTCATACCGGGCACATCCACGCAGCCTCTGATCCCCCAAGAAGCTGCTGCTAAAGGGCCAGAGGCCTGTGGTTGCTTGGGAAAGTGGCAGTTGGCCTGAGAGTGGGGCCGTCACTGAGGGATTTTTGGTCAAGTCAGTGTCCTCTCTGGGTCTCACTTCCCCTCATATGCAGAATGGGAGGGCGTGAGTGAAATACTGAGCGGCTTCCCAGAGCTCTGCCCTTTTGTCCAGTTCTCGTGCCGAGGAAGACCGTCCAGGGTGTTGAGGGGTGCTGGGAGGGTAAGGAGAAGTGCTGTCACCAGTCACCTGCCTCTGCTTTCCCTAGGCCCAATCCCACAGCTGCTCAGAATGGGACCTTCGGACGGGGAGCCGTGGTTCCTGGCTTTGGAGGAGACGACACAGCTCAGGGGAGCCCCATCAACCCCTGGGGCGCCTGCAGAGGCCAGCCGTGGGCAGTGCCTCTGACCTGGCCAACTACGCCTCCGTGGGACTGGAGAGCCCCTCATGCCCGGCGCCAGCTCCCGGATGTGTGGAGCAAGGGACCCCAGGCTGCACTTGTCGGCAACCTCTGTGCCCTGCCCCAGGGGTTCCTGTGAGGCCCGAGCCACCTGGCAACCTGGGAAACCTGCTGCCCCGCCCAGCACCCTTCCCCACAGGAGAGGGGGCAAAGGGCGAGCCTGTCACACCGGGGCCAGTCTTGCCCGATCCAGCCCAGACCCTACACAAGTGTCCCTCTGCCAGGAGGACCCGCTACCACATCGCTATCACCCTCCAGGGCCACAGGCGGGCACCTGGGGAGGAGGGTGGAGAGCCTAAACCTGCCCAACCAGCTCTCCACCCCTGCGGCCCTGAGGAATCCAGGGGCTGGCAGGAGCCTCCCCAGGTGCCCCGCCCCATCACGGGGTGCCTGACAGACCAGCCCCAGGAGCCCCGGCTGAGAGCCCCACCGAATCAGGAGGTCACAGCCCAGCAGCAGGAGCGCCAGGCCCGCTGGACGCCCGGCTCCCCACACAGACGGTGAGTAGACGTCAGGCCCCACATGGGGCGACGAAGGGAGGGGAAACTGGCCTGGCTGCCCACTCTTGGGTCTCTGCCTGGTGTCTGGGCTTTTCCAAACCAAGGCCCATTCATTTGGCTCCCCAAGCACAAGCTAACTCTGCCATCTTCTGCCCACTCAGCTCTGCCCTCCTCTCCCTCCCCTCACCCACAGGCTACATCGGGGGAACTGTTGCCGTGCTTCCCTGTCTGCCGGAGGAGAGGGAGAGCTTGTCATGGAGGGGTTGGGAAGAGTGACCTTCTCCTTAGTGATACCCACCACAGACCCAATCTAGGAATAGGTGCCCAGCCAAAGTGCTGGGTGTCCTGGGACCAGCAGCTTAACTTCTCTGGGCCTTGAGTTGTTGAGTAGATTTGGTAGCTGGAGGTGAGGATGGAGGAGGTGGTCACAGGACGTGCTTTGAACTCCAGGGAGCTGGGCCGCCCAAATAGCAGGGATGCTTGTCATTAATGCCGCAGTCAATAATGACCCCACCTGGCTCTGGGGTGGTGACCTCGGGAACAGGCACGAGGTTCCCAATCCTCGGTGTTTATTTGCATTGAAATGACTCCCCTGGATCTGCCTCATAGGCCCAAAGAGGGAAGGATGGGTCCCCTCAAACTCACTGAGGAGGGGTGATGTCTCTAGGGTCACCAGGAAGGGGCACTGGGGCTCAAATAGGGCTCTGAAAAGTTCCTAATGATGATGGTGGTGGCTGTTATTTATGGCTTGTTTTTTTTTGTTTTTGTTTTTTTAAAAAAGATTTTATTTATTTATTTGGCAGAGAGAGAGGCGGGCACAAGCAGGGGGAGTGGCAGGCAGAGGGAGAAGGAGAAGCAGGCTCCCTGCTGGCTAGGGACCGCCCCCACCCATGCAATACAGGACTCGATCCCAGGACCCCGGGATCATGATGTGAGCCAAAAGCAGACACTGAATTGACCGAGACACCCGGATGCCCCATGGCTTGTTTTCTAAGCATAATTCTTATTTTGAAAATTTTACTGTTTTAAAAGATTTATTTATTTTAGAGAGAGAGAGAGAGCATTCTAGCACAGGAGGGAGGGGGAGAGGGTGAAGGAGAGAGAGACTCTCAAGCAGACTTCCTACTGGGCGCAGAGCTTGAGACCATGACCCTGAGATCATGACCTGAGTCAAAACCAAGAGTCAGACACTTAACCGACTATACCACCCAGCTGCCCCGTAAGCATAATTCTTTTAAATCCTCAGAAAGCCCCATGAAGCAGGACTAATCTTATTGACCACCCTCACTGCAATAGGGAAACTAAGGCTCAGGTAAATCACATCACTTGCCCAAAGTCAAGTAGAAAGTGAAGGGGTCAGAACTTGAGCCTGGGTACCTGTGCTTTAACCACTGCTTCCTCCTGCCTCTCCCAGAGGACTTACTGGCCCTGTGCCATCCATGCAGGGTTGACTGGTTGCTGTACAGGGTTTTCAGTGACCCCATGGAAGTGGCTTTGGCAGCATCAGAAGCGCCCAGGCCCCTGAGCAGGAGTCAGGGTACCTTGTCCTGTGGTAAGGGAAGGGGAGAGGTGGGACCCTGGGTGGCCCAGAGCCCTGCTCAGGCGCCCCAGCTGGGAGAGAAGGGCTTCGGAGAGAGGGAAGGTTCGTGGAGGAGGCAAGCCTTGGAGAGGAGAAGGAAGCAGCAGCAGGTTTAGCTGAGGGGACTGGGGCTCTCCCTGCCACTCCCTGGCTATTTTGGGACGAGGTAGCTAATGACAGACTCTGGTTGGAGGCTAGGGGCTCACTTAGAGAAGTAGGAAGCCGACCTCTGGGGATACCAGACCGCTGTGACCCCTTTCTGGGGGAAGCATTCCCTGGGTCAGGACTGGCAGATGTTGGGGTGGGGGCAGGGAGGTGGGACACAGTCGGGACTGCATGCGGGGCTGTGTAAGACATATATGCATTCATGTGTGGCTGTGTTGAGTGCAGGCAGATTTCTCGAGCAGGGAGGAGGGCTGTGAGTTGACCGTGGGTATTGTGAACGTGGGCACGTGTCACTGTGTCTTGTGTGTTTCTGTGTGTGTGTGTGTGTGTGTGTCTGATGCATGTGTCCACTGTGTCTCTGAGTGTATGTAATGCTGTGTGTCTGACCGTGTCTGTCTGTGTAAGTGTGTAGGTCTGGTTTTGTGCCTGCGTGACCCGGTGGGTCTGTGCTGGTGTCTTTCTGGGTGTCAGTGTGTATCTGTGTGACGCAGCATGCGTTTGTGGGCCTGTGGACTGGTTTGGCCTAGTTTGGGGGTGACTCACAGGTAAGCGGGGAGAACCCAGGACTTGTTCGGTTAGACCAGGCTCTTTCCCACACTCCCCCCGCCCCCTCCTCAGCCTCTCCCTTTCCCGGCCCCACACACCTTGTTTGGAGGTCACAGTCAGCCTGCCAACAGATCCTTTTCTGATCTGGGGCCCTGAAGAAGAGAGGGCTCTGGGGCTGAGGGCTTCTGCTAGCCTTGGAGGTATCCTGGGCCATGGGGGTGTGTTGTGTCTTCAGAGCAAGGATGAAAGGGGGCAGCTATGGGCAGGCAGATTCCAGCACAGTTGGAAGAACACTCTAGCAGTCATGACTGTCCAGGGATAGGACAGATCAGCTGTCAGATGGTGACCTCTGTATCCCCAGAAGTGTGCAAGCAGAAGCCAATGACCACATGTTTATGGAATGAGTGACTGTCTCGGGTGTTGTTCAGGGGCTGGGCTGGCTTGAGAAAGGCGTGGAATTTTGATTGCTAGGAGGTCATTTACAGTATCTGATCTGATGACCAATGGCTTCCTTTGAAGCTGTTCTCTTGTTGCTTTGCCAAAACTGATGTGGTTCTTGTTTTTACGTCCGGTTCTTTGGACCGCAGACTCCTAGAACACCGCCTTTGGGTGAACCAAACCAGGGTCCAGCACATCACCTAACACAATTAGTCCTGAATGAATGAATGAATCAATCAATCAATCAACCAATGACTTAGAACCCAGGCTCAGCTACTTAATAGCCTCAGGGGCAGGGAATCTCAGGGATATCCTAGTTATTATTGCAGAAGTAAAGAGGAAACTCAGTGGGGGGCTCAGTGAGAAGTGGGAGTCCCAACAAGAAGGCCATGGTTCTGTTGGAAGAAAAGGAGCTCCTTAGTGAGGATGGGAGGGGGTCGTGGCCTCAGGCAAAGGGCCCTGATCTAAGGCCTCAGGTGTCTGGCTGTGCCCTGCTCTCAGGAATTCTGGTCTGGGGAAAGGTCTGGGATTCATGTCAGCTCCCTCCCTTCCCCAATATGCCACTCAGACCCTATCATAGCTCCCAAGGTTCCTGGAGTCAAGTCAGGCTTCCCTGGGCCTCAGCCCCTTTCATCTCTGTTCCTCATAAAACCTGAGTCATTGCTAGGGCCACCGAGAGAGCTTGTCATGGAGGGGTTGGGAAGAGGATCAAAGTTCTGGGTTCCACTGGCTTCTCAGGAGAGAAGAAGATAGAGATGGGGGAAGGAAGTTGGGGGCAGGGGTGCATTTCTGGTCTTAGCTTCCCTTATAATGGCCTGGGGGCTGCCTCTTGGGTCCTTGGGATCTGAGAATAGGATTGTCCTGGTCAGCACAGCCTGGAAGTGGGAGTGAGGGCTGGGTGGTCCCTCCAGGACTACTGTGGCCCCCTTTAAAAGTAAATCTCTAAACCACAGAGCTTGGTTCACCAGATACTTACATTAGGGAGTTTAGTATGGTGGTCAAGTGCTTAGAGTTGGGGTTCAAGTCTTGCCTCTGCCACTGTGTGATTCTGGGTAAGTTTCTTAACCTCTCTGAGCCTTCTTTGTCCTCATCCGCAAAATGGGAATGTTTGTTTATAATTGATTCTTTGATGTATCAAATGCATGGGATTCTTTTGAAGATTCGGAAGGACAATGAATATTAAGCAGTTAGCAAGGTGCCTGGCCCGTGAAGCTTGACGGGGAGAAATGGCTGGCCCAAGGTCATCCAATAGTAAATGATAGGGTCAGGGGAAACTTAGCTTTGCTGGAGGCCGTAGCCCATCTTTCTTTTCCTCCCTTTATCATGGCCAGGAACAGGGTCAGAACAGTTGCCTGGTTTTCTAGTTTTTGGCTTCTGGAGGACTAGACCCAGGGCTCCTTGGGCAGAGTCACAACCCCACCCATATGCTTTTTTGCTCTCTCCCTTCTCTCTCCTTCCAGGCTCAGGCCTCAGCTTCACCCCTTGAAGGACCCTGGCATTGGGGATCATCTGAAAGTGGGGAGATGGTGGGAAAGCTGGGAGTATCACGCCCATTTTACAGATGAAGAAACAAAGGTCCAAAAAGTCCAATGGGTTGCCTGGGGTGACCAAGCCTGAGCTTGGCAGGGGTCGTTACTCTGTACTGCCAAAAGCCACCCTCATCACCCCCTGACCCTGTCTCTCTTCTTCCCGGCACCATCTGCAGGGAGCTGGAGCACAGTGCGCCAAGGACACCTCAAGACAGGTCGCCGGGGCCCAACATGGAGGAGGCAGGTGGGCCCCTGGCTCAGGCTGAGACTCCTGTGGTGAGCACCACGCTGACATGGCGGCGGCTGCCCCCTGCCCACGAAGAAATGAGACACCGTTTTCACAAGGTGTCCCTAGTGTCAGGGGCACAGAAAGAAGCCCCCCGGGAAGAGGTGTTTGAGCACAGCCACTGTCGAGAGGAAGTCAATGGCTTTGTGACACGGGAAGAAACGACTATAAATTACCAGGGACCCCGGGATGGGGCCGGCTCCAAGAGCTGTCAGAGTCACGGGCCCATCTTTTCCAAGAAGTACACACTACTCCCCAAGGAGAAAAGGCGAGTGGGAAGGCTGAAGGAGGCTATAGACCAGGGTGATGGCAGCTCCCCCGAGCCCAGGACTGAGCCAACACACCTGGGAGCCATGGCCAGGAATGAGATTTTGGTGCCCCTGCCAGGGCCCCGTGAGCCAAGCCCCCACCCAGGTGTAAGTCTCATCAGTGGGAGCCCCCGGAGCCTCGAAGAACGTCGGGTGACACGCACTGTGCAGACCACCGTGGTGGTGGGAGGGCACACGGAGCGACAGATGAACAGCTCTGTGACCGTGGGGCCGGTGCTATCGGGCGAGGCCCCGCCGAGGGGCCGCAAAGTTGTTCGCACCGTGAGGGCAGTGGTGGTGAGCCCCGAGGCCGAGGGCTCACCCAGCCTCAGCCAAGCCCGGGAGCTGCTAAGTAGCCTTATGCCTGCTGAGCGTAGCTCCCCCGCCAGCCGGCTTCCCAGGCCCGTGGCTGTTGTGCCAAGGAGTCCGGGTCTGGGCAGTGCAGGGGGCGCAGGCTTAGGGCAGCTGCCTGAGACAGGGATGGCAGAGCCAAAAGACAAAGCTGCTCTGGTCCCTGTGGGCATCCCAGAGGATGTCCACCCACCTTGGAACCAGGATGTCCCTGCAGCTCGCCCAGACCAAGACCAGAGCAGAGCCCCTGATGCCAGAGCCCACGAGGTCCCAAGGGATCAGGGAGCCTCCAGTCTCCCCGAGCCTCCTCTCCAGATTCCCCAGGGCCAGGCACTGTCACCTTCCTCTCCCAGATGCCAGACCCCTACCCCCTCCCTGGACCCAGTCTGCCCCTCAGAGCAGCCTGGGGTGCCCACTCACCCCAGGACCCAGTTCACTGTCAAGCCCAGGGGACCCCAGGCACTACACTCTGTGAAAAGGGAAGGGCTCACGGATCCCTCTGCTGCCCCCATCCTGCCCAAGGTGAAGAGCGAGGTGGCTGTTACAGTCCCTGGACAGCCTCTCACTCCATCCTCTACAAGAAGGAAGGCTGTCCCCAGCTCAGGAGGGCTTTCTGCTCCCTCCTCCCCACTGAAAATGTTTGTTGAAGACTCTAAAAATATCTCTAACTTCTCCCTTACCCAGGAAGAGGTAGCGCAGGGTTCTGGGGTCCATGCCGACCCATCCCTCACCCAGAAAGAGGTTGTGCAGGGTCCTGGTGTTCCTGCTGCTTCATCCCCCAAGCCCGCCCAGGTTGTCCAGGCCCCAGAAGGCAGCCCTAGCACCCAAAAGGAGGCTGTCCACGGTACTAAAGGCAGTCTTGCTTCTTCTCCCAGCAAGGACGAGGCTGATCGAGGCCTGACTGCTTCCTCTATCCCATCCCCCGAAAAGGATGAGGTGGTTGAGGGCTCCGAAGTGAGTCCCATCTCATCTCCCACCCAGAAAGAGGTTGTCCAGGATCCCATTGCTTCCGCTACCCCATTTTCCACCCAGAAGGTGATTGTCCAGGATGCTGTTGTTCTTCCTGCCCCATCCTCAGGGGGCAAGGTGTCCCCCAGCCCCGGAGCCCCTCCTGTCCTGGCGCTGATGGTAGCAGAGGCCAGCCCGGAGTCCCGGCTTGTCCCTGACTCTACTGAGGGCGAGATGGTCCCAGAGACATCCCTGGAGGAGGAGGTGGCCCTGGCTGCCGACCTAGAGATTTTCCTGGATACGCTGCGGAGCATGGAGCCCCCTGAGATCCTCCGCACTCATCGGCTGCCACGAGCCCCCCGCTCCTCCTACCTGGCCATGTACGCTACGCTGCCCGCCATCGAGGAGGACCAGCCTGGACCATGGGTGCTGGGACGCAGCCCCCAGGAGGCTCCCACACTAGAAGGGAAGGAGGAGGAGGAGGAAGAGGAGGAAGAGGAGGAGGAAGAACCAGAGAATCCCTACCTGAGCGACGACGAGAAGCTCCAGCGCAGGCAAGAGAAAGCTGGGCCCAGCCCCTCCTGGGACTCTTGCCCTGCGAGGCACCCCCAGGTCTCTCGTTCTCCTCTGGAGATGATGAAGAAACATGTGGCAGATGCCAAGCGCGCCCCCTCAGCGCTGGGGCCAGACTGGCAGGCAGGGAGCAGGCTCACTTCCCGTCTCGGAGGCAGCCTTCTCTTCAGTGGGCTGGTGGCTGCCCCCCAGGAGGGCCCGGCCTCAGAACCACTGGGTACAAAACTATCCGCCCTGCCGCCCCATGGGACGCCGGGACTCAGGAAAGTGCCAGGACAGCTGCCCCTGCTCTGCAGCGAAAGGCCACCGTTGGAGAAGCCTGCTTGTGCCCGGCCTCCGGAGGGTTGGGTGAGTGAGGCCTTGGATGAGCAAGGTGGTGGGGGCGGGGGACACCTGGCCTCACCTTGGGCAGGGTTTGAATGGTATCAGGACCGGGACACTGGGAAGAGAGTCTCGAGAAGCCAGAGCCTTGAGTCTGATGTCTAGTTTAGTGTGATCTTATACAAGCCACATCCTTCTGGGCCTCAGTTTCCCTATTCACATAGCAGAAGGCTTGCACTGTGGAGCTCAAAGGGCTTGGTGGCTCTGATCTCTTGGAAGCTGAGGGAAAGGAGTGATAGGCACCCACACCCCTGGGGTGGGGTGATGAGCTCCCTGGAGGTTGGTGACATCCTCTGTGGGCCAGTGGAGTGGAGGCCAGTAGGAAACATGTGGGATCCTTGGAATGACAGATTATGGGGAGGCAGTAAGGAGGCCACACCATAAGACTTTTTATCACCTCCCTCCATGCCAGAGCCCAGCGTTAAAGACCCAGGGCAAGTTGAACATCAGGCCTGGAAAGGTAAGGGGGGAACACCATGTGGGGGTTGGTGGGGGGAAGGCTCTAGGGTCAGCAGGAGGCCGGGATCTGGGGATGGGGCCTGAGGAGTCCCTCTGTGTCCTCTCCAGATGATCCTCTTCTCAGAGCCTGGCTGCCAAGGCAGCCGAAGGGAGGTCTGGGAAGACATCGCCGACACTTCCGGGTGGGCCCACGTGGCCTCCGTAAGGGTAGTTCGAGGATGGTGAGTGCGGACTGCCAGGGTGAGGCAGGGGGCTGCTTGTGGACCTGGGGGATGCCAGGGCGGTGAGATGTGCCTAGGCCAACCTGGCTGAAACCCCTTCAGCCACCCTGCTTTGTGGCTACACCCTCTCCCTGCCAGTGACCCTGGGTCTCTGTGCCCACAGCTGGGTGCTCTACGAAGAGCCCAAGTTCCAGGGCCGGAAGCTGGTCATGGCTGAAGGAATGGTGGATTTAGGAGCTCCGGAGTCCGTGTGGAGCACCCAAGGCATCGGTTCCCTGAGGCAGGTTGTCCGGGTGAGTGGCTGGGAGTGGACACCAGATGCTGCCCTGTCTTCCCCAGGCCCCAGCCCTTGAGGACGGGGACAACCTCAGGTGCCTGGAGTTGGAATGGCCGGGAGAGCTCACATGGTTGAGGAGCCTGAAGGGAGCTCACTATGGATTCGCCTGTAGAGTCCTGACCTCAGAGCTCCACCTGGGGAAGAAAGGAGTGCTGGGGTGCTCGACCTGCCTTGGGGAGGCAGGGGGCAGACAGAGGCCAAGCCCCAGCTTGGGAGAGCAGCCTGGGGAAATTGGAGCTGGCTTGAAGGGTCTGGTGAGAGCAACAGAAACGGTTGGGAGTGGCTGCAGGTGCCAGCCCGCCTGCCCTGGGCCCGGGATCTCAGGCCCAAGGTCAGACCCAGGGTGCCACGGATGTTTGTTCATTTGCTCACAGATGCTGGTTTATGTCTGCTTGTACCAGGCACTGTGCCAGGCAGCGGGTGGACGGGGGAGACCTGTTCTCTGCCCTGCCAGACTCATGGTCAAGCTAGGGTATGAGGGTGGGACCTGAGGCAGGAAAGCCATATAATCAGATTAGGGATTTATAAACATCCCTCTGGCTGTGGGGAGGAGAAATCTGGGACTCAGGAAGACCAGGCAGGGCTGTGATTTCCAGGTGAGGGGCACCTCTGAATTTGGAGGGAGAAATGCGTGGTTTGAACAGGCCCAGTCAATATTATAGTTCCATATCTGTAAAGTGGGGGAAAATACAATTCAGTTTTTGTAACACAAATGTACAGACTACCGAAATTAGCTTGACAAAACTATCTTGGCCAGTAGGGAGACACAGAAGAGAAAGCCCAACCCTAAAAGCAGGGCCTATCACACTTTTTTTTTTTTTTTAATTAAAGCATGAGCACCTCCAAGACAGAGCTGTTGCAATCCTCCCAGTAAGAGGGCGAGAGCGGACGAGTCTTAACCAGGGCAGTGGCCCAGCTATGCAAAGGAGGGGATGGTTTTGAAAGCCTCTCCAGAAACACACAAATGTTTGTGGACGATTTATTGTGAGCTTCTCACAATAAACGCATCTTCATGTAGGAGGTAACGAGGTAGAAGAGAAAAAAACGAGAGCTTTGAAGTCAGGTGGACCTGGTTTCATTTCATTCATTCATTCAGCATGGACTGGGCTCCTCGTGTGTGCCAGGCACGTGGGAGGGGTTGGTTGCAACAGTGAACACACACTCCATGGGTCTGTTCTTTGCTCTGCTATGTCCGGGCTGTGTGCCCTCAGGCAGGCCGCCCAACTGCACGGATCCTTACTTTGCTAGCCTGTGAGTGAAGTAAGAGCGCCCGCTGGGAGGGCTGGCTGAGATGGAGTAGGACATGCCCTTTCCATGGCGCCTTGCCCTCAGCAGATGCTTCATAAGCGTTTGCTGAGGGAGCGAGGGAATGAAATGGTCTTAGCGGGAAAGAAACACCCAGAATGCAGAGAGCATCTGCTGCTACCTGGGATGAGATGCAGGTAGAAGCCAGTGTGGACTAGAGCAGGAATTGTTTACAAAGGAAGAGTCCAAGTTAGACCTCAGGTGACAGCTGTCCATCCTCCTTCTCTCTGGGTTGGATTTTCAGGCTACCCAGAGGCAAGGCGAATGGCATGGCACTTGGCAGGCTCCCGCTGGGAACTTTGATCACAGGTACCAAAGGTCCAGCGCCAAAGAGAGGGCTTTGGTCTCAGGCTTGTCTGGCCAACATTGCAGAGAACACCCCAGTCACCCTCCTGGCTTCTGTGGAGATGGCCACGGAGGTCTCCCAGAAGCGCCCTGGGACCCTGGCTGGACAGGCTTGGGGAAGCTGTTAGGGGCAGGTGGGGGGTCATCTCTGAGGGGGGCTGTTTACATACCCTTTTCCACCTCTCTCTTGCAGGACTACGTTATCCCCGAGATCATCTTGTACTCTGAGGAGGGTCTCCAGGGGGAGCGAGTGAAGCTAACGGATGCTTTGGAGGACTCCCAGGGCCCGGACAGGCCCCTGCAGGTGGCATCCGCCGCTGTCTCTGCAGGACTGTGAGTCTGGGCAATTCTGGAATCCCTTCCTTTAACATTCATTGTGCATGGTGCTGGGGACACAGAGCTGATAGGACACAACTCCTTCCCTCGGGCAGTACTTACTCTACTGGAGGGGACAGGCAAGTAAGAAGGCAGTGGTGATCAGAATCCTGGGATGGGGGAGCACAATGCTGGATGCTGGAGCACCAAACCAGCCTGAAGTCAGAGAAGCCTTCCTGGAGGAAGAGACATCTCAGCTGGGATGAGTGGGCTGCAGGAGAATCTCAGCATAAGGAGAGCAGGGCAGGAGGGACTGCTCTTGTTTTGTTAACCACTGTCTCCCTGATGCCTGAAGCAGGGGCTGGCATGGGATAGAGTCCCCTAAATATTTGTTAATTGTGTGGGGAAGAGTATATCTAGCAAAAGGAACAGCACCTGCAAAGGCCCAGAGGCAAGAGAACTAAGCCTCGAAAGTTCAGTCTGGCCCAAGAAAGTAGAAGGTGAGGAGATGTGAGGAGTCGGGAAGGGAGACATATCAAAGGGCCTCTGTGCAGCTGGACTATATTGTGGGGCTAATAGGGAACTACTGGGGGTCCTTAAGCAGGTATGTGTGCAGGAAAGAACTCTCCAGCTGTGTGAAATTAGCGCCAGGCCAGAGGAAGTGGGTGGATGGAATGGCTACTGCAAGAGATTATGGAGGTCTGAATTGTCCTCCCGCATTGTCTTGATGGGGGCTTCTTTCCCTAAACCTTCTTCTCCCCTCTCAACCTTTCCCCCATCACCAATCTGTGTCCCTGCGTATCTGGGGTACAGCTGTCTCTCTACCTCTCCCCCCAGGTGGCTGCTCTACCCCAAGCCCTACTTTGAAGACACTCCCTGCATCCTGGAGCCTGGAGAGTACCCCACCTCAGAGGCCTGGGGTGCCTTGGACCCTACGGTGGGCTCCTTGAAGCCCATGAGACTGGTAAGGGGCAAGTGGTCACAAGTTACCTTGCCCTGCAGGTTGTGGGGAAGAGGCAGGGCCTGGGGGGCTCCTGCTAAGAATGGGATTGAGGAGAGGGGGAATTAGCCCAACAGCTGGGGCAGAGGGAAGACAGGGGATTGGCCATTTTTAGGGATCTCAGGACCAAGTAAATCCTGGGTTACCCGTCCTCCCTCTTCTTCCTCTACCTCTGGGTTGGTGTCTCAGCTCTGTCTCCTCTGCAGGGCTGCCCAAATGTGGAGAAGCCAGGGGAGCCCAAGGTAAGAGTCTGGGCTGCAGGGTCGAAGAGGGCCTTTGGGTGGGGTGTGTGGCATATGCGTGTGGCTATCACAGCCTGGAGCAGAAGACAGGGGAGGAGAGTGCGGGGGAACGGAAGCTGGGTTTGGGAAGGCGGAATCTTATGGGCTCGCTGGAAACTGGCTTTTGATGTAAGAAGCAGGTCAGAGGTCAGAGAAAAAAGAAACAGGAGTTACCTAAGAGAATGAAGCTCAGTGAGAGTGGGAGGACTTAGCTCTGGGCTAACTAAGGCAGGGCCTCCCTGGCTGGCTGGGTGTGTTAGTCCAGATGGCTCCCCAGCACCCTCACACCACCTGCTTTTCCCCAGGTTGTGGTTTACGAAGCCAGAGGCTTTCAGGGCCGGAGCTGGGAAGTGAGCAGAGACATCTACAACCTTCAGCAGCCAGAGGACAGCCAGAGCCCCCACCTGGCCTCTGTGGGGTCCCTGCGGGTTCTTGGGGGCTGGTGAGGACTCAGAACCTTTCCTCCTACTTCATCCTCCCCTCTGGCCTCTACAGTGGGGGTTGGGGAATGGCTCCGGCTGCGTAGGGGAAGGGGGCAGCTGTCTTACACAGCCATGGGCCTTCCGTGACCAAGTCTGTTTGTCCCTCTGCCTTCCCCCAGCTGGGTGGGCTACCAGAAGGCAGGCTTCCGGGGCCACCAGTACCTGCTGGAGGAGGGGGAGTATGCTGATTGGTCACACTGGGGAGGCTATGACGAGGCGCTGACCTCCCTGCGGGTCATCCGGACGGTAAGCAAAAACAATTGGGCCATCTCTCTGCCTGTGGCCACAGCCTGATGCCCCCCACCCTCGCCCCCAGTACAGTCTGTTGAAAGAAGAGTTTGTGCCATCTCTCCCAGTTCTCCAGAGCGCCTGGAAGTGTGCCCTGAGGTCTAGCCTCTTGCCCTTCTGCTGTTTTTTCCCAAGCCATACTGATCGCCTCACTCCAAAATCCCCTGGTGGGCTGCGTCCCCGAGGTCTGGGCACTCCCGCGGGTTTCCGTGGGTGGGCAGGAGAGACCTGACTATCCCTGGGGCCCAGGATTTTGGGGACCCGGCCGTGGTGCTGTTTGAGGCCATGGACTTCGAGGGGCATGGAGTGGAGGTGAGAGAGGCATTGCCGGACGTGGAGCTGGCGCGACACGGCCCCCACACGCAGGCCATCCACGTGCTCAGCGGCGTGTGAGTGACCCGGGCTCCGGGAGCGCGGCGGGCCAGGAGCGGTTCCCTAGGAGGAGCCGACCCCGCCCCGCTGACCCGCGCCCCGCCCTCCCTGCAGGTGGGTGGCCTATCAGAAGGTGGGCTTCTCCGGGGAGCAGTACGTGCTGGAGAAGGGCGTGTACCGCAACTGCGATGACTGGGGCGCCGGCAACAGCGCCCTCGCCTCGCTGCAGCCGGTTTTGCAGGTGTGCGCCAGCCAGCCGCTCTGGGTGGGGTCCTGGGGGCCGGGACTTGGGTCCTGGGAGGAGCCCACTGCTGGGGGGGCGGGGCTGGAGTGGGGGGGCGGGGCTGGAGTGGGTGGGCTCCGAGCGCGGGGCGGGGCCTCTGGAACGGGGGAGTTACCCGAGAGCTGTGAAAAGGGTCGGGAAACTGAGGCTAGGGGCTGGTACTCTCCCTAAGTCTCGAAACTTTGGGCCCTCCTTTAGGTGGGCGAGCACAATCTGCACTTTGTCTCAAAGGTAAGGAGCTGGTGGGGGTCTGTCTCCTCTTCCCATTCTCTCTGTCCCACTCCATCGCCCTCCATTCTCAGCTCTTCGTGTCTCTGCCTGCAGATTCAGCTTTTCTCCGGCCCCGACTTCCTGGGCGACCACATCTCATTCGAGGATGATCAGGCCTCCCTGCCCGCCTCCTTCCAGGCCCAGTCCTGCCGAGTCCACGGGGGCAGGTGAGGACATGGGGAGAGGGTAGAAGTGGGGCCCACTTGCCCAGAGCACTTAACTCAGCTTGGAAATCCAGGCTGCAGGAAGGTCTTTCAGTGAAATGATTTTTCCTCCTTGAGATTAGCTATTCTATCCCGAATCATTCAATCTTAAAACAAAGCAAAATAAAGTTTTAATGGAAAACATAAAACTTGTAGATAGTATAGGATAAAGAAGCCCAATCTTGTTTCATCTATCTCTCTGCCTTTTTTTTTTTTTTTTTAGTGGAACATTTAAAATCCCCGACCCAACATAAAATTGCACAGGCAAATACTTAAATATATATCTCTAATAACAAAGGACCTTCCCTGGGGCACCTGGGTGGCTCAGAGGGTTAAAGCCTCTGTCTTCAGCTCAGATCATGATCCCAGGGTCCTGGGATCGAGCCCCACATCATCAGGCTCTCTGCTCAGCAGGGAAACTGCTTCCTTCCCCCCCCCCCCCCCCCCCCCCTTTTGATCCTTTTCTTTTAAAAAAAAAAAAAAAAAACTTAAAAAAAAAAAAAAAAAGGACCTCCCCAACCCACACAGCCACAATTTATTATCACATCTAATAAAATTAACAGTAGTTTGTTAATATTACCTAATGTCCAGTCCATGTTCAGATTTCTCCCACTGTCTTAAAAAAATGCCTTTGTGAAATTGGTTTGTTTTGCTCAGGATCCAAACAGGGTCCACACACTGCTTTTGGTCAATTTGATCTTTAATTTATAGCAGTTCTGCTCCTTTCTTTTTGTTTTATACCATTTATTTGTTTAAAGAAATAGGGGGTGGCTGGGTGACTCGGTTGGTTAAGCCACAGACTCTTGGTTTTGGCTCACGTCCTGATCTCAGGGTGGTGAGAGAGAGAGCCCCACGAGCCCAGTATCTGGTTCCATGCTGGGGATGGAGCCTGCTTGAGATTCTCTCTCTTCTTCCACATCCCTCCTTCTCTTAAAAAAAAAAAAAGGAAAGAAAGAAAAGAAAAGAAAACCAATAATTTGCCCTGTAAGTTTCCCTTCTTTTGAATTTGGCTTATTGCTTCCTTCTGGTCCCTTTTTTCCCTTTATGTCCCGTATTTCCTGTAAACTGGTAGGCCTGGAGGCTTGATGAGAGTAAGGGTGTTTTGTTCCGTTGACAAGAAGACTATATAGGTGGTACCTTGTACTTCTTACTGCATTATGTCAGGCACATGCCTGGTTGTCCCACTTTTAATGATATCAAGATCTCTACATTGGGGGTACCTGGGTGGCTCAGTGGGTTAAGCCTCTGCCTTCGGCTCAGGTCATGGTCTCAGCGGGAAGCCTGCTTTCCCCTTTCTCTCTGCCAGCCTCTCTGCCTACTTGTGATCTCTCCCTCTCTGTCAAATAAATAAATAAAATCTTTAAAAAAAAATAAAATCTTTTTTAAAAAATCTCTACATTGTAAGATTTGCCATGTTAAAAAAATAAGATTTGCCATTTATCTCTCATCTAACGGTTTTAGTATCCACTGATGATAATTGCCTACACTCACTGTTTCTTTAGAGGTCAAAAAATGATGATTTTAAGATTTTTGGTATTCCTTCTAGATGTGTTAGCTGGAATACATCTATAAAGAGCTTTCCCTTTTCAACTATTTGTTTACCCAAAATAGTTTATACAAAAAAGGCAGTTTGATCCTTTGCCAAGGATCAATTTCTCTTGACCAATTTTCAGAATAATTTCTGGATTGGTGCCCTAGCAACCCCCAGAGCTGACTAGAGAAATATTTTTTTTTAAAGTATTATTATGAACTTATGGATTTATATGTAATTGAAATGCCTCCGTCCACTGGAGTAACTAATTCTCTTGTGTGCCCTAATCATTTTGTCTTTGGCAGTTGGGAGCCCCTTCAAATTGTCTGCTTTTGATATGACTCTAACAGTTTTTTTATAACTTCCTTGTTTTTCTGGTACAATAAGATGCTCCAGGATCATTTTGTATATTTCTGCCTTAAACTTGAAATCAGTTATCTACCAAGGGATTCCAATTCCAATGTTATTTATATGGAACCCGAATGTTTCAAAACTATAATACTAATATTACTACTAACGGTGAAAAGCATTGAATGCTGTTTGAGGTTTCTCTGTGGTTCTTTTTGTCCTCAGGACATTCACCAACATCCCACTTCAAAATATTGTTGTTAAGACATTTGAAATAATACTTCTCGTGTGTGTGGTTATGCCACCAACCATATTGGTAAACGCTCAGGTTCCTTAATTTAACTTAATATATTTAAATTTTTGGAATACTTTACATTTTTACTTGTTTTTTAATTAAATAAACAAATTACAGTGTCCCTGTCTTAGCTTGGGCTGCTACAACAAAATATCATACTCTGGAAGACTTAAGTAACAGGAATTTATTTTCTCACAGTTCTGGAGACTGGGAAGTCGGAGGTCAAGGTGCAGGCCCATTCTCAGCTCCTTGGGGAGGGCTCACTTCCTAGCTAGCAAAGAGCTGATTTGTTTCTGTGTTCCCATGTGGTGGAGAGAGTGCTCCTGTGTTTCCTGTGTCTTCCTCTCCTTTTTTTTTTTTTTTTTAAGATTTTATTTATTTATTTGACAGAGAGAGATCACAAGTAGGCAGAGAAGCAGACAGAGGGAGAGGGGGAAGCAGGCTCCCCACTGAGCAGAGAGCCCGAAGCGGGGCTTGATCCCAGGACCCTGAGACCATGACCTGAGCGGAAGGCAGAGGCTCAACTCACTGAGCCACCCAGGTGCCCCTCCCCCCATTTTCTTACACAAAAAAGATGTACACTCCAACCTGGTGAATATACTAGAGACCACGGAATCGTACACATGAAAGAACGAATTTTATGCTATGCGGGTTCTTTTTTTTTTTTTTAATTTATTTGACAGAGATCACAAGTAGACGGAGAGGCAGGCAGAGAGAGAGAGAGAGAGAGAGAGAGGGACACAGGCACCCTGCTGAGCAGAGAGCCCGATGCGGGACTCGATCCCAGGACCCTGAGATCATGACCCGAGCCGAAGGCAGCGGCTTAATCCACTGAGCCACCCAGGCGCCCCGCTATGTGGGTTCTATCACAGTTTTTCAAAAGGGAAGCATGCTACAGACGCTGTTCTGCCCTTGTTTGTTTTCCCTTAACAGTGTGGAGATCTCTTTATATCCCTTTAAGAGCTCTTCCTCATTCCTTTTTACTGCTATGTTATTTTTTTTAAAGATTTTATTTATTTATTTGACAGAGAGAGATCATAAGTAGGCAGAGAGGCAGGCAGAGAGAGAGGGGGAAGCAGGCTCCCCGCTGAGCAGAGAGCCCGATGCGGGGCTCGATCCCAGGACCCTGAGATCATGACCTGAGCCGAAGGCAGAGGCTTAACCCACTGAGCCACCCAGGCGCCCCTACTGCTATGTTATTATACTCTACATTCTTAGCGGGCTTTTGTTTTGTTTTATTTTTTGGTGTGCTTTGTTGGGGTGCAGAATGGCAGTTTATTAAGGCATGGGGACAGGACCCGTGGGCAGAGAAAGCTGCTGATCGACATTCTTAGTTTAATTGACTGTCCCCTCTTGATGGGCCTGTGGGCTGCCTCCCCATGGCCACGGCCAACAGCGCTGCACGAAGAATTTTGTGCAGGTGCCATCTCAGGTTTTTAAAGGTTTCAAGATTCCAAGAAATGGGATTGCTGAGTGACTGTACATAGAGCTTTGCTTCATGTTGCCTGATTTTCTTCCCTAGGGGCCGTACGATTTTATCCAGTCATTTCTGAAGTCTTTTTTTTTCTTTTTAGATTATTTATTTATTTGACAGACAGAGATCACAAGTAGGCAGAGAGGCAGGCAGAGAGAGAGGGAGAAGCAGCCTCCCCTCTGAGCAGAGAGCCCGATGTGGGGCTCGATCCCACGACCCTGAGATCATGACCTGAGCCAAAGGCAGAGGCTTTAACCCACTGAGCCACCCCGGCGCCCCATTATTTCTGAAGTCTTGACTTCAGTCTCTTGCTGCAGGGCCTGTCCCCCCTTGGCCTCTCATGGGCTTGGGGGCATGGGGGTCACAATCAAGTCTGCCTCCACTCTGCTGCATGTCAGAGGGTCTGGCAGGCCAAGTACAGGATGGGCCAAGCTCAGATACCTACTCCCATCCCCCTGCTCTTCCCCTTCCCCAGCTGGATCCTGTTTGATGAGAAGAACTTCGAGGGTGATCAGCACATTCTCTCCGAGGGCGAGTTCCCTACTCTCACGGCCATGGGCTGCCTAGCCTCCACGGTCCTGGGCTCTCTCCAGAAGGTACCCCTGGTGAGTCACCGTGTCCGGGTCCAGACAACTCCTGAGGCAGCGGGTGCTGCTGGGGGGCGCGCCGGGTCCCAAGTCTCTTCTCACTGTGGGCGAGGCTGCCGGAGCTTGGAGCCAGTCTTCATTAGAACCGCCCAGGTCCCCCTGAGCCCCTGGCTTCAAAGGCAGTTCCCCTCACTAGAGATTTATGGAGGGCCCACCGTGACAGATCCTGGAGACGCTGAAATGAATCAGACTCAACCCTGCCTTCCTGGAACCCACGGCCATACTGACATAAAGATGACATTGCAGAGTGGTGTGTCCAGATATAGAGGTGGTGTGGGGACAGGAGGGAGCAGCACTTGGGTGGGCTGGGGGCAGGGCCTGGAGCACGGACTGGGGGTTCTGTGCAGGGAGGCGGACGGAGAGCCAGCTCTGCTCTGTGGGGAGGGTGGGCGGGCAGGGACAAGACAGTAGGACTGCTACTCCGTAAGCAGGAACAAATGATGATGTCCTGGACCAGGGAGGAGATGGAGGGAAGTGGCCCATCCATAGTAAGGAGCCGGAGTCTGGAGGACAGGGTGGGCTGGCTGTGGCAGCACCGCGGAAGCTGACCGCGGAGCACAGACCGGCTCCGGGCGGCGTTTCACAGGCTTCCCGGGCACTAAGGCATTTAACGCCGTGAGGTTCATTACTGCCATTATCTCCCTTCTCCAGATGTGCAGCTGAGGCACAGAGAGGTCATGCCACTTGCTCCAGGCCACAAAGGTGGTAACAGGCAGAGCCGAGTTCTCCCAGAGGCAGCCCAGCTGCTAAGTCCAAGCTCCGCAAATATACACTGTGCTCTGAAGGCAGACAGATGTGGTTCTGAAGCCCAGCTCTAGGGACTTGAGCAAGGGGGTTTAATCATCTCCAGACTCAGTTTCCCTTCTGTTAAGCAGGGATGATAATACCAGCACCTACCTTAGAGGAATGTTGAAAAGTCGTAAAGAGATCAGGGAAAGCACATAGCGCAGAATCCGGCCAGTGGTTAAGCCCTGAACACGTGAGAACCGCTGTAATTACTGCTGTCATCTCTGTTGTTAGAAGTGCCATTCACTGGCACTGGCATGAGATTTGAGGGGGCAGTGGGGGTTCCAGTCTGGCACCTGCTGTATCTGAGAGTCTGCGGTGCAACCCGCTGCCAGTGTCCGGGAGTCCAGGGCCTTGTGGGGCGGAGCTCAGGAGGGAAGAGGGCCTGAAATGCGGATCTGGGAATTGGAGTATCTGGAATTGGGGGCCAAGGCGGAGGCCGGGGCTCTCTTGGCCTCAGCCCATCTCCATGCCCCCACCCCCCGACCCCAGCACTTTTCAGAGCCCTCCATTTTCCTGTATGGACTGGAGTGCTTGGAAGGGAAGGAGATCGAGCTGGACAGGGAGGTGCGCAGCCTACAAGCCGAGGGCTTCAACAACCACGTGCTGTCCGTGCGGATCAGGGGGGGCATGTGAGTGTGTTGAGAGGGGCCCAAGGGTGGGGGCTGCCAGGGAGTGAGGGCTGGGTTCCTGGCCTCTTGTCCCTTCCCACTTCCCTTCCACTCCCCACCCACAGCCAGGAGGGAGGGAATGGGGCAGTGGGAGGAGGGCCTTGGACCCCCCAGCCTGGATCCTCTAGGACCCTCCTTTGTCCTGCGAACCCCAAATCTACTTCCCAGCACCCCCTCCCCACACTTGGGACCCTAATACCAGGCAGAGGAGTCTCAGTGTGAGAGAAAAGGAGGTGGAGAATGTTCTGACATCTGTGCCTCCTCCTATGTCTGTCTGTCTGTCTTCCTCTCTGCATCTCCGGCACCTATGGGGCCCAGCTGGGTGCTGTGTGAGCACAGTGACTTCCGGGGCCGCCAGTGGTTGGCAGGCAGCTGCGAGATCACCAACTGGCTGACGTACAGCGGGACGCAGAGGGTGGGCTCCCTCTACCCCATCAGGCAGGTGGGTAGCGCGTCGGCTCATGCGTGCCCGTGCTGCTCTGTCGGGCCGTGCGCTTCCCGTGTTGCCCAAACTCAGCACTGGGGTACTTTCGTCACAATTTTGCCACATCATTGTGCCTCTTGAACCATTATCTACTCAGTATTTTTCTCTAAACTGACTCACTTTTTGTTTTCACTTTATCCTTCTTCTAAGGAGTGATATCCATAAAATCATGGGTGTGATGTGTGTGTGTGTAGGATTTTTCTTTCATTAGCATTATAATAAATGCATTACCGTTAAATTTTTAGTAATATGTTTAGCCACTTAGGACTAAAAAATCTCAGGTTCAGAGATTACTTACAAACAAACTAAAAATCTTAGGAAAGAAATAAAATGGGGATAACATATGTGATGGAGTTGTCTTAAGGACTGAAAATAATGTTTGCAAAGCCCTTAGAAGGGTACTCATTCAGCACCCGTTAGGTGCGGTTCTTCTGTTAGTGCCGTCACCGCAATTCAGGACCCCTGGCTGATCTGTGGCAGAGCCCGGTCTGATGTGTGACAACCAGGTGTCCGCCCCACCATGGTTCTTCAGCCCAGTGTGTGTGTGCATGTCCGTGTGCATACCTGCATCTGGCCTGTTAGCACACATGGGGCGTGGAGTCGGCTGGGGTCGGGGGCTGTGTGTGCATGGCTGAGTGTGTCCGTGTGTTTGTGGCTGCTGCAGACCTCTGCCCAACCACGGGGACCTGGGGCGTCTCTGCCAACGTGTCCCCGTGCATGTGGCTGCAGGTGTCTGTGGTCACGGGTGTGCACCACGGCCGCCCCCCTGATACCCGTGTGTGAGAGAAGGGACTTAGAAGCAGGGCCAAGGAGGGGTTCTGGCAGGGAGGAGGGACTAGAGGGCTGGGGATCTTTGTGGCTCCCCAGCTGAGGGTGTCAGGGGCCCAGCTGGGAGCAGCCCTGCTGGGGGTGCCTCTCACTCTTAGCTCCTCTGCACCCCCCCAGCGTCGGGTTTATTTTCGCCTCTGGAATGCCGCCCTGAGGGGATTCCTGGCAGTGCCAGACCACGTGGAGGACATGAAGGCTGGCCGTGTGGTGGTCTCCGAGCCCCAAGTGGGAGGCAGCTGTGTCTGGTACTACGAGGATGGGCTACTGAAGAACCAGGTACCAGCTGAGGGGCTGGGAAGGGGACCCCAGAGCCCCAGGCCCTCGAAGCCTCCTTGTGTGGGGAAGTCCCAGCCAGTGGGGACCTGCCCTCGGGCCAGAAAGACAGAGAGAGACACACATACCTGCCAGGACCGTGGGGAGGGGGAGACGGCAGGCTCTGCTCCCCTAGGCGGTTTGGGCTCTTCTCTGGGCCTCAGTTCCCCATCTGCAAAATGAGAGTGTAGAACCAGACACTTCTAAGGGAACTCCCAGCTCTGATATCCTGGGACAGAACTTTGATCCTATTAATAAGGATAGATTCACTCCACAAACATTTCCCAAGCACCTACTATGGGCTAGGGGCCCGGAATAGAAATGACTCCTGCCTTCCAGAACTGACATCATAGTGGGGAGAGACTGAAACCATTTAAATGAGTAAAACATCTCCATATGTTGGGAGGCAAGAGGTGCACTAGGGGAAAAAGAAATGAAAGGGGGATAGGGAGTGGCTGTAGCTCTGACAAGAGAGGGCCTTTCTAAGAAGGCAGCACGTGAGGAAGGCAGCCGTGTAGGTGTCCGCAGAAGTGCTCTCCTGGCAGAGGAAACAGCAGCAGCAAGGCCCTGAGATGGGAACCTGCCTTGCAACAGGACCAGCCAGCTCACATCATGGGCTGGAGTGGAGGGAGGGAGGGAGGGAGGGAAGTAGCAAGAGAGGAGGTAAAAAAGGTTATAGGGGTATGGGTCTTTGTAGGCCGCTGAAGGAGTTATGCCTTTTATTTGAAATGAGAGAGAACCTGTGGCCGGTGCTGTGGTAAGCCCTTCACATGAATGCCTTGTACGATCCTCAGAGGGCACTATGAGGCAGGTCTTGCCATACTCTCCATTTTATAGATGAGGAAACTAGAGCACGGAGAAGTTAAGTAACAGGCCGAAAGTCACACAGGCAATAGTAGGTGAAAGCTTGTCTTATGCCAAGTCTTATGCTTTGCGAGTCAGTCATGAGAGGCTTTCTGGAGGAGCCATTTTTCCAGACCTTTTACGGTTTTTCACATTGAATGCTTGCAGCAGCCAGCACGAAGAGATCCCCATCCCCAGGGAACCCAGTGCGCAGAAGGATTAAGAGATTGACCCAGGGTCACAGTCCGTGAGAGCCAGGATTCAAAGCTGGGTGTGTGTTAAGGGTGTCGGGTTTGGCGGAGTCACTGATGACCTCCTGGGGTCTCAGGTGGCCCCAACCATGAGCCTGCAGGTGATCGGGCCTCCCAGCACGGGCTCCAAGGCGGTGCTGTGGGCTGAGAGCCGCCTCCCCCGCCAGACGTGGAGCATCAGCGAATCAGGCCACATCTGCAGCCAGATGTTTGAAGGGCGGATCCTAGATGTGAAGGGTAAGGGGGCCGGTATGTGGGAGAAGGCACCTGAGGGGGGCTGTGGCTACTGGAGTCCAAAGAAGCATCTCCCCATATCACCCTCCTTCTGCCAGGTGGCCGGGGCTATGACCGGGACCACGCGGTGCTGTGGGAGCTGGCCAAGGACCGGGCGTCCCAGATCTGGACCATCCATGTGCTCTGACACCGTCCCCGCCCCCCCCTACCCCGCCCCATTCCCCAGCCCTGGAGGCTTTCCATGGGATGAAATATTTTTTGTAGATTTTGTTGTTGTTGTTGTTGTTGTAACATAAGCTGTTTTCTAATATGCTCCCAGGTATCTTCATCTTTGTGCACCTTGATATTTGGGGCTGGGGTGAGGATTTGTTCACCTGCCTCCTTTCCCACGTGTATGCCCTACTTCCTTCCTCCCAGCCCTGGTTCCATGGCTCAGGTGTAAGGCCTCCCTCGGCCACCAGAGGGAGCCCTGGGCCCAGACGAACTGTGAGAGTGTTTATGCCGTCACCCTAAACCTGACCTCAGAGATCTCACAGGCTGCTGGAGGGTTGCAACAGGGAGGGTGGTACACTCAGCAGCAGGATAAGAAGGGAAGTAGAGGGGTGCACAGGGGAGGGACCGGAACCATTTAAGGGCACAGGGCAGGGTGCTGGGAAGAAGGGATAATCGGCTCGGATGTGGAGGAACGGCAGGAACAGCTAGGTTAGGGGGTGGCAGAGGAAGAGTGTTCTGGGATGCAGGTAAGTCAAGACATGAAGACTTGGAAGCTCCGTGTGATGGGGTCGCAGCGGGTCAGGCAGGAGAGCTGAATGGGAGAACCACCCCCAGGGACCTTGCCCACCAGCGTTCCTCTTAATTTCCCCCAACTCCAGTCTCAAGGCCCAAACTTTTTCTGGCCTCTCAGTCGAAGAAGCCAGGACAGGGGGTCTGGGTTCTTAACCCAGCCTAGAGAAGGCAGGACATCGAAGAGGAGCAGCTCCCTCCATCCCCCAATCTAGCAGGCACTTCTCAGCCCCTTGGCCAAGGTCCTTTAGGAAGAGACAGAGAAGGTCAAGGCCCTTGGGGCTTCTCTGGGGCTCCCTTCCCTCCTCGCAGCTCCCAGGACCAGCACTGCAGATCCAAGAGGGTAGAAATGGTTGGAGGAGCTGTGTGTCCTTCCTGCCTTCCCAGCCTGGGTTCGGTGGGGAATCAGTGGACGGCCTTCTCTTCATCCTTCTCAGACCCTTGGTGGACGAGTGTCCAGTTTCTGGTGAGGACAGGAGGGCTGTCTCCCAAGGGGTGAGGCTGGGGGCTGAGACCCCAAGAGACTGCGGGCGGGTGCTTCTCTGAATCTGACGTTCTGAACCCACCCAGGGATTAGGGTAAGGGACTCTCTGAGCCTCTGCCGCTTGGAATGGCCAGGGGCAGGATGGGGGTGATACTCTGGGACTGTCATTCCCAAACACCCAGAGATGGGGGAAACAAATGCAACTAAAAAGGGTGGCAGATTTGGGGCCATGTCCCTGCCAGGTGAGCCTGAGGGGAGAGGCCTCCGCCCTGGAATTTGGGAGCTGGAACACCAGGGTAGGAGCTTTCCAGTGCCATCGCTCCTGCTGACAGGGCGAGGCCAGATCCTTGGTGCTGCTGCAAGCCAGGCTCTCGGAGCCCAGCGATGTCCAGTGACCACACACAAGACCCTAGGCCAAGTATAGGACATCTTTATTGACCCCCAGCTGGGTGGCGCTTGCCCCTGTGTATGAGTACCCCCCTGTGAGGGTCACTGCCTCCAAGGCACTGCCTCTCAGTTCCTACAGCTTGGTCATCTCTGGCATCAACCCCTCCCGGGGACGTGGTGGCGATGGTGGCGGGGGGAGCTTCTCTTGCTAGTGATGGTGGCCGCTGTCTCAGGGGGCCTGGGGCTAGGGCTGAGGCATGTCACCTCAGCTGAGATAGAAGAGCTGGATGAGGGTGTTGGCCAGGAAGAGAAGGACACCGCCACCGCCCAGGCTGCTGAGTGCTGGGGTCGCACTCTTGGGTTTCCTGGTGGTGGTCGTAGTGGTTGTAGTATTGCTTCCCAGGACATGAGTTTGTATCTGCAAGAGAAGTGAGGGCAAGCTCAGGGGCTTTCGAAGCTCATGTTACGTAGAGACCTAGTTCCCCTACCCTGATATGACAGATCTCCGTTCTCTGTCCCCCATGACCACAACTTATGCCACAAGGTCCTGTGGGGACAGGACCTTCCTGCCTTGACAACAGGCAGGTTCAAAAGTGGTCCCTCTTCTGCTTCCCACGGAACCTTCCTTTCACCTCCGCCAAACCACCAGCTCCTCCAGCACGTAGGAGACAGGAAACCTGTGGTCTCAGCCCTTGACCTAATTGGGCTAGGGGGCTTAGCCTCTCTGAGCCTGCTTCCTCATCTCCTGAATGAGCCCATCACAGTCTTGAGGTCATGTGGGACAGGGCTGGGGAGAAGACACCGGCAAAGTGTGGGCGGGCGAGGAGGTAGGGAGGGTGTGACCTCTTGCCCGAGGAATTGCCAGATGGTGAGCAAACTGTTCTCATTGCTTGATGAGGCTACAAGTAAAGTTGCCCCTGATGGAGATGAAGCTGTTTTTGATGGTGATCAGGCTGTTCTTGATGCTTGATCGAGCTGTTCTTGATCTAGAACTTGATGCCTCTAGTCTCCTATGCGGACTAGCACTGTGAGGGCACATGGGATGTTGCCAGGGCTGCCTCCTGAAACAGCAGTTGACTTTGAGACTCTAGCTGTTTCTAGAGTGGGAGATTTCTGTCTTCTTTACATTCCCAGACACACAGGCTTTTCTCCTTGGGGTGTCCCCCAATATCTCCAGGACCAGCTCTGGCTCCACTTGAACCTATCCTGGCCCCTTCCCAACAGGGCCACTTCCCCCGCTTCCCCAGGGATCAGTGCCATCCTCACTCCCAGCTGTCTCCCCAAGCCTCGTCTTTCCTATTCCATGTCAGCCCACTGTGTGCCTCACTGTGCCCGGCACCCCGTCAATACCCTCCCCCCCCCCAAGTAGTCTATCCCAGCCAAAAGGGCCGGAAGGCTGGGACCAGGTCCCCTGAGTCCTTGGTTTACCTGCTGGATCTTGTGTTCCCCCTGGAAGGAGGCTGAGTGCCCAGGAGCCTGCATTTCATTCCTCCCCTGCCAGGCAGGTCTGGGGAGTCATGGGTGGTGGTGTCAGGCGGCTCCAAGGGGCTGTTCTTACCTGAATCATAACCAGGACACTGATGGTCAGTAGGAGGAAGAAGAAGCCCTTCATCTTTGGAGAATCTTGTGGCTGTCTTAGCAGCAGTCTTTTTTCAGATGAGCTCAGGTTTGTCTGCAGGCCTCTTGGCTTGCCTGCTTTTGAACCAGGAGGCAGAGGAGGCGGGGTAGAAGCAGGAAGAAGGAGGGCCCAGGCTGTGGGGTGGGGTGCTTATACCTTTCTACAGGCCTCATGATTGAGGACAACAGGCCCTAGGTTCTAAGGCCCTCCGTAGATGGTAGGTTCTGGATAGGGACTGAGGCACGTGTCAAGATGGGAGGTAGGCAAACCAAGGGAGCATCTGTGGGACAGCAAGCAGGGCCCTGGGCTTGGAGTCCAGAGTAGGAAGTGAATGTTAGTCTAACCGCCTCTCAACCCTGAGACCTGGGCTAGCAACTGGCCTCTTTGAATCTTTAACACAAGAGATGTCAGAGGACTAAAGGTAATAGAATTAGGAAGATTGGAGCAGGGGACAGGAGCTGAAAAGAGGGCTGAGATAGGCTTAGGTTTCAAGGTAAGGATCTAGCTGACTTCGCAGGTTCAGAACAAACATTTGGGACCCATGAAAACTTAGCGTTAATAATTCTCTGTGAAATCAAAGGGGATCCGGAGACCTAACTTTTGGGTGAGCCCATTCCCTCCAGGTCTCATGCTTCACCTTTCCAGTGAGAAGACTGGAATGGATGAGTATTTTAACGCCTAGAATTTTGTGATTCGGATATGAAAATAGCAGATGGGTTGTTTGTATTGCTGACTTTAAAAATGAAACCGTTATTCGATCAGCAAAAACGGGTTTATTTGGGAATAGCAGAGACTTGCAATTCTGGACCAGCAAGGTACCCCAAAACCCAGAGGCTAGCCCAACAAAGGAGAGAAACCTCATTTAATGGAGAATTCTGGAGGAGGAAGTTGGGAGGAATTGTTTTGACCAGAAGTCTAAAGGAGAGAAGGCGGCAAGTCCAGGTGGTGATGATTTCTCATTGGCTGAGCTGGTGGGGTGGTCCGTTTCTTGCAGGAGTTGTAATGAACCGCTTTTCCTGTTGGGGTCTGTAACCAACAAATCTTTCTGTAATTGAGGTTGGGCGATATGGCCTGAGAGCTCCTCCCTGGTGGCCTCTCCCTCCATTTTCGTGAGGTTTCCTTTTCTTTCCACATTTCCTCCTTTTCATCCAGATCTTTCTCCAAAACTATCCCTAATCAAGAGTCCGGTTTTCCTAATTTGGTGGCCTTTTGTCCCCCGGTGCCAGGAGGGGCCTTCCCTGGGTGTTATTTCCCAAATCAGGGTAATTGTACTGGTAGGAAATTCCCATTTCAGGAAGAAGGAGGGGAAGCAGAACTCTCAGGCACTTCCCGCTTACAGTTCCCATTAATCAAGATCGTAGTATCAGAGACCATCTCCTTGTTGGGTACATCGTTTTAGAAAGGTCTGACAGGCAACAAGTACAGAATCAAAAGTAATATGACGATTCCAAAGATACAGTTTGTGGTTCCAAAACCAGGCTCTGAAAGCAGCCAAATGAAAATATTGGCACTTATGCCAGCATAGGGGAGAAAAGTTCTCCCAGTGGAGGCAAACCCCCAGTGACCTATGCCTCCTGGACGTGCCTGTTTAACTCAGCAGTGAATGCAGAAGAGTGAATACTGCAAGGGTTCTTTGAAAGAATTCGCTGAGGACATTGGTGAAGATACAGTGCGGGTATGACCATGGAAGCAAGTCTTTAGTGAAGTTTTTGCAAAACAGCAAAACTTCAAATATGTTTTAAAACAGGTATTTTTTATTTTTAAAAAAATTTTATTTATTTATTTGACAGACAGAGATCACAAGTAGGCAGAGAGGCAGGCAGAGAGAGAGGGAGAGGCAGGGGCTGGATTCCAGGACCCTGAAATCATGACCTGAGCTGAAGGCAGAGGCTTAACCCACTGAGCCACCCAGGCACCCCTCAAGAATGGTATTCTTAAAAGAATTCTTTGACATGAAATGTCAGTAAACCTGTAAATTCAGAAAATGTGAATGTGAATAAGAATTCAGAGTCTGTTAGTAGTCCATATGAAAAAGAGATACTTCGGTGAATCCTGAACCTTCTAACAGGCCCGGTGTGGACATCTTGGGAACGCTGTCTGTTGGATGTGCTCTGCTCTGATTCTGAGAAATCTTGATTTTCAGGTCACCAGGTGGTGCTTTCCTGACTTGTGTCATGTGAATCCATGATTCTAGGCCCAGGAATTTGGCTAGTGACCCCCGAGAGGGGCCTTTCTGGCAAGGTTGAAAAGTCTTTCTGGAGGTTTCGTTTCCAATGGACAAAATCTCCAGGTTGCAAGGAGTGGTGTTTAAGATCTTAATCTCCCAAGAGCACAAGATGAAAAGATTGCTCTACCAAAGCATGGTTATTCTGTTTATTTATTTGTTTGTTTGTTTATTTAGAGAAGGTGGGGGGATGGACGGACAGAGGGAATCTTAAGCAGACCCAGTGGGGCTCAGTCTCACAATCCTGAAATCATGAACTGAACCAAAATCAAGAGTTGGATACTGACTGAGCCACCCGGGCACCCCACCATGGTTATTTTTTAACTTAACTTAATTTATATTCAATTAATTAACATATATTATTATTTCAGAGGTAGAGTTCAGTGATTCATCAGTTGCATATAACACCAAGCACTCATTACATTTCAAGCTCTCCTTAATGTCCTTCACCAAGTTACCCTATCCCCCAAGCCCCCACTCCAGCAACCCTCAGTTTGTTTCCTATAAGAGTCTTTTATGGTTTGTCTCCCTCTGATTTTGTCTTATTTTATTTTTCCCTCCCTTCCCCTATGATCCTCTGTTTTGTTTCTTAAATTCCACATATGAGTGAAATCATATGATAATTGGCTTTCCCTGATCGACTTATTTCACTTAGCATAATGCCTTCTAGTTCTATCCACATCGTTGCAAATGGTAAGATTTCATTTTTTTTTTAAAGATTTTTATTTATTTATTTGACAGACAGAGATCACAATAGGCAGAGAGGCAGGCAGAGAGAGAGGAGGAAGCAGGCTCCCTGCTGAGCAGAGAGCCCGATGCGGGGCTCGATCCCAGGACCCTGGGATCATGACCCGAGCCAAAGGCAGAGGCTTTAACCCATTGAGCCACCCAGGCGCCCCAAGATTTCATTTTTTGATGGCAGAGTAATATTCCATTGTATGTATATATCACACCTTCTTTATCCATTCGTTTTGTCGATGGCCATCTGAGCTTTCCATAGTTTAGCTGTTGTGAACATTATTGCTATAAACATTGGGGTGCAAGTGACCCTTTAGATCACTATTTTTATCTTCTGGGTAAATACCCAGTCATACAATTCCTGGGTCATAGGGTAGCTCTATTTTCAACTTTTTGAGGAGCCTCCATACTGTTTTCCAGAGTGGCTGCACCAGCTTGCATTCCCACCAACAGTGTAGGAGGGTTCCCCCTTCTCTGCATTCTCACCAACATCTGTCATTTCCTGACTTGTTGGTTTTAGCCATTTTGACTGGTGTGAGGTGGTATCTCATTGTGGTTTTGATTTGTTTTTCTCTGATGCTGAGTGATGTTGAGCATTTTTTCATGTGTCTGTGGGCCATTTGTATGTCTTCTTTGGAGAAATGTCTGTTCATGTCTTCTGCTCATTTCTTGACTGGGTTATTTATTTATTTACTTATTTTGAGTGTTGAGTTTGATAAGTTCTTTATAGATTTTGGATACTAACCCTTCATTTGATAAGACATTTGCAAATATCTTCTCCCATTCTGTTGGTTGTCTTTTGGTTTTGTCAACTGTTTTCCTTGCTGTTCAGAAGCTTTTTATCTTGAAGTCCCAATAGTTAATTTTTGCTTTTGTTTCCCTTGCCTTTGGAGACGTGTCTAGCAAGAAGTTGCTGTGACTGAGGTCACAGAGGTTGCTGCTTGTGTTCTCCTCTAGGATTTTGAAGGATTCCTGTCTCACATTTAGGTCTTTTATCCATTTTGAATTTATTTTTGTGTATGGTGTAAGAAAAGGCCAGTTTCATTCTTCTGCCTGTGGCAGTCTGATTTTCCCAACACAGTTTGTTGAAGAGACTGTCTTTTTTCCATTGGATATTCTTCCCTGCTTTGTCAAAGTTGGCCATAGAGTTGAGGGTCCATTTCTGGGTTCTCTATTCCGTTCCACTGATCTATGCGTCTGTTTTTGTGCCAGTACCACCCAGCATGGTTATTTTTAATGGAAGAAGTTGCACCTTTACCATATTAAAGTACATCTTTTATTAATTGCAGGTCAAAGGAGGCAGGGGCCAAGGGCATTGGACCTACTGTGACTATCTCAAAGGGTGAGAGTCTACAGGTTCTCAAGATAGTGGATCTGAGATTTAGAAGGAACAGTAGCAATACGTCAGGCCAAGGTATTTGGAGGATTTCTACAAATTTGCTAATTGAGTTTTCATACTGCCACATTCATGGGGCACCTGGGTGGCTCAGTCCTTAAGTGCCTGCCTTCAGCTCGGATCATGGTCCCGGGATTCTGGTATTGAGCCCCACATCAGGCTCCTGCTTGGCAGGGGGACTGCTTCTCCCTTTCACACTCCCCCTGCTTGTGTTCCCTCTCTCACTGTGTCTATCTCTATCAAATAAATAAAATCTTAAAAAAAAAATAGTGCCATGTTCAGATAGCCCTGAGGATTGAGGATGGTATGCACAATGAAAGTATTGCAAAACTGACCACACAGCAGACTTGTCAAAGCACCTGTCCAGTAAAATGGGTTCCCCAATCACTGTGATGTTCAAGAGGGGTTCCCCTGGCAGGGATAATCTTTTCTAACAGGATTTTAGCCACAGAAGAGGCAATGGACTGTCTATAAAGGAAGACTTCAATTCAGTGAGAAAACACACAAACCATGACTAAAACGTATTTATGCTGATGAGATGGGGCAAGCTGTATGAAGTCTATTTGTCAAAACTCAAAAGGCCCATTAGGCCATTTAAAGTGTCTGGAATCAGTGCCAACCGATTTCCCTGGATTTGTATTTCGTACAGGTGGGACAGGGGAGGTAGGCCCTATGGAATCTGCCAATATCAGTTGAAGATTTTGTCCATAAGAAGGGTGGTACCAGATCCAACAGGGACTAATGATCCATGTCCCCAGATTCAGCCATAGTGTCATTAGAAATAGAGCAAATTTAAAAAGTCAAAAGGTCACTTAATTCACTTGCTTGGCTATTTTTTTTTTATTTATTCATTTGACAGATAGAGATCACAAGTAGGCAGAGAGACAGGCAGAGAGAGAGGAGGAAGCAGGCTCCCCTCTGAGCAGAGAGCCCGATGTGGGGCTCGATCCCAGGACCCCGGGACCATGACCTGAGCCGAAGGCAGAGGCTTTAACCCACTGAGCCACCCAGGCACCCCTTGCTTGGCTATTTTGATGGCTACTCTCAAATTCTAGAATTATCTCCCCCTTTTGGGAGAAGGAAATCCTGGCCTGATACTTCTCTAAAGAAATCTTGGCCTGATAGGGCACCTGCGTGGTTCAGTTGGTTGAGTGTCTGATTCTCTTTTTTTTTTTTTTAAGATTTTATTTATTTATTTGACAGACAGAGATCACAGGTAGGCAGAGAGGCATGCAGAGAGAGAGGGGGAAGCAGGCTCCCTGCTGAGCAGAGAGCCTGATGCAGGGCTCGATCCCAGGACCCTGGGATCATGACCTGAGCTGAAGGCAGAGGCTTAACCCACTGAGCCACCCAGGCGCCCCGAGTGTCTGATTCTTGATTTTGGCTTAGGCTTAGGGTTGTAGGATCAAGACCCATGTTGGGCAGCGTGAGTCTGCTTGTTCCTCTCCCTCTGCTTCTCCCCCCAACTTGTGGCCCTTCTCTCTCAAATAAATAAAATCTTTAAAAAAATAGAAATCTTGGCCTAATGAATGAATAGGGACAGAAGAACTTCAGAGAAAAAGGTGTGTATCTCTCAAAGAGCCTAAATGAAAGAGAAAAGGTGCAGAGATGGAACCTATTGTGGTTTATTAGAGATCCTTCCATGTGAGCTGTTTAGTTCTCCTTGAGCAGGGGCCATACCAATCTCCCTGTCATTCCAGTTTTAGTGTATGTGCTGCCCAGGTGAGCAGACGGATTCAGCACTCCAAGGCAGCTGCTGTTTTATTGCGGTGGGGCTGAGCACTGGTAGTGTAGGGCTGGTATCTGTAAGGAGAGATTCCCTCTCATTCTGGAGAGAGGTTTCTCTGAGCTGATATAGAGGAAGGATTGGGAAGAGCCTCTGTAGTTCCTCAGAGCCCCAACCCTGGGAATTGGGAGGACACTGGAAAGGCTGCCCAGGGGGCTAAAGATGCCTGGAGCACTTTATAACCATCTTTTGTCCAATGTCCTGGCCCTTTGCCATAACAGCAGAAACTAGGACGTTTTTGTTTTGTTTAGGGGCCTTGATTTGCCAGCGTTGAAAATTAATTTTAGCAGTCTTTCTTTTAGGTGCCTCATCTAGGGTGCCAGCAACCTGGTTTGCCAAATTAACGAAGTCTGGGGTGGACATAGTTTCCTGTTCCATCCTGGTCCTTTTAACTGAAAGAGAAAGATCCTGCCTCAGCCCATGAATAAAGTCTCCCCAAGAGGATCCAACATCTAAAGGAAGACCAGAGTTTTCTTTGAAAACAATGTGAAGTTGATTATAATGGTCATGGACAGGTTCATCAGATTTTTGTGTGCAAGCCTGAATTTTGCTCCAATTAACAGGCTTAGGGAAAGCTATCGCAATTTCTCAGTGGAGGTTTTCAGCAAGTGTGCTTGCTGTAAGTTAGGGCTTGTTTTTAAAATCCTGTTTATGATGTGCCCATCAGGCTAGTTTTAGCCGAGGGTTAGCTTGGTCCTCAGCAACAAACTAACTGATACAAATCTGAGAAACCAGGCTGGTAAGTTTGAATAGCTATTAATTCTTCAGCAAACCCATGAGGATCCTCAGTCAGTTTCATAAAAAATTCTTTATGGCTCACAATTTGGCCTTCATCCAGGGAACAGAAGACATCTGGGGTTATTTGAATCCTCAGAAGACTTAACTTTAAAGGGACTGTATGTTTGGAAACAAAGGAAATGGGGGAGGGTAAAAGAGAGGCCTCATAAGTTCTTTTATTTTTAGTTGTTTGTTTGCCTCAGTCCAGAAAGTGTATTTTGCAGAGAGGCAATTTTAGATTCCTGATAACATTTGGAAGCTTTAAGACATCAAAAGCAGCATCCCATGTCATTTTGACAATTTTTGAGCCATGGTTCAATTCAGTTTTGAGAAAAGTAAGTTTGGGGTGATTGAAAGTTCCCTATAATGAGCATTTGTGTTTTAAATTACTTTTCGTTACATGATTTAGTTAGATAAGCACATGAAAAGGGACTGAAATTTTTAAACATAAAACCAGCTGGGGTGCCAGAAAGGGGGATGCACTGTCAAAGCATTTTGATTCCTGGGATCCCATTTCTTACAGGCTTTTCTAGAGGGGGAAAAAAAGTCCTACATAGCATAGTTTGAATAGGAATAGCCTGGTTCCCCAAAGAAGTCAAACCAAAAGCCAGACAAGTACTTTCAGAAAGGATAAATCCTTGAAACAGATCCTGAATAAAACCTGGAGAGCACAGAACACAATGAGAGTGGAGTTCAAAGTCCAGCAGAAAGACTCAGTAAGAGTCGTCTCTGGATCCCACTTCTGACACCAGGGGATGTTAACCTTGAAAATAAAACTGTCAGTTATTTTACCAGCAAAAATGGGTTTATTTGGGCATAAGTAGAGAATTACACTTTAGGACAAACAAACTACAGCAAATACCATAGGTTAGTCCAACAAAGGAGAGAAACATTATTTTATGGAGAAGAAGGAGAAAGTTGGGAGGAGTAGTTTGGAAAAGTCCAATGAAGAAGAGCACAAGTTCAAGGTGATGACAGTTTCTCATTGGCTGAGTTGCTGGGGTACTTGATTTCTTGTAGGAGATGCAAAGTACATCTCTTCATGTTGGGGCCTGTAACTGATGATTCTTTCTGTCCACAATTCTTCTCTTGGGGTCTGTAATTGACAGGTCTTCCTGTAATTGGCCTTGAATGGAATGGCATGAGAGCTCCCCCTTCTGGCCTCCTGACCACATTTAATGAGGTTTCCCTTCATTAATTTTCAGACTATCAATCTAGAATGGATGGGAGGAGGGCTAGGGGAGGGCAAGCAGGTTACTAAACTGTAGCGGAAGAGATTTGGAGTGGGGATGGCCCTCAAGTCCCAGCAAGGGGTGGAGGATGAGAAAAATCACAAAGCTGCTTAGATGGTGCTCTGTTCTTTATATATTTATACATTCTTTCTATTCTTTATACATTCTTTATACCTTCATACATATAAATGTATACATACATTTATATACTTTATTCTCTCAGTGGGGCTCTGCAATAGGTTTTCCAATTATCCCCATTTTCCTGATGAAGAAACTGAGGCTTAGATATTAAGTGACCTGTTCAAGGTAGTAAATGGTGGAGTCAGCCTCATTTGAACTTGAATACAGGTCTGTCTGAAGCCACAGTCATGTATGTAACCTCGGGGGCTGCCCTCGTAGTCACTGATTCCCTGCCCCTCTCCCTCTTAGAGGACACAATGGTTGTCCCTGAAGCCCAGCTTTAGTCTTACCCACTCATCCTTCCATAGTGTCTTTTTGCCTCATTTGCACGCCAGGTAGTAAAAGAAACCCCCCTTGCTTTCCTTCTATGGTTTTAAGCCTCCTGTTGCAAGCTTTAGAAAAACTGAGTGGGCACTTAGGGGCCTCCATCTCTGGATAAAAAGAAAGAAAGAGAGAGAAAAGAACTGAGAGTGAAGACTGGTGAGAGAAAGCCAGGAAGTAGGGAGGGAGAGGGCAGGAGTTTTGAGGCCCCTGGGCAGAGGGTGCTGTTGTTTCAGGAGAGAACTGGGATGAGCCCTCAACTACCTATCACTGGGGTTCAAGCCCTGGGAGGGAGTGGAAGGGGACTACTACACATATTACAATATGGTCCACCCTGCTTCTGACATCCCCACTAAGAGAAGGACGTGATCCCATAGTACCACAGAGCACTCTAAGGTAAATCTTCCTCCATCTGTCCATCCATCCACCCATCTGTCCATCCATCCATTTCAGGCAATTTATTGATTCCTGTGTATCAGGCAAGATGAATGAGTGAGGGTCTCTTCACCTGAGTTTGTAGTCTAAGAGGGAGACACATACTGTAATAATCACAAAACTGAGTAAGAAATGCTATAATGGCAGCAGGACAGTTAGAATGCAGAGTGTGATTCTGCTTGGGAGGAGTGGGCGTATCCATGGAGGAAGGAGCACTTGAGCTAGTACTTGAAGGATTAAGGGGGATTTTCCCAGAGGAAAAAGGCAAAGGTAGATGTTCTCACTGGAAGGAGAGGCCTAAACATAGGAGAAAGCATGATAGTTTCTGGAATACTGAGAAGGATGGAGGGTAGAACTCATAATTAGAAGGCACTAAATGCCAGTTAAACAAGAGATGGTAGGGCATGAAAGATGTATAAAGTAGCCTGGATGTGGGTGGGAAGAAGGGAAGGTGGGAGAGATGGCCAGGGTTTTATTTTGAAAGAAATGTATGGACTTTGAAGACTTCTCTCTCCTTTATTATTTACCTTTCCCTCCTCAGCTGCTTGGAACCAATAAACTTTTTAACCCCAAAGGGGTCATAATTGATAAAGATCTTTCAGGAAATGACCTAAAAGCAGAGGACTCTGTCCATTCCCAAGAATAGAGATTTCCAGAATCATCTAATGCTATGTCTGGGGTCTACTTCCTCATCTCACAGGTGGGAAAACAGGCCCAGAGAGAGACTTGTTCAGGACTTCCCTCCTCCTGGTCCAGGGTCTGTCCACTGTTGTCAAACAGCGAACACCCTCCCTGCGATGGAATGAAGAGGCAGAGTGGCCCCCACCCCAGAAGTCCAGAGGGAATCCTTGGAAACTAGACAGAGTTGGCCTCCAATGTCCTCCCAACACCCAAGTCTCATGTGAGCCTAGAGCCCTTGCAAAGATTTCTGGAACTATCTAAAATGAGGGATAGTGAAATCTAAGAAAAATAACTATTTGGTGAGCTTAGACTCTGATTTTGTTTTCATAACTTTTTTTTTCTGGAAAACACGTTTTAAAAATCAATAATGTGACAGTGTTATGAGATTTAATTTGCACAATAATCCTATGAGGTAGGGGGTGCCTGGGTGGCTCAGTCGGTTAAGCGCCTGCCTTTGGCTCGGATCATGATCCTGGGGTCCTGGGATGGGGTCCTGCATTGGGCTCCCCCCTTAACAGGGAACCTGCTTGTCCCTCACCCTCTGTCCCTCCCCACCCCTCCACTCATGTTCTGTCACTCTCTATCAAGTAAATAAAATCTTTAAAAAAAATCCTATGAGGTGGGTTCTATTAGTAGGGAAACTGAGGCTCATTGAAGTAGCATGAGCTGGAACAGCCAGCTACAAGTGACAGATCCCAGCTTCATGGACTTGATAAGTTATGCTGGCCTATAATATATCCTCAATAAATGATGGCTACAATTATTTTCCAAATTTCTATGTGAAAATGTATACTTGTTTTATAATAAGGCTCTGACTTCTCCCAACAAATGTTTTGTTTTTTTTTTTAAACTAATAAACTGGCCTACCAGGGTTGAGGGCTCTCACCTCTCTCTAGACATAAACTAGACCTAGACATGAACTAGGTGCTTGCCAAATGCCTGCTGCTCCAGGATCTTAGACTGTGCTTCATGTCCTTGGTAGGAAGGAGGAATGTGGCAAATCCTGATGCCCAGATGAATGACAATCCACGCTCCCCAGTCTCATTGAGATGGGAGAGAGTAGGCATACCACAGCAGGGCTTATGAGGCCTGACCACCACCCCCCTAGCCCCACCTCCCATGCTGTTGGTCCTTGCTTACCTTCAAGAGCAGAACAAATGTAAGCAAGGTGACACTATAAATTTGCTGATCATGGCTCCAAGCCCCCCAAAACACTTGGCCTAACCTAATGGTTTCTCAACACACATACTTCAAGCCTCAGAGAAATTTCTGGGAGAAGCTCAGTGGCAAGAGGGCTCTCCCGCCTCCCACTCCCAGTCACTTTCCACAGGAACCCTTCGCTTGGCTGTGGGCCTGTCCCACCTGCCCCTCAGCCTATCTTTGTCTGACCGTGTCACCAAAGTGGGAGCTTCTAGAAATAGCACAGATTCTGGAGGCAAACAGTTCTGGATTTGAATCCACTTTTACTGATTACCTGCATGGTCCCGAGCAAATACCTTCACTTCTCTGAGCTTGTTTTCTCATCTGCAAACCTCATAATGTTGGCATCCAGCACTTGGAAGGCACTCATTAATTCGTAGCTCCCTTCAGCCTCCAGTTGGTTTGTAAGGAATGCCTCAAGGAGCTGGCCCTCTCCTGCATGCGGTAGACCAGAAAGTCAAATGGAAAATATCACAAAGTGCAGTCTGTGATATGCAAGGGTTTTGGTGGTTGAGCCCAGGCCTAAGGAAGTGGGTGCCTGCCAGTAGAAGTCATTCATTTTTAGACCACCACCACTGAAAGGTTGAGAGATGATGATAAAGACAGTTAAAAGCAGGAAATGTTTTTGAAAACTTACTCTGTATGGGTGTTGTGATTGGTACTGTGAATATTTCATTTAATCCTCAAGGCAACCCTGTGGGGTGGGTATTATCCCCATTTTACAGATGAAGAAACGAAAAACTTGCTCAAGGACACACAAGTCAGGCGCCAGGACTCCTGAGGCCAAAGTCCATGCTCTTAATTAAACTGCCTCTAATTATCCTAACATTTTACTTTTTTAGATGAGGCTGGGGAGGGGAAATATCTCACTCAAAGTCAATGTCTTATCCAAAGCCAAAGGGAGTCTCACCTGAACTTAAACACGAAGGAACTAGGATTTGAGCATCCCTGGTCACGAAGTGAGCAGAGAAATTAGGATTTAGGAAACATTTATTAACTACTTGGCATCATTTCAATTCATGTTCAAAAAAGCCCCGCGATGTACTGCACTGATCGGATGCGGAAACAAGAGACTCAGAAGGCTAATCTCCCCCCAAATCAATTTAGGAAAAACGGCTGCCCTGTCGGATTACCCATTCAGGATTCAGAGGATTCAGGAATCTAACCCCAGTTTCTCTCCTTTTTCGAGGTTGGGGGGGTGGGAGGTAAAATTGAACCCTCCACTTCTCTAGACTCCGAGGGCGTACACGGCGGTGGATTCTGGGATTTGAGGTATCCCGCGAAGAGTTTAGACTCGTGGGCCAATAGAATTCGAGCACAGGCGGTGGCACCCCCCCCATCCGTCGAATTAGCCAATGAGAAGCGCACGGGTTCTGGTCGCCTGGGAAACCGCGTGACAACAAGATGGCGGCGCCGTGGGACGGCTTCGTGGCCCTAAGCCGTGAGTCCCGGCTCAAACTTTTGCGGCCCCGGAGTCCCCAACGCAGGCTGGGGCCCTCGCCCCGAGAGTCCGAGGACCCGCGAGTTCCGCGGTCGGGTGGCCCAGCAGGCTTCCACGTCATGGGAGCGGCTTCAGATCTCCGCTTACGTGGCTACGGGAGGAGGCGGGAGGAGGCGACGCAGCTCCCGGGGAGGGCTTAGGTCGTGACTGAAGTCGCGTCGTGAGCGCTTCCAGCTGGAGATGGAGGGCTTGAAGGCGTGCAGCCGGCCTGGCCTTGCCTGCGCTGGAAAGCACTGGGCCTGGGGTGAACTGTGCAAATGGACCGCGCAGATCTGCCGGAGGATATAATCAGTCAAGCAGAGCCCTGACTTGGGTCCTAAAGATGTAGGGGCATGGGACACAGCTTTCCTCTCAAAGCCCCAGCCTGAAGGGGACACAGTCCAACCTGTAGGCGTCTCCAGCTTGAGGGGGAAGTCAACAATCAGCCCCTGGAAGCCCCCATGTGAGGGGAGTAGACGTGGCTCTATCCTCAGGCCCACCTCTGCCCCGGGTCTGAGGAAGGAGGAGACACAGCCCCAGAAGTCAGGGGTCTCTTATAATCCATGGGAAAATTAATCTGGAGACAGTGTGTTGGTCTGAAGCGAGACAGGAAGCAGGAAGTCACTTGCCAGCTATCGTGACAGCCCCAAGGAAGGTCAGTGAGAGCCCCACGAGGATGACCAAAGTGGGCATGGAAAGAAGGAGCTGTGTGAGAGACGTTGCAGAGTTTAACCTGCAAAGTCTGGCGATGGATGGGATTAAGAGAAGAGGAAAGAGAGGACAATTTTGTGGTTGGATGATGGGGTCGCATTAAGAAGGGGGAAGTGGGAGGAGCTTATTTTGAAGGAAGATGTTGAGTTTGGTTTGGGGACCGGGTCCCTTTTTTTCTGTGATAGCTTTGTTGAGATAATAATTCCCATAATATTTACTTCACCCCTTTGAAATATAAACTTCAACCGTTTTTAGGATATTCATGAGACTTGGGCAACCACCACCACAATCAATTTAGATATTTTCATCTGTCTAAAAAGAAACTCTGTACCCTTTATCAACTATCCCATATACCCTCCAACGGCCTCCAGCCCTAGGCAATTACCAATCTATTTTATGTCTCTAGATTTGTCTATTCTGGACATTTTATATTAATGGGTTCATAACAATATGTGGTGTTTTGTGACTTTCCCTTAGCATAATGTTTTCAGGGTCCATTCACGTGATGACCTGGCTTCCATTTCTTTTTATTGCTTCCTAATACTCCATTGTAAGGATATACCAGACTTCTTTATGTGTCCTTTGGATGGTGGACATTTGAGTTGTTTCCATTTTTGCATATTATGAATAATGCTGCCGTGAACATGTAGGTGAGTTTTTGTGTGGATGTAAGTTTTCATCCTGGGTAGATCCCCAGGAGCAGAATTGCTGAGCCATAAAGAAACCTTCTGAGGAACCTCCAGACGGTTTTCCACAGCTGCCACGCCATTTTCTGCTCCAGCTAAGATTCCAATCTCCCCACCTCCTCACCAACACTTGTTCACTTCTGTCTTTTTTTAAACTAGTTTCTTCTGAGGGGCTGTTATGGTGATAAGAATTTGGAGAAGGGAGGGGTAATTGGGGCCAGAGGAAACTCATGCAGAACAGTGCTGGCTGAGAAAGGAACATCACCTGTTAGCATGATGGAATGTTCTAAAGATTGACCATGGTGATGGTTTCACAACTCTGTGAGTATACCAAAAACCACTGAATTGTACTCTTTAAAAGGGTTAAGTATGTGAATTAGATCTCAATAAAGCTGTTTTTTTTTAAAGATTTTATTTATTTATTTGACAGACAGAGATCACAAGTAGGCAGAGAGGCAGGCAGAGAGAGAGAGGAAGGGAAGCAGGCTCCCGCCGAGCAGACAGCCCGATGCGGGGCTTGATCCCAGGACCCTGAGACCATGACCCGAGCTGAAGGCAGAGGCTTAACCCACTGAGCCACCCAGGTGCCCCGCTGTTTTTTTTTTTTTTTTAAAGGTCAATACCATATGTTTCCATTAATGTAACATTCCTGAAGTAAGAAAACAGTAGTGGTTGCCAGGGTTGAGGATGGTATGGGTGTGACCAGAAGGGGCTGGTATGAGGGAGATCCTCGGGGTGAGGGAATCTCTGTGGTGATGGAGTAGTTCTTTTTTTTAATTATTTATTTATTTAAGATTTTATTTATTTATTTGACAGACAGAGATCACAAGTAGGCAGAGAGGCAGGCAGAGGGAGAGAGCCAGGGAAACAGGCTCCCTGCTGAGCAGAGAGCCCGATGTGGGGCTTGATCCCAGGACCCTGGGATCATGACCTGAGCTGAAGGCAGAGGCTTTAACCCACCGAGCCACCCAGGCACCCTGATGGAGTAGTTCTTTATCTTGACTATAGTGGCGGTTACCTGGAATGTCCATGGGGGTGACAAAGCATAAAAGGATACAGACATGTAGTGTAACTGTTGGGAGAACCTGGATGAAGGGCACACAGATCCCCTTCATACTATTTTCCTAATTTCCTGTGAATCTATAGTAATTTAAAAGTAAAAACTTAACATATGACTAAAGGACAGACAAAAACAAAGAAAAAAAGAGGAGTTAGCTCAACCGAGGGAAGGGGGCAGGTCAGAGTGGGAACTCCATTCCAGGAAGGAGTTCCGGGCCAGGGGAGCATTTGAGGTCGGGCAGGTTCAAGTGTAGGAGTGAGGGGGAGTGAGGTCAGGAGATGCAGGCAAGGACCAGATCATCTCTGTTACGGAATTTTGAATTTCTTTTCTCTGGGCAAGAAGGAGCCACTGGGAGCTTTCAGCAAGGAGGTGACATATTAGCTTTATGTTTCTGAAGATCCCTCTAGCTGGAGACCCGTGCAGGGAACCAGGAGGGGCTGTCACACTTGGCCACACAGAACAAAAGGATGCCTGGACAAGATGGCAGGGACTGGGGCAGGCCAGGGGCAGACTGGGAAGGCCGATGGTGGGGGTGAGTAAATGCCAGGTCTGGGGCATGAGTCCCAAACTCCGGAGTGAAGACGGAGAAGCTGCCTCCCAGTGGCACAGCTCCCTTTGCTGGGCAGCTTCAGGGGCAGGGGTGAGGCCGTACCACACATTTTCAAAGGGCAGCTGTCTTGGATTTGTCCTAAAAAGACTTGATTCAGGCCCTGATGGGGGTCCTTTGGTTCTAGGGTTTCTAAATATTAGCCACATAATATATTTAATTCACTGAATAGAGTAGTGGCCTTTAATTCCATTCCTGACGTGCATTCATCTTAACAGAAGAAGAGAGAAGGAGGGGGAGAGACATGTATAAGTGTCCTCAGTGTATAGTAACAAAAGCCACAACAGCCACATTAAAAAATTTTTTCTTAAGATTTTATTTCTTTATTTTTAATTTTAAGTAGTTTTAATTTTTTATTTTATTATTATTATTATTACTATTTTTTATTCTCGATCAAATGCAGTGCACGATCCTAGGACTTGAGCTTTGTATCAACCAGTTCCTTGAAGGATGGAGCCAGGACACAAGTTGGCAAAATCCCAGGCTCCTGGCCCATCTCTGGACCTGGACCCCCCACTCCCATCACCCTTTCCCAACCAGGCCAGGGGCCTCCAGGATCAGAACAGAGAACAGGATATCCAGAGGCTCAGGCCAACATCAATCACAAGGATCCTGAGACCAAGCTGCTTCCAGAAACCTCTGCAGGGGTGGTGGGAAGAAGTGAGGGGCGCTGCTCCCTGGACAGTGCTTCTTCCTGGGGAAAGAAACCATGGAAGAGGAAGTTTCCCTGGTCCTGAAGCCCTGGGCCCCCTCTTTCCTCAAGGACTGACTTTCTTCTTTCTTTTCAGGGAGTTCCTGACAGCTAGTATCTCGAAGTAGAACTATGGGCTCACCTTTGGCCTCCCTTGGCAAGACCCGAAGAGTGCCCCTGCAGTCAGAGCCTGTGAATCCAGCGTAAGGAACCTGCCTGGGGCTGGGCGGGGCGGGGTGGGGGGGTAGGGGCATCTTTGTGTTCATGTCTCTGCCTTTTGGCCCCTGTGGACTAGGAGGATGGCTCCTAGTGTCTTAGGGCAAAAACGAGGAGTTACATAACCTTCCCTGACCACCAGATCTTTCTCTGTACCACTTCCTCAGAGAGGCTCCATAGCTTGTCAGAGCAGACGCTGGCTGGGGCCCTCTGCCAGGGTGTGGGCTGGGTGGGAGCGACGCGGCCCCTGGGTACACAGAGTTTGGGGTCGGTTTATCAAGACCGATGGGCAGCTTCTCCAGCCCAGCCACGTGCTGAGCCCTCAGTAAGGGGAATCCTTTACATCTGCCTCCCGCTTTTATCCTTTTGAAGCATTTTTTACCCCTCTCCTTGCTCTTCTGAACACCACTTTGAGTCATTTGAAGGCCAGGGAAATCTAGGGCAGCTGAGCGACAGGCCTGGGGTCCCACAGCCATTTCACAGCGGAGCTGGGGCTGGGCTGCTGGGCTTGGGAGTGCTTGTGTCTTCCACCCAAACCTCCCCCCCGTTCAGCCCTTCCCTGCTCTTCCCCGTTGGGACAAGGGGACACCTTGAAGCCTGTCCCTTGGTTTGCCCCAGGGTCAAGGATGGGATCTGGGGAGGAGATTGCCTCGGGAGGCAGAGTCCCAGCCTCCATCTCGTTTAGGCTTGGCTAGGCCCCTAGTGCCGGAGCTGCTCCCCTGATGACATTCCAGAGGGTCCTAACTTCTCTGTCTTCCTTTTCCTTCCTGCCCGGGTTCCCAGCAGGCGAGGGATAAAAATCTACGGAGATGGTAAGTGCAGGCTCTGCCCTCATGTCCCCCTCTCCTCGCACCTCTTGGGTGTCCCTGGGGTTGTGTAGATGGAGAGAAGGGACAAGACGGCGGCCACTGTCAGAACAGCTGGCCCACCCACAGGGCCCTCATGCCTTCCTGAGGACAGGACCCAGCAGCTCTCTGATTCAGAGGCCCCACACCCTTAGCAGAGATGTCACTGCTAACATGGGAAGCCCTCCACTCACTGTGGGGTTGGCCAGTGGATGCCAAGAAGCCATGGGGGTCAGACCCCAGCAGTCCTTACCCTGACAGCCTCCTCCAGCCCATCCTGCCTTTTCCTCCAGAAGCCCCGTCCTCCCTTGGCTGCCCCGCCAACCGCAGGCTCAGACCTTTGCATCCCAACCCCATTCTTGCTGCCACCCTGTGGCTGGCATCGGCTACTCAGGTCCTCCTGGGAGCCAGGCTGGGAGATTTGCAAGAAAGCCTGCTCTGGTTGGATCCTTGCTCCCTGATATCCCACGTGTTCTATCCGTGTACACTTGGGGGTACAGAGTACAGGCTGCTTCATCTGGGCCAGAGCCCAGGGCCCCAATGTTCTCTGGGCCTCAGCCCCAGAGCAGTGACCTGGACATCCCTGTCCGCAGAAGATGAGGCAGACGTGCTGAATAATGGACTTGGCCCAGAAGAAAAGATCGCTGTCCCTTCCTGCTATGGCGGCATTGGTGCACCTGTGAGCAGACAAGGTAAAAACAGAAGCCTAAAAGGGGTCTGGTCCCCAGCAGCAGGAGAGGGTCTCAGGGAGGGGCTGAGGCCCAGAGAGGCATGGACCTACTCTTGCCTGCTGTGGGTGAGCCCCTGGTCTGTAGACAGCACTCCTCGCTTGGCCTGCACTGTCCCCCAAGGACCATGGTGACACCCATCTCAGAGGTGCCCAGAGGGGCCTACTGGGCAGCTTCCCGTTGGAGGGTGGAATGGGCCTGGGCACCGGGGAAACCTGGGCAGGTAAGGTCAGAGTCTGCTGCAAGCCCAGAGGAACTGGGGACAAGACTAGAAGTTTCCGCTAGCTGTAACACCTTGGGTAAGCAATGTTCTATCTCTCTGCCTCCCATTCCTCGTCTATGAGTGGGGAAGCACTCCTCCTCTGAACCCTGCCATGGGATAGAACAGGGAATTGAGGCTGTAAAAGGAAACCAGAAGAGTCTGGCCCCACAACCATGCAGGCACAAAGTCTGGCTCTCCTGCAGCCCGGCTGGGGACACGCTTGTTAGCAACTGCAGTAACCAGCTCCTCCCCTTAAGGAGCTGTCCCGTGTGCTCTTTGCCTCTCCCCTGGCATCTGCTCCTCACTCCACTCTCAGCCAGTGTCTGTCCCCACCGAGGTCACAAACAAGGACTCGCCTGTCCTGTCTCACTTCTCTGCACAGCAGCATTCCACAAGGGTCACCGTTCCCTCCTTCTCACATCGCTCTGGGCCCTTCGCCACCATGACGCCACTCTCTCGGGTTTCTTCCCACCTCCCAGGCTCTTCCCTCTCTTTGCTCGCTCCTTCTTTTCCTCCTAGCTTTTCAGTGGGATGCTTCTCCCCTGGGTTCTCTCCATCTCTCTCTCTCTCCCCCTGCTGCCTCAGTGAGCTCATCCACACTCTAGGCACGGATGGGGTTCGGAGGTCCGTAGAACCGTTATAGAGCTTTGACTGCAAGGCAGAGAAATCCCTTACTCAGCTAGCATGGACATTGAGGAGGACTTACTGTCCCGCGTAGCACGACATCCAGGAGGCAACTCCAGGGTTGTTAATCCATCCCCTCAAAGACATCATCGAAAGGCCAAGTTTTGGGGTACCTGGGGGCCTCCGTTGTTTAAATGTGTGTTTTCAGTTCAGGTCATGATCTCAGGGTCCTGGGATGGAGCCCTGAGTCGGGCTCAGCGGGGAGTCTGCTTGTCCCTCTCCCACTACCCTTTCCCCTGGCTTGTGCTCACTCTCTCTCGCTCTCTCAAATAAATAAATAAAATCTTAAAAAAAAAAGTTCAGGTTTCTCTGTCATTCCACTAAGCCATCTTTGGCCTGTCTGCCCACGTGGCTGTGTGGCGACACAAGCAGTTCCTGGTTCACACATAGGGCAGCGGCCGGGGAAGGAGAGGGCCCATTCCTCCCTCTGGGTCTTTCTTGGTTTCTTTTCCGAGACTTTATTTTGGAGAATGTCTAGCCTATACAGAAATTAAAATAATAGTATAGTGAACACCTGTATGTCTGCCATCTAGATGCAACAGTGAGTGACATTTTGCCACTAATTTGCTTTCTCTCTGTCCATATACACATATGTATGAATGTAAATGTATTTTTTTGATGTCAATTTCATTTAGAAGTCAATTTCAGATATCATGATGTTTCACCTCTAAATGCTTTAGTAAGCATCTCTTCCGAATAAGGGAACCCATGCCCACAGGACAGGGACAGCACCCAAGAATGTGGATGACGCGGAGACACCCTGGAGCCCCTCTTCTGCACTCAGATTTCCTATATTCCAAAATTAGCTCCTGGCTATTGTTTTTCCTGATCTAGGTTCTAATCTGGGTCGGGCACTGCATTTGATTGTTATACCTCTGTAGAACAGTGTCCTTGCCTTTTTATTTTTTTTTTTAAGATTTAATTTATTTATGACAGAGAGACACAGTGAAAGAGGGAACACAACCATGGGGGAGCCAGAGAGGAAGAAGCAGGCTCCTTGCTGAGCAGGAAGCCTGATATGGGGCTCGATCCCAGGATGCTGGGACCATGACCTGAGCCGAAGGCAGACGCTTAACAACTGAGCCACCCAGGCACCCTTGTCCTTGCCTTTTTAAGTTTAAAATGACACTGACTCTGAGAAGTCCGGGCCATATGTCCCTCAGAGAGCCCACACACAGATCTTGGTGCTTGCTTGTCCTCTGTGCTGACTCGTTCCCCTATCTGCTGTGTTCCTGTAAACTGAGGCGCGCTATGGGGACAGCACGAGCTGATACAGGCAAAGTATTTTGGACAATCTCTAATATCTAAGTGACAGCTCCTATTACTACTGTTCTTTCTGCTTCTGGGAATCCCTATCGCCCTCCACTGGACCCCCATACTTCAGCCTCCACTCTAGGCCTGGGCTCCAGGACTTTGTCTGTTTGGCAGTCCCCGTGTTCCGTGACTCGGAGCTGGTGGCCACCTTGACCAGGAAGATGCGGGATCTGGAGCGGCAAGTGAGGTCTCAGACTGATGAGCTGCTGTCCAAGGTGGGACCTCGGTGGGGACAGGGCCAGGGTCTGGTCTGAGCGGTGGAAGGGCCCAGGCTGGGGAGGTCAGTGAGTTTACCACCGTAATAGGCCAGGGCGGATGGGTTCTAGAACTGTCTCTCCCAATGAACCTCCCAGTTCAAGCCCCAGGTATGGCCTGGGGCTGATCTGGGTCCCTGTGACCTGAGCAGAGAGGCTAAGGGTCTTCTCTACAGCTGAGTGAGGCCAGTAGCCTTGGATGTGGTGGTAGCAGTGGCTGCTGGCTCTGGGACACTTGGAGGTGCTCCCTGCCTCTCCTCACCACAGTGGAACCACAAGGGTATCTGAGGGGTAGGAGCAGTGGCTGTGCCAAAGGGGGGCAGGGACAGGGTCTTTAAACTCCCCAGTGTTCCACAGAGGCAAGAAGTCTGGGTCTTCCCATCTGGAAGGGGCTCCCTTGCGCTCTGGGAACCCCCAGGTCTGCCTGTCCCTGCTTGTCTTGCTGCTGCAGGATCGGAAGATACGGGCCCTGGAGGAAATGGTGCAGAACCTCCAGGAGCACCAGGGTAAGAGGCTCTCTTGGTCGGCTGGTCAGCCCTCCTGGGACACCTCCCCTGGGCCGGTGGCTGCTGGGCAGCAGGGCTCCAAGAGCATCAAGCTGAGCCCCGTCATGGGTCCTGGACAGCTGAGCCCAGACAGTGGTTATGATACACCAGGACAATGATGTCCTCTGTGGGACTGAGTCCCCAGAGTGCGGCCGTAGCCCAGCCCCGAGCACTGGGCACGCCATCAAAAGTGTGGAGGAACACAGCCCCCTCAGGAGCCTCAGAGGGCTGAGGTTGCGGGGGGAGTCTCCTGAGAGTCCGGGCCTCCCCTCTCAAGGTCGGAGGAGAGGCCCAGAGGCAGTTTTCAGGGGACCCCTCGAGTTCTCAAGGGGCAGCTACTCCAAAGGACGGTGAGGGCAGAATGGCAGGCAAGGCCAGAGGTGGTCCGGCAGCTTCCCTGCTGCTGATCTTTCCCCGCAGGCCAGGTCAGGACGCAGCAGCAGCAGGACCTGGAGACCACATGCCTGCGGCTCCAGCGCCAGGTTGAGGAGATGGAGGTGAGAGAGGCGGTGGCCCAGAGCTATCTGGCCCTCAGGACCCGGCTCTGGGTCCTCCAGCCCCTGCACATCCCATGGTTCCCTCCTCAGGACTAACCCAGAGTCTGAAGAGCCGGGGAGGGTCTAGTGCCCTGACCCCGCTGGGCCCCCTGACCACCTCGGTCTCGCTGGGAGCCTCTCGGCTCCAGCCACGGGCCTGCCTCTGGTTCCCTGGACACCTTGAGCTCTTCCCACCACAGGACCTTGGCCCATGCTGTTCCCTCTCCTTGAGGAGTGTTTTTCCACCTTCCCCTGGTGGGTCTTCAGTCATCGTCAGTCTCACATCAGGGGTGGGGGCCCTTCCCAGGGGGCCTCAGTCTCCCCTGTGGGACTGTGAGCCCCCCCCGAGGTGAGGACTGCTTTCCTCCAGGCTGCTGCTGCACAGCCAGGACCAAGCTTAGCGCCCGGCTGTGTGTGGTTACTGGTGGGTCACGGCCATCCCTTGCCTTCGAACATGGCATCTCACCCACCAGGTGCCACCTGTTGCCCCTACTGACTTATCCATTCACAAGCCAGACTTGAACTGTAGGGACCATAGGCTCGAAGGAGGGTACTGAGTACACATGCCTCCTCAGTGCCCCCCTGCCCCTGATGACTGGCGCTCCTCCACCCCCAAAAGCTCTCCCTCTCACAGAGCTGGCTTCCAAAACCCCATCCTAACTGAGACCACAGAAGCAGCAACCAGGCCACAGCTGCAGGAGGGCCCTTGGCTCCCGGGGCCTATTCCATACCCCGGGGCTGCCTGAACTCTCTGCTGAGAGTGCTGGTTGGGGGGGCTGGGGGGGCTTCTCTGAGCTGCTGCCACAGGGGTTGAGGGCCACGCCTACAGCTTCAGGGCAGAAGGTATCTTGGCTCCGGCTCCTACGGCTCCTACGTTGGTGGCCTTCACACATTGACTCCTACTTAATTTAACTCAAACAAAGCATCTCTGGGTGCCAGGCACCCTTCCAGGTGCTGGGAGGTAAACGTGGTCCCTGTCCCTGGGGCTGGCAGGCTGAAGGGGACAAGAGACGTAAACAAGGACACGGGTCTAGGTTTCTGTATTTAGCTGGGTGACAGGATAGGGGCGAGCTGGAGTTTGGGCCGCTCTGCGGGGTGGCATCGGGCAGATATGGAGGATAAAGAGGTGATCAGGGAATGAGGATCAAGGCCGAAGAGATGCCACACAGACTCCTGTGGGCGTGGAGAGCAAGAGGGAGAAGGAGAGACGGCAAGGACCGTCGGGGGAGCCTGTCCACCCGTCATGCGGGGCTGGATTCTGTCCTCCAGGATGGGAGGCCATGGGAAGGTTTCGGAGGCGTGGACGGGGAGGCCTGTGGAAGAGCAGTTGGAGTCGTCGGGGGTGCAGGGTGGGGAATGGCCGGGGCTTGAGCGAGGTGCTGGGGCAGAGTGGAGGGATCCGAGTCTGCATCGCTGGTGGCGCTCAGAGGCCTTGCGGGTCGTGGCTGAGGCCCAGGAGGAGGGGTGCCGTTGACAGACTGGAGATCTGGGGCAGCGGTTTGGGAGATGGGGACATGGAGTTAAGGCTGTTGGGGACGAGTTCATATTGAAATGCCTGTGAGACCTCTAAGTGTGGCTAGTGGGCCGGGCGCAAGTGAGAAGGAACGAGACGTGTTGGGGGGCTGACGACAGAAACCCGCTGGGTTTGGCGCTGGGCGGGCTGTTGGTGGTTGCACCTGAGCAGTTCCAGTCAGTAGTGAGACGGGGCTAGAATGGGGTCAGGAGAGAGAGGGAGTTGAAGAAGCAACGACAGGAAGTGTAGACAAGTCAGAAGTTTTCCTGTGGCTGGGGGGATGGGAGGCCTAGCCCTAGAGAAGCTGCATGTGGCTCACCAAGTCCTCTGGGTCCTGCACAAGCCCGTGTCCCTGCCCTTCCTCCACTCAGGCCAGATGCACCGGGTGCCCCACTACCATTGGGGCCGCCTTCAGTGAGGTCTTCCTGGCGCCAGACACTGTGCTTTAAGCACTCTATGTGAGTGATCTTAACTGAGTCCTCCTTGCATGCTTCTAGGGCAGGGAGAAGCCTACAGTTCTGGAAGGTGAAATGGCTTCCCAAGGTCCCAGCCAGGAAGTAGCCAAGACCCCAGGGGCCCATCCCTTCTGCCCAGTGGGCGCTGGGAGCTGAGGCCTGAGGCTGGGGACCGGACTGCTGCTGGCTGCTCCCTGGGGGGTTGAGCTGACCGCGCCCCCCCACATCTGTTCCTTCTCTCCATACAGCGGTTCCTCAGTGACTACGGGCTGCAGTGGGTGGGCGAGTCTGTGGACCAGGAGGGCTCAGACAACCAGGCAGACTCAGAGGATGGCAAGAGGGACTGGATGACAGCCAAGAAGTTCTGGAAACCAGGTAGAGTAGGGGGTCTGCCCCCAGTCCCTCCTACAAAAGGAGTTCTCCAACACCACTCTGGGCCAGCAGCTGTCCAGAGGCAGTCTCATTCGCGCCCCTGACCCAGGAGCAGGGAGGACAGGCTCTGCCTCCATCACTGAGCACCTGACTTGCCACCATGTTCTTCCTCTGGTCTTGCCTCAGACCCCCTGCTTGCTCATCTTTCAAAGGCCTCAGAGACCCAAGAGATACGAGACATAAGACAACCTCACTTGTGTTGGGCTCCATAGTTTACAAAATGTCTTCCATCCCAAAGTTTTTAAAAAACAAGTCCTCTGCTTTGGAAGCTGCCCTCAGAGCCAGGCTCGATCCCCTCTTCGCGTTCCTTTTTCAGCCTTGCTGTAGCCAAGCCATTGAACTCGCCCTGTTTCTCTGGGACCCCTCCATTCTTTTTTCTAAACTTGACCGTTCCCGATCTAGAGGAATGAACTCCACAGATGTGGACCCGTAGATCTGGCCATTTCTGAAAGGCCATTCTCTTCAAAGAATGGAGGTGATCGCCCTGAGGTACTTCTCCAGGCTCTGGAGCTGGTCAGACCTGGGTGCTCGTCTCCATTCTGCTGCCCGCTCCACGTGGGACTTGGGCGGGTGACTTCTGTTCTCTGAGCCTCCAGGCCCCCCTCGGTAAGTGGGGGTGCGCTCTTCCCTGCGGAGTTGAAGGGATCAGCGGGGTCGATGCCGAGCATCTGGCACTGACCTTGCATGTCATCGGCCCCACAGGCAGGGGATTTGCTTGTTTTCCACGGTGACGTGCCATTGGAAGCCTCCCAGGAGCATCGGTGAGCATGGCTCCTGAGGGGAGTGTTTGGAAAGTGACGTCACCGTCTTGATTTCATAACTTTCAAAACCCGAGAGTGCTGCCTCCCCATTCAGGCCTGAGCTTTGGCCAGATCCCCCTAACCCTTAGGGCACAGCTCCCCCACTGCTTCTAAAAACATCACTTCCCACTTGTACAATATTTGTAGCTTTCAAAGCATTTTCATCAACAGCCTTGACACAAGCCACGGGTTGTTCCATTTTATAGATGGGAATCACTTAGGAAGTCTGGAGACTGTTGAGCCAAGGGGTCAAGACTTAAGGCCGGGAGCCCGTTTAGGAGGTGGTCCCAGTCATCCAGGCAGGAGATGGGATGACATCCAGAGGCAGGGTGATCCTGGTGGGCACCGTGAGGAGGAGCAGGGCAGATTTAGGAAGTGGAATCCATGGTCTCGGAGACTGTGCATCAGGGAGTGGACAGGAAGAATCGGGGATGGCCCTGGGACACCCCTTCCCGGGTAGGCGGGGACGTCCTGAAAGGCGACTGCCAGATGCTCTAAGAACATTCCTGGGGTCTAGCGCTAGGGGTCAGCCACCATGGCACCCTGGACCCCACACATGCCCCTGCTGGCTGGAGGGCAGCCTTCCTCCTGGCTAGGGGGGTCCTCCTGGCTCCTTTGGGGGTCAGCCCAGATAGCTGGCTTCCGGACCTGGCTCTGTGGACTCCTAGAACAGGGCAGCCCCCGCTCTGCTGTGTTGTATGTTTATGCCCAGAATAAGCTGGCTCTGAGGCCCAGTGCTTCAAAGCTAGAGCAACTTGTGAAAACCACTGTGTGCCCTCCTCCTCTGCGTTCTGCTTCTTCAGCATGGAGGGGCCTCAGCTTAGCTCTGCTGCCAGCTGAACAATGAACACTCTTCTGGAATGAAATGAACACTCTTCATTTCCAGCAGCTTTTCCTCCTGGCGCTGCACCCCCCGCCCCCCACTTCCTTGGCTTCTCCCCTACCTCCACAGCTTTGTCCCCAGGTACCAGGCTGCTGCTGCCCTAAGGGCCCTCAGGGGCATGAAGCCAGCCTCTTGCTGTGGCCCTGATGCCCTGGCTCGTTGCTCTGGCTCTCCTTCTGTTGGCTACCACTCCCTGCAGGCCCCAGGCGGCCGTGGAGGTGGGCTGGGCATCTGGATGGGGCTAACCGGTCCAGAACCAGGACTTTCGCCCTGGGGAGAAGGGTTCTCTGGCCCACGAAGGGGACCCGGCCCAGGGGAAGCCTTGCAAGAATGTGGCCTCCGGCTGGATCATTCACTCCCTCCCTGCCCTCTCTACCAGTGAACTGAGCATTAACTAGGATGCCGGGCGCTCCAGGGTGTGCGGGGACTTGAAAGGGACGGTCCTGCTCTGGTGCAACCCGTTGCCAGGTGTTGAGCCTCAGGGCTGAGAGCTCCTCGCTCTCCCTTCACCATCGCCTCTGAGCTCCCCACTCTCACTCATCTCCGGTCCTTTCTGAGCTCCTCCTTCCCCATCCTTGTCCCTTCTGAGCTCCTTGCTTCCCCCTTCCCTGTTCCCTGAGCTCCTTGCTCCCCCTTCCCTGTTCCTTAAGCTCCTCCCCCTCATCCCTGCCCCCTCCCAGCTCAAACAAGGAGATGGGTGTGTTAATGCCTAGGCCTCTGAGAGCGCTGAATGCCATTGTGCACGTGGGGGTTCTTGCAGGCCACTGAGAGTGGATGAACGATGACTGAGCCATGGTTACTTAGCCCCTGCCAGGCTGCAGAAAGCCCAGCGTGGAGCCTGGCCCAGGGGCCAGGGCGTTGGGCCTGTGTGCAGGACGGTGGGGGTGCCTGCGTACCCAGGTCTGCGTGGTCCGGCACGCGGGACGACCTGCTGCACGGGGCAAGGTGGGAACAGTGGGAATGGGGTGCACAGTGCTCAGCTGCGGAAGCCAGAGGATTGGCTGTGAGCCGTCAGGGACCAGACTCTCAGGGCCTGATTTCTCTCCACCAGCCCTGCTGAGAGCAGAGCAAACGTAGTCCGTCCCCCCCCCCCCCCCAGCAGGGCCAGGCTTGCGGAGGTCTGGAGACAGCAGTCTGGTTCCTGCCCGGCCTGTGCGTGAAGCGGTGGGGTCAGGCATGCCAGGGCCCCAGGGCACCAAGGTGGTATTCGCAGCAGCAGGTGGCCCTGCCTGATGTGTGAGGAGCCAGCCCAGAGCAGACCCACCCCTCCCCTGCTGAGCGCGGCCGGGGCTGGCCCTCCTCTGGGCTCCATGGCCTCTGCAGTGGTACTAACCACATGCATTGTCATTGCGGTCACCCTGTCCCCTTCACTGAAGTATGAGCCTGAGGAGGGCAGGACTGTGGGTGTGGGCACAGCCACGATTCTCAGGGCCCAGCAGGGCTTGGGCAGTCTGGACATATTGGCAGGACAGAGGGAGGAAGGAATGGATCCAGTATGTGCTTCTTGAACTCCCACTCCGGGCCAAGCCCAGGGCTCGATGCTGTAGCCTGTGTTCAGGGAGTGCCCACTGTGGTTGGAAAGACAAGCAACCAGGAAAGGACAACGGCCTGGGATACGTGTCGTGCTCCCCAGTGGGCCTGAGGGCTCCAGGAACTCAGGAGGCTGAGTCTCCGAGGCAGGGGCTCCTGGCAAAGCCTCTCAGAGGAGGTGGGTCCCTGAGCCAGTGGGGAGCAAGAGGTAGGGTGTCAGTGACAACAAAGGCCACTGTCTGCCAGGTACCTCCTCTGAGCCTCACAGCCACCTGTGAAGTGGAGACTGTTACTGTCTTCATTTCATAGAAGAGGGAGCCCAGGCCCAGAGAGGTCAACCCACTTGTCCAGGATCACACAGCTTGGAAGCAGTAGCCCTGGGAGGACGGCTCCAGAGAGTGATGGAGGAGCAGGCTGAGGGGAGGATGGGGAACCTGGGTCCCAGGGGTCTCAGGCTTTAGGCCAAGGAACTTGGTCGTGATCTCCATGCCTCCCCAACTCTCCCCCCGCTTTTTTTTTTTTTTAAGATTTTATTTATTTATTTGACACAGATCACAAGTAGGCAGAGAGGCAGGCAGAGAGAGGGGAGGAAGCAGGCTCCCCATCGAGCAGGGGGCCCGATGCGGGGCTCTATCCCAGGACCTGGGATCATGACCTGAGCCGAAGGCAGAGGCTTTGACCCACCGAGCCATCCAGGCGCCCCTCCAACTCCCCTGTTTAATAAACTTACGGGTGCTCAAAGTTGGATGAGGGCTCAGAGGTGATCTCTCCCTGCACCACACCCCTCCTTAGAAAGGGAGCCCAGGGAGCAGTGTCCCAGAGGCAGCCTGCATGGTCACTGAGAATAGAGGCATAGGGTCACCCGGGCCCTGAAAGCTGCCTGAGCAGGAGCATGTCACCTTACAAGGCCCTGTCCCCCTCATCTCTAAAACAGGAGCGGTAATACCTGCCTCTAGGTGCTCGGCACGAAGTAAACCCTCACTGCTTCGTCCTTACAGTCAGTCCCCCCCGCTGGATCTTGCTGGATGGGACAAAGGTTCTTATTCCCCCCCATTCCATGGACGGGAGAGCTGCAGCTCTGAGAGGAAATGCCTCAGTAGACCTCTGACCTGCCTTACCCCATGTGACCTGGCAATGGGCCAGGTTTCTGTGGCACACTCCCTGCTCTTTGGTGCCAATGCCAGGCTTGCTGCCTTGTTCTCAGGCCTGTTTTGCCTGGAGCTGCAGTTGTATCCCGGGCCCCTTGACTCCCTGCAGGCTGCTGCCGCGGGCGCCCGCCCGGCCCACCCCGCGGTGACTTCCCCACGCCTTAGCCCTACTGGCTGAGAGCCTCCAGGGCTGACTTTCTCAGCAAACTCTTTTCCCTCCATTTGCTTCTTGGCATCCTCCCCTGGGCCTCCACCTGGCCCTTCCCTGTCCATCACCCCATGTCCTTCAGCTCCCTGGAACAGCCTTGGCTCCCGGATGCAGCTGGATGGGCAGGCAGCGTATCTGAGTGGTCCTGGGTCAGCGTGGTGTGGTCTGCGTGGGCCCAGTCCTCTGACCTTTCTAGGCTTCACTTTTCCCGTCTGTAAGAACATAGGGGTAGGGGCAGGGGTTCAAGGAGACGAGATTTTCTGATGTCATTTTTAGGTTTACCAGTGTGTTCCGAATGTAGTTCGTTGTTAAAGAGAGAAGTGGCTTGCTGTTGTTCTACTCATGCCGGGGATGCCCAGGGTGTTCTGTGAGTTTTTCTTAGGCGTCTCAGGAAGTCCAGGGGACCCTGGAATGAGGTGGGGGGCAGGTGCAGCCCATACCACCTGGCAGATGTAGGGGAGGGAGGAGTCCCGCTGGGGCCTTGAGCAGCCACAAAGGCAACCGGAAACAAAGCCGCCCACATCGGTGTTTCCTTGGCCCCGCCCCCACACCTCCAGAGCCCCCTGTCAGTTGCTGTGAGGAAAGGGATTGGGGCTCCCCCACCTCCGAGTCCTGACCCACATCCTGCCACAGCCTGGCTGTCCTGGTGAAAACAGGAGGTTTTGTAGGGCTACGCCCCAGGGGATGACGGGCTTGGGAGCCAGATCCCTTCAAGGACCCACAACAGGCCCCGGCCTGGCCCCTTCCAGCATCCCACTTGCCCTCCAGCCTTTCTGTTCTGGTGTCTGTTGTGGCTTTCCCCACTGCCCCCTGAAGCTTAGGCACACCTGTGTGTGCAACACATTTTTCAGAAGAGGGGGCCCAAATGTCTGTCAGCTTCTCAGAGGAGTGTGTGACCCAGAAATAGTGGCACAGGCCAAGGTCTGCCGCATATGTGTTCTGTCCAGTAGCTGTCCCAACATCCCTCCCTAACCCCAACAGCCATGCGTCCCTACCCCAACCCCCGCTTCCTGATGGTGCGGATGGGTGGGAAAAGTCAGCCCCTTCTCTAATTTGCCAAGTGACCTGGGGCAAGTCATTTTTCATCTCTGTGGACCTGTTTCCTCATGTGTCAAATGGAGATAAATGACTCCTGCATCATAGCCACTGGGTTGGCCTGAGGCCTGTTGGTGCAAGGCAAGAACTGGTAACAATAACTCCCCAGCAGAGTGCCTGCTTCGAGCGGGCCCTCTCACGGTCACCTTCCCGGACCCTCGTAGGAAGGGAGGCTGTGGTGCACAGCTTTCCATGTCTTGACCAAGGTCACATAGGTAGAAGCTGAAGACCTGGGATTTGAACCCAGACAGAGGATCCCCAGAGCTGACACAGGTGCGGAGCTGGATCAGATCCCACCCCTGCTCCATTAGGAGCAGCCATTAACCATCTCTAACCTGTGGTTTCCTCATCTGAAGAATGGGGGCGATCACAGCGCCTACAGCATAGGGGTTGGTAGGACGAGAGGGGCACGAGAGGTATGGAGCCCCCAGCACAAGTGAGGAGTCAACAAAAGACAGGCCGTTCTGCAGGGCAGTTGTCCTCCCTCCTCCTCCCCTGGGCGAGATGGCCACTGACGGAGATGCCGAGGCCACCGCTCAGCCAGCCGGGGCCATGGAAGTCAGGGCTGCTGGAGCGTGCAGCTGCCCGAAGAGAGGCTCATGGCTGTTTATCCTCTTTGCCAGGGGACTCATTGGTGCCCCCCGAGGTGGACTTTGACAGGCTGCTGGCCAGTCTGAAGGATCTCAGTGAGCTGGTGGTAGACGGTGACACGCAGGTGACACCAATGCCTGGTGGAGCACGGCTCCATGTCCTTGAGCCCATCCCACTGAAGCTCTATCGGAATGGCCTCATGATGTTCGATGGGCCCTTCCGGCCCTTCCATGACCCCTCCACACAGGTAGGAGTGGTGGGGAGGGGAGACAGGCCGCTCTGGTGGCCTTGCCCTGCCCTCCCTGACCATTAGCTGGAGATGGGGGCGGGCAGCTCAACCTACCCTCCATAGGTACCCAAGTCCACGTGCAACTTGGACTTGCAACCCCCGCACCCCCCCCCAAGTCCTGGAGCCCTGAGAACATCCAGAGTGTGATCCACCGGGTAAATCCAGGGCGCAGGGCTGGTTGTCCAGACGGGAAGCAGAGCAGGGGGCACGGCACCGGTCCAGCTGGGTCTCACTCTTCCAATCCCTGCCGCAGCGCTGCCTCCGAGACCTGCTGGATGGCTTCTTCCCCTCAGAGCTCCAGCGGCTGTACCCCAATGGGGTTCCCTTTAAGGTGATGGGCTGCTCCTCACACGACCCTGTGTGAGGAGTTTGGAGGGGGTGGGGGCATCCCCCAGTCTGAGGTGGGAAGCCACTCTTCCTCCACAGGGAGCCCCAGTCTGATGACCTCTGGGAGGAGGGTGAGCCTCAGCCTGGCGGAGAGGGGAGTAGGGAGCCTGCAGGGGTCTCAGTTGCTCCATCAGCGAGGGCTGGAGGCTAAGCAGCAGGCAGTGCCCCCTGCTGGCACCCTGGAGGCACAGCCTTCAGCCTTGCAGGGCCACCGCCCCTCCCCAGCATCCAGGATACCTTGACAGCCCCGGGTTCCCGAGGTTCTATGCAAAAGTGGCCTGGCTTGCCCTGGAGGCTCTGGAGCCATCTGTTGGGTGTGGAAGGCAGTGCTATGGGGGACAAACGTTGGGACTAAAGGACAGGGCATGCGCCAGCCCCCTGCCGGCAGGGGTGGGTGGGAGTGAGACGAGGGGTGTGGTGGTGGGAACATCCCGGGGCGGGGGGGTGGTGTGTCACTGCACAGCGAGGGTACATACGTGAGGGCGTGTGCACCGCCACCACCTGGGCTTGGAAAACCGTGAGTCATGACCGGGGGTGTTTGAGGCAGTCCATGCCAAGACGGGGCTTTGCCCTCTTCTAACACTGTGGTGCCTTGTTTCCTGGCTGGCTCCCGAGAGGGGCTCTCTGGGAGGATGGCAGTACCGCAGCTCCAGCCGGTGTGCTTGCAGAAGCTGGGCCCAGGTTGGGGACAGTAGCATGAACTACAGCTCTCTGATCTCTTGGGGGCCTCAGTTTATCTGTAAAATGGGGATTACTTCAGACTGTCCCTTGAGCCTATTCCTGGGGGGGAGGGTGTGGCGGGGGCTGGTGTGGGGAGGCCTCTGTTTGGGCAAGAGTAGGGTGGAGCCCAGGGTTGAAGGTCTAGGCCCACCGCTGCCGACCCTTCCTTCTTGCCAGGTGAGTGATCTGCGCAATCAGGTCTACCCGGAGAATGGGCTGGACCCGTTCCCAGGGGAGGGCCGCGTGGTGGGCCGTCAGAGGATTCACAAGCCGCCGGGCAGGATGGAGCACCCAGGTTAGCGTGGACCTTCGGCTGAGCTGTGGGATGATTTCCGGGTGGCCTCCTCCACCATCACCCATTCCTCACAGCCCCTCCCCAGGCCAAGGCTCCCAATGCACTCCCTGCAGGCTCCAAGATGACTGCGGAGAAGTTTCTGAACAGGCTCCCCAAGTTTGTGATCCGGCAAGGGGAAGTGGTTGACATCCGGGGACCCATCCGAGACACCCTGCAGGTGAGGCCAGCCCTAGCTCCCCCAGCCTTCTTAGGCTCCCTGGCCCAACCTGCCTGAGAAGAGGCTTGTCTGGAGATTCGGGCTCAGGGGCTGCTGAGGAGGGCCTGGATGGAGAGATGAGGCTCTCAGGGCAGTTTCACTGTCTCCTGAAAACAGTCTGGGGAGGGCTCTGGACTGACACCCAGAGAGGGGCTGGACTGGCGGCCTTGTGGCTATAAGAGGCGGAAAGCCAGAGTCTAGGCCAGGGGTGAGTCCAAGGACTGGGCCACCTCCTCAACGTCCAGGCCGGAATATCTAAATCAGTCCTGGATCCCCCTTCCTGGCCCTTAGAACACATCATCCTCCCTCCTCCCTCCCCATCCTGCCGCTCCTCCCCCATCTCCACCTGTGAAACCTCAGTTTCCTACCACTCTACCTCCTCCAAGTCCTGTTTGATCTGTCCATCTCTAGCACACCTCCCAAATCCATCTCTTCTCTCCATTCCCTCTGCCCACCTTCCTAGGCTTGGCCCCCGAGTGGCTGTCTCAGACACCTGCAGTAGCTTCTCGCTGACCTGTCACCCCCACTCCTGCCTTGCCGGCTGCCCTCCCCCAGCAGTCTCTCTGTGTGTAAAACATAAATTGGATCTGGGCTTTCCCTGTTGAAACCCTCCAGTGGTTCTTGGATAAGGCCAAGCTCGCATCCTGGCACTCAAGGCCCACCATCCCTTGCTGGTCCCCTTGCCATATCTAACATTTTCTTTCTTCCAGTCCAACCTGATTCTCAGCTTCAGCCACGGGAACGGCTAACACTTTCTCAAACGTATCATCTCCCAGAGAAGGCTTCTCTAACCAGGGCTTCTTTCCCTGCATTCCATTTCTGTGGCCTCCTCATCCTTAGTCACAGCTTAGGGTGAAGGGAAGGCCTTCCCTGACCCACGCTGGGTTAGGCCTCCAGCCCAGTCATCGTGTGGGGTTCTGTCTCCCTCACTAGCCTGAGGGACCTTAAGGCTTCTTAGGGGAATGATGGGGCTGCGTCCCAAAGCTTTCCTTCCATTTCCTCCCCCTTTAGCTCACTGGTCTCATCCGCCGTTGTTCAGGGAGAAGTCCCCTCTAAGGGTTGGGGGGAAGGTGTCTCTGGCAGGACCCAGGACTCTGTCTCCTTTCATCAATGCCTTCCAGAACTGCTGCCCATGGCCTGCCCAGGTCCAGGAGATTGTGGTGGAGACACCAGCCTTGGCTGCTGAGCGTGAGAGGTGAGGGCAGAGTGAGGAGGTGAGGAACTTGGGGTTGGGCCACCAGGGGGCACTGATGGCCTTTAGGCCCACAGGAGCCAGGAGTCACCCGAGTCACCGGCGCCTCTGCTCTCCATGCTGCGCATCAAGTCTGAGAACGGTGAGAAGGCCTTCCTGCTGATGATGCGGCCCGAGGACACTGTTGGTGATGTGCGCTCCCTGCTTGCAAAGGCCAGGTGGGTATGGGGCGGGGCTGGCAGCTACAGGGGGTCTCTGGGCCCAGGACTGGTCTGATCCATTTTGCCCCATCCCCAGGGCTGTGGACGCCACCAGCTTCGAGATCATCAGTACCTTCCCACCCACAGTCTACAGCGACAACACAATCACACTGCAGGCCGCGGGCCTGGTGCCCAATGCAGCGCTGCTGCTTCGGACAAGCCGGGCCCCGCCGCCTGCTCCAGGCCCCAGCTCCAAATAAAGAGCCCGCTCCCACACAGGCTGCTCCATGAGGCTCTCTTGGCCAGGCAGACCCGCTGGGCGCCAGGGAAGGCCGGGGAGCCCCTGCTAGGCTGGGGCGGGGGGCGGTACCGACCCGCCCCCTCTGTAACATGAGCCCCAGCTGGCAGGCCTGGCTGCTGGGTCTTTGTCCTCTAGGTTCCTCTTTCTTCCCAGAAGGGCTAAGCAGATCCAGTGGAGGGAAGGCGGGCTCCAGCTCAGCCTCAGCAGGCTAGAAGAACCTCCTGTGCGAGTGTGCCAGCGGCGGATCCCTGTGCGCAGATGGGGACACTTCCTCAACACTCTGCACAAAGCCTCTGCACTCTGCACTGTCCCCAAACTGGGTGAACCCACTTCCATGACACATGCGCTCAGAGCCAGTTTGTTGGAGCCCCGGTCAGCGGCCACATGGCACAGACACGTTACCAGCTGGCACACAGATGTGCCACACTCACCAAACCAGGTGTGTCAAGACACCATCACCTGCGTGTGAATCAGGAGGTGACCCACCCACACTGGTTCCAGAAACAGAGATCCGCATGGTTATGCATGTGCCAGACATACACCCACAGACATGCACAATCACACACATGGGTGCCACACGGGAGACTGCTCAGGCGAGCTGCCCTCAGGAGCACAGGCTCAGCACTGTCCCATCTACCAGCCTCGCTCAGAGCAAGAGCCCAGGTCATATCAAACAGACACGCTGTCAGTGGAATGGGACATTTAATTGTCTCTAGGGTGCTCCCAGGACGGGGAATGCGGGGCCTTTCGCAGAGCCCTGGCTAATGGAAGCAGCAAAGGCACCCATCAGCCAGTGCCAGGCAGGGTGGCAGCCTCAGGGCCTGGCTGAGGACAGCCAGCACTTGGGCTGTTGCTTAAGACAATTTCTGAAACTAGTGGGTAAGGAATGCTGCCTTTGAACAGAGGGGAGGAGAAGGGGCTTGGGTTGGGGGGAAAGATTCCAAGGTCAGAAGGTTTTAGGATAACAGGGAGTTGGTCATAAGGTCCTTCATGGCCGGGCGGTGGCTGGGGGGCATATGGTGACGGGAGTCCAGCGGGCTCAGGCCAGCTTCAGGAACTCCTGCAGTGTGTTTTGTTCCACAGCCTCCACGAAGAGCTCATAGTCCTAGGGGAGGGGAGGGGAGAGGCGGTCACCTGAGTGCTGGCATTTTGTCTCAGGTCTGACTGACTTCTGACTCAGAAGTCCTCCTACACTTCCCCACTCCCAGCCCCCGGGGCCCATACCCCACAGTACTGGTCCCCGTTGACAATCTGGGGTGGGGTGGCCTTGGGGTTGCCCGCCAGGGCTCGCATCTCATCCCGCAGGGCGTTGTCCTGGGAGATGTCCACTAGCTGGTACTGGATGCGCTTCCCATCCAGGATGCGGGTCACCTCGCTCTGCTGGGACTTGATCTGGGGGTAGAGGGCGGGCAGGGGTTAGTGAGCAGGCTGGAGGACTGACGGGGGAACCCTGGGCAGAAAGAAAGCGGCTGTGGCCAGTAGTTTTTGTCCCCCTCCACAGCCTGGGCCAGCGTTCTGGCCACTAGGGAGTTAGGACGATGAATCAGGCTTGCAGTGGTGCAGGATGAGAGGGACCACCATGCGGAGGAGAGTCAGAACGAAGAAGGGAAGTGGGATAAAGTTCGGGGGGGGGGGGCAGGGGAGAGAGGAGCTCAGCGAGGGGAAGGCAGGGCACGCTCGGGTGGAGGCTGGTAAGGGGCTACCCCCGCCCAGGTACGCACAAATTGGAGGAGACGAAGGGCACCATCAGGACGTGATGGGGTGGTAGTGGGGTTGCAGGGAGTGCGTGTGGGAGCAACGGGATGGGCGTGGGCAGCTCGTGCTGGGGCTGCTAAAGCTCCAGGATGCCCAAAAGAGGGGTTCGAGTCTGGAGCCCACCTCGGGACCGGACCCCAGAGGCCGAGCCCCGCACCTCGTCGCCCCCCACCCCCGTCCTGCCCCCGCCCTGGGGGTAGGTCTCGGGCGCCGGGCCGTAGCGCCCAGACTGCGCCGGCCGCGCTCCCCGCCAGTGCGGCCCAGGCGTGCACTCACTTCGCGGGAGCCGGTGACCGACGTGCTGTAGACGCGCAGGCCGCTCATGCTGCGGGTGGACTGGCAAGCCGACAGACGGACGGACGGCTGTAGCGGGAGCTGCACGGCCTAAAGACGACGCCGCGGCGCTCGGGAGCGGTTTCCTTCCTGCTCAGCCCGCGAGTCACCGCTCTCGGGACCAATGGGCGGCACGGGTAGGCGTGCGGCCGGGGCGGAGCCTGCGCGACCCCGCCCTGCGCGCCGCTGTCCCCCTCCCCTCCCCCTTCAGTGGCCGGGCTCGCCAAGGACCCCAGGGCTCAGAGAGGCCGCCCCGTTCGGCTTTCCCCAGATCTGGGGCTCAGTGTGAGGCTGGGGAGTAGCCTGGGTGGCCGGAAAGGCCAGGGAAGGGAGGGTGAGGGTGTGGCAAAGGCCGCCTCCTCAGCCTCCCCCCGGGCTAGCTGCACCCAGACACCCACCCCTTGGTGCCACGATACCACAGCGCAGCTCAGAGCTTTGAAGGCTTGGGCCGTTTTGGAACGTACAGTGCCTTGGCTAGGGGACCTCACTCTAAGGGACCCCCTCCCACAGTCCCCAGGGTGACACTCACACCTGGGTAACCCCGTGGCACACCAAAACAGGGAGAGCACCCCCCCCCCCCCCCGCCCCGGGAGATTTCCCCAAAAGTTCCTCTCTACTCAGGCAGGTTTAGACAAGGAAGGGTGGTGGCCAGAGACAGGGCCACACCCTCAAGGCACCAGATGGAGGCCAAGGTAAGAGGCTGATAGCTCTAGAAAGGGTGGAGGCAGAGGCTGGCCAGCACTCCTGAGAGCCTGGTCCACCCTCGTGAAATATCCACAGATGATCTTAGGGTGGCCCTAGCTCAACCTTGATTCCAGATGGCATTCTAAAGCTGCTCCTGCTCCCAGAAAAAATGGGAAGGGGTTCAGAGGGAGCAGATTCTAGCAACCAGTCCAAATTTGGAGGCTTGGCTGGCTGTCTGGGGTGGGACAGGATTCCCCTCACAAGTCCTCCCCAGGTCCAGGGCTTGAATGGCAGCCCAGGAAGATAACCCCAGCCCCCTAAAGCAAACAGTGCCCTGCCTGGCTCCAGAGAAGCCGCCACCTCACAGCAACCTAGAGGCAGCTGACTTCCTCTCAGATGATTACGGAAACTCTCTCCAATGACAGACTTGCTCAATGACTCGGGCAACTTCACCCAATAGAAAGTTGTGTGGGAAGAGCTCTTATTTGTCCCCACAGAGAACAGAGGAGCGGAAGTGGTAGAAACAGCCGTGAGGCTGGACCTGCCAAAGGTTCCTCCTTGCTGCCATCTGGGGAACTTGGCTGAACACCCAGCCCTTGGCCCCAACAAGCCAAAATGAAGGGTGGAGTAAGGGATGGTGATGATGGTGATGGAAAACTGAAGAGTTTGTTAAATATTTTATTTTGTAATCAAAATAGGCAATACAAACCAGTTGACATAACAAGGATTCATATAAATAACTGCTTATAAACTTTGAGGAAAAATACCCGTGAGCATGGTGGCTGGGCTCCCAACACAGGGTGGAGACCAACCAGGCAGCTCTGCTTTTAGGAGGCAGGAAGGAGCCCAGAGGCTGAGGGGGATGGCTGGGTGGGGCTGTTCTGAATGGAAGGGATACATCACTCCATAAATAAGACACAGAATTGTAAAAACACTTAAGGAGTCTCATTCAGACCCAAGAGTGAGGTTCAGGATGCTTCTCTGACTGCTCAAGGCTTACCAACAAACTCCTGGTGGCTGGCTCTGGGATTGCTCAGTGCTCCTGCACACCCTTCCAAGGCCCTGGCTGGCTTGGCTCCAGATCTAGTGCAGGCCTGGGGCCAGCCCAAGAACCAGATACAAACAATTGTGTTGTGAGATGCCCCCTAAATGAGGAGGCATGAGAAACCAGAAAGCAGAGGGTCCAAAGGCCCCAAACAAAACCCAGCAAATAAGCTATACCTTAGAGCCAAACTATACTGGGTACTCTGAACTCTCAAGAAGCCGCAGAGCAAGAAAAGGAAAGGACCCTGCCCACAAACAAAAGAGAGGCACAAGTCAGGGCTGGACGCCAGCCCTTAGACACCAGGAGGAGGAGGCGAACAGCTTGACAGTTGCCCCGTGGTATTCTAGGGGAAAATCCTGCTCAAATCCAGAACCATAAAGAAGAGTTTGCAAGGGGGCTACCTGACTAGCCTAAGAAAAGAGAAGGGAGCTGTGCTAACCACATGGCCAGGCCCCCAAAGGACAGGGCAGCTGGAGAGTGGGGCATCCTACAAAATGGCATGACAGCACAGATGGAGGAGGCCTGGATAGAATCCTTAGGCCAATTCTAGTGGGTACTTTGCTAATAAACAGATCACCCTGAGGTGTCTGTGAGAACAAGAGCCCTGAGGAAGCAGCAGTGGGACCAGGCCTAAGAACACCCAAGAAAGCCAGCTCAGATCCCAGGCAGGCTGGCCTGCTGGCCTGAGAATTCTCACATGGCCTTCATGACTGGTACTCAGACTTTCTATGCCCTTCTACTGAACTCTGCCACCAGCGGGACCAAGGTATGGAGTGGGAATGAATACGGATCCATCCCAGAGGATGGAAAAGGGAATTGAGCAGCCTGTTTAACTTTGACATCAGCCAGGGGCTGGAACAGTCTGTGAGGACTTATCAGGTAACCTGCAGAAGTTAATTAGTAACTCACCCTCAAAGGGTAAATCCAATGATAGGACAAATGCAATCCAACAACGCAAAGCCAGTGTGCAGCAGGGCAGGCACTGTTCCTTAATAAGCCCATGGCCCCAGACGCAGGTTCTTAACCCCCTCCACCCCTTCTCTCTGGGAACAGCAGCAGACAGGAGGCAAGAGATTGTCAGGGCAGAACCTGGGCAGACTGGCGCTCAACAGACCAGATCTTCCCTGGGGGAACAGAGCGTGTGCCACCCCAGCATTCTTCACTGTGTAACACAGTTTTCTCCCATATCCTGGGCATATCTGTCTGACATGGTGGTCCTTAAGTCCTCGATGTCACGGCGCAGCTGTTGAACCTCTAATAGTTTCCTCTTGATCACATCCGGCTTCTGCAAATCCAGCTGAGTCCCCGGGTGCTGTGCAGCTGAGTAGGAGAGCATTTCAAGAGAATGTTAGTTAGGAGGTGCTTTCATGGAGGGGACAGTATGGATAAGTAGTTCTCTGAGGCCCATGATCTGGGGACATGGCACATTGTTTCAAGTAGGCTCCATGCTGGGCTTGAACTCATGACCCTGAATGAGATCAAGACCTGAGTCAAAATCAAGAGTCGGGTGCTTAATCCACTGAGCTACCCAGGTATCCCAGGACACAGCATGTTTTTACAAAAGCAAATGGAATAGTGGGCTAAGAACTTGCTGCCTCGGGGCCATTTTTTGTTTGTTCTGCATTCAGGTATCCAATCTGTTTCCAAAACAGATTTACTGTCTACTCTGCTAAACACGTTCGCTAACTCCCAGCGGGCAGTGACCAGGCTTACAAAGCCTTGTTCACACATTACCATAACTGATGGGAAAGTTGGGTGGGGGTGACAAGAGAATGAAAGCCACTCTTCCCTGCATCCCAGACCCGTCTGAAGACTCACAGTGAATGCCCAGGAGCAGGGAGAGATTGGGGTCATGGCCCTGGGCCCTCTGGGTCACAATGCTACAGACAGCCTGCAGATCTTGAAGGCAACTGGCCAACTCGTGGTGCAGCTCAAATGCCAGCTGGGCTGTGTCTGGTGAAGACAGGGACCCTGGTTGGGCCTGGCGCAGGTGTTCCTGGAGTGTCAGATTCTTCTCAATCAGGTCCTGGTTCTGCACTGAAAGCTGAGCAGACAGATGGGCAAACATGTTAAACCACGCCCAGGGAAGGGCAGAATATCTGTACCTGTGTGTGGCTATGTATGAGTCACAGGTGATACCCCCCTCCTAACCCCTACCAACAGGCTTAGCACTCCCCCAATCCCAAAATTGGGGGAGTGCTAAATTCTAAATTCTCCTGCAGGTAGGTCGGGCCTGTAGGGTTCCAGCACTGGAGAGGAAACCACTCCCCAGCAGACTCTGAGTCACCAGCCTCCAGGTTTCTGTTCAGGAGCCAGAGAAGATACTCCCGCCCCTCGGAACTCTATCTGAAGCCAGTCCCTCAGCCAACTCTGTTAACCAGGCTATTAGAGAAGGCTTAACGTGAACTGTGAAATCTGAGGAGACACTGGTTTCAATCTCTCCCTGCCACCCTGACAAAAGTGGCCACCGGCCAGCCTGATCAGAGTGTGTTAGAGGAATAAAGGGGGCAAGAAAGACAACAATACAGCTAGCAGCCAGCCACTGGGTGGGGGTTGGAGAAACTAGAAAGCTGGAGAACACAGTGCTAGAATGTGTCCTGCCTGCCTTTTCACACCTTCACCTCAGTAGAGTCAGGCTTCTCTACAAAGACCAGCTACTCATGTATGTCCGTGTCTCCTTCCCTCCCTCTCCCATAACACCTTGACCCATCCTCCCCTCCCTACTTCTATTCTGATTTAAAGACACTGAATACAGTTCCTTCTCCAATCCCAGCCCTTCCCCCTCACTGGGCCATGTGACAATCCCAGCTCGGAGATTCCTTTGTAGGTCAGTGAACTTGGTCACCCCTTGCTGACAGCTCTGTTTATTCCATGAGGACACCAAGCTCTCAGTCTTCTTGAACCCTTCCTCCCCAACCCCACATACCTGTGGCTACAGAAAGACAAAGGGAGAGAGACAGACTTCTCACATCCAAAAAGCATTCCTGGGTAATTATGGCCATTCTAAGATGGGCTTAGGACCTTTAATATAAAGGATAGTGCTATGTCCCTTCCCATTCTTCTGCCAAAAAACCTCAGGAGGGACTGTCAGACACGAGGGCTCTTGTGGAAGTAGAGATGGGGGGGGCATGGTTCACAGAGCAATCAGGTTTGCGGAGGAAGTACCCAGCAGCGAAGCTGATGCCACTCACCTCCTTCACCGCTGTGCGTAGCTGCTGCAGAGCTGTCTCCCTCCACTGGGCTTCCTCTTTCAGGGCCTGGCTTGTTCCTTCTTCCTGAGCCACTTCTTGCTCTAGGGTCTGAATGGTAGGATTACACAGGAGTAGTAGCAAATCTGGTTCAGACCCGTATCACCTCTGGCCTGGACTACACAGTAAAGCCCCACCCCACCACACACACACTGCTGGGAGACGACCTTAGAACGGCCCTGATCTGCTACTTCCCTTTGAAACCCTCCTGTAGTCGCTGACCATGTACTCACTAGAGGCCAGCTTCTCAGCAGGGCATTCCAGGCCAGTTTGGCCCTTACCTCCTTTTCTAACCATATCTCTTTCTACCTTCCCCACAGCCTCCACTCCAGTCACATCAAATGACTGAAAGCCTTCATACCCAAAGGCTCCAGCTCCAATGCTGTTGTGTACTCTCCTTCCCCTTTGCGCAGGCTACTCTTCCCTGCCTGTCACCCAGGAAATCTTCAAGGCCCACCTGAGCCTTCCTCTATCTGCAAATCAGATCCTATTCATCATACTCTCACCCTGCTACTCATACCTCTGTCATGGTTCATTTGTACATTCGTTGGCTGTGCATGTGATTCCCACCCACCCCCATAACTTTCTTGAGGGCAGGGAATATCCATTCAGTTCAGCTCAATATTTACTGAGCAATTACCGTGACACTCACTGAGGATACTGAGGATACAAACAATACCTGTCTTTGAGGAGCTCATAGCCAAAGCCCTTGAGAATACTGTATACTAAATGCTTCTGACAGAGATAAAGGGAAGGAGAGCGCTCCCACAGGCACTTAATCTAGTTGGGAGGGAGGGAGGGAGGGAGGGAGGAAGAGTGTGTGTTTGTGAAGGGATGGTCAGGGTCAGGGAGAGGGAGGTATTTATGTTTGCTATTTTTTTGCCTTTCATTTTATTCATTCCAATCCCCTCCCCCAATTTTGAAACTTATTTGAATCAAGTATTTAAAAGTTTTCTGAATTTTCAATTTTGTATTAATAAAAAAATGTAACTGCCAAAGAAGAACATCTCATCACCATAAAATACCCTAGGTGGCCATTTTGAATCTACCTGATTCCAGCAAATTCACCTGATACCTTAATTTGCCTGAGGAATTTCACCATGGGTAAATGTACCACTTAAGTGTAGGGCTTTTTCAACCTTTGTGGAACCTGTGGGTTCCAGGAAATGTATCTGAGATCCATTAGAAACTCTACCAAGAATATGGGATTTTAAATGGGTATAAACACTCACTAGGCTTGACTATCCTTACAGGACTTGAAATAGGGGAACTAGACAGACACAGCCTGACCCGCATGATGGCAAAGGCAGAATTGCAGCTTTGAGCTGTTCTCAGAGAGAGTGTATTTCAATTGTTTTGATGTGAAAACCTCTTTTGGAATCCAAAGACAACCTGAGTGAACCTGCTTTACTTAGGATTTTTTCTTGTTGCTTTTGTTGTTGTTGTTGTTTTAAGATTTTTTATTTCTTTATTTGACAGACAGAGATCACAAGTAGGCAGAGAGGCAGGCAGAGAAAGAAAGGGAAGCAGGCTCGCTGCTGAGCAGAGAGCCTGATGCGAGGCTCGATCCCAGGACCCTGGGATCATGACCTGAGCTGAAGGCAGAGGCTTTAACCCACTGAGCAACCCAGGCGCCCCCGACCTTTTTTTTTTTTTTTTTTTAAGATTTTTTATTTATACCTACCTAGGATTTCTTGGGAGAATCCAATTAAGGACACCCCCCCAACACACACTCTGGCCAAGAATAGAAACCAAGAGTCATCTTTAATTTTTCCTTATTCTTTAACTCCCTACATCTTGTCAATCACTGATTCCTCTCAATTTTACCTTCTAAAATTCATTTAAATCTGTTCCCTCACATCTCCTTGTTATGCTGCCTTATGCCAGGTTCCTTCATCTCTCACCAGGATTTGCAATATTCCTCCAGCTTCCAGCCCTGCCCCTCTCCAAATGCCACTCTTCTTTCCACACTCAAGCCTGAGTTGCAAACCTAATTACATCACATCCAAATTAAATTCTATACTAGATTCCCATGGGGCGCCTGGGTGGGCTCAGCCAGTTAAGCATCTGGCTCTTGATTTCAGCTTAAGTCATGATCTCAGAATCTTGGGATTGAGCCCCGCATCAGGCTCCACACTTAGTGGGAAGTCTGCTTGAGATTCTCTCTTCCTCTCTCCCCCTGCCCCTCCCCTTGCTTATGAAATAAATAAATAAATAAATCTCTGAAATAAATAAATAAATACATCTTTATAGTAGATTCCCATCACCTATCAAAAGAATAAAAGCAAACTTAGTTGGAAAGATGAAGCCCTCCCATAGTCCAGTTGCTATTCACACCACCTTACTTCGACAATATCGAACTGCTTGCCGCTCTGTGTGCAAACTCTGTTTCATGCCTCCATGTTCCCATCAGTACTATTCCTTCTATCTGGAATTCCAAAACCAACCTATCCAGCTCTTCTTCTTTGCCTGGCTAACTCTTCCTCCTCCTTCCAGGCTCATCAGCTCCAGAAATCCTTCTTTAACCTCCCCTGCTCTGACTGACTCTTCCATGTTCCCCTAAAGTAACATGACATTGAGCTCACAAGACTGTGCTAAAACCCCTTCCCAACAATGACTGTAGGCGAAAAGCATTGATCGGGTCTCATTCTTGCTATACTCCCAACACTGAGCAAATTGTATGACACAGAATAAAGAGTTGGCTAAATTCTAGAGATTCCATCAAGTCCTGTGTACCACATCACAAGGACACCAGCTCACCTGTACTTGTAAACGCAGCTGATCCATTTTCTGCTGTTGCTTCTCCACAATCTGAAAGGCAAAGTTATCAAGGAAGGCTATAAGCATGGGCTGATGGTGAGGCTGGACTATAAGAAGCTACACAAGGATCTGTAGTCTGGCTATTAGCCCACTGGCTATATATAGGGCTATTATAGTTCAATATATTTATATATATATATATATATATATATATATATATATATATTTATATTTATATTTATATTTATATTTATATATATTTAGTTCTACTTACAGAAGTATAATCCAGACTCCCTGTCCTAGCTAACTAGCTTCACACTTCGGTGTTCTACTCACAAAGAGGTTTAAACAGGAATGTAGTGTGGACCTATAACCACTACTGCGGGGGAGGGGGATCCCACCCTGATGAGTGGAATGAACTTCATATATAACCAGAGTATATTTTGGTTCTTTAGTAAAGGACATGACTAAAAATTCAGTTTAATGAAATCTATCCTATCCAGGGCTGTGCTGGATGCTATTATTTATAGCTTTGGTCACACTGACTAAGGAGAGAACCTGAACAGGCCCAGTTTCCTGTCCTCTGAGACCTCAGGTATTCTCTGAACCATTTCTGGATCTTCTTTTTTGCTAACCTGACATCAGTCTCATCAACAGGTTTGGAGACTTTCTTCTCTGCTGAATTAGGGCCACCTCACTGGTTAGAACTCTGCCCAATGCAACAGGTCTGTATGGGGCATAAACATGAATGAAATGCACGAAGCTTCAATGCACCATTTTGGAGCATCTAGTTTGGACGTTCAGAAGCATATCCTCCCCTAACTCTGCTTGCTTGTCATAAGGATAAATCCCTAAATGCAAAGATTATGCAGAGGTGACTTCTCAGAAAAGGGAGGAAAGCTCTGGCCCAGGGCCAGAAATTCATGGTTCCTTCCCAGTACACAATCTTTTCTTTCCTCTCAGCCTGCCCTCTACTGCTGCCCGAACACGCTCCGTCACCTTTCGAAGGGAATCACATTCTTTCTGCCAGGACTCCATTTCCACCTTTGGACCTTCTCCACTGGCCTCCTCCATACTCTGCTTATCTTGCAGGCTGAAAAACAGCAACCTCTTTAAGAATTTTAGTTGGACGGATGCGGCTTTGACTCCTGATTCCGTTATTTACTGTATATTTTGGGCAAGACACTTAGGTGATTCCAACTTGTAGCTGGGCATAAGTTTAGGTCTGTTATAACATAGGGTGTGTCACACACAAGCTGCCTAATGCGTTAGTTCCCTTCCCTAGAGGCCAGCATCTATCTAATATGTGCCACCAATTCTCCACCCGCCCAAAGCTCTTCTATATTTGTTTTGATATTTAAAAATAAACATTCATCATATGTATTTAGATTATAAAAGTCATATATGTATACTGCAGAAATTTTGGAAAATACAAAAAAAAAACTTTTTTCTTGGCACACAAAGTCTAGGGCAGAGTCGACTTTGACCCCCAACCTCTCTGTTGACTCCAACCAATGGTCTCCTCCAACAGATCCCCACAATCACTTTCATCATGGTTCATCTGCTGAGATAAACACGGCCACTGTGATAGAATATGGGATAAGAAATCCAATCCACCCCATTAGAAACTGGATTTGGTTCAAGAGGCTGTTGAAACACAGCCATCACATTTACAGAAACGGCAACTAATATGTAAGAAGCTCTCAAGACACCCTGAGAGAGTACATTATGGCATCTTGTTTTGTTCTTAGAACCTGTTGTGACCATTGAGAACAATCCCTAGGGCTGAAGAGAAACAGATGTTCCTGGTAGACTTTATCTTATAACCTTCAAAATGTAGATAACCCCCTCCTTTCCCAGTTCTTAACACCAGGATCTGCTTTGCAAATATACAGATAGCTAATTTCCCAGTTTATAAAGTGGTTCCCCTCATTCAACACATACGTACTCAGAAATTATTACCCAGTATTATGCCGGAGCACTAGGTTGGACCTTCTAAAGGATATAGTAACAAGCCCCCACTGCACCACTACATCCTCCCTTCTCCATCTCAAAGACCTATTCCTTACCCATAAGCAGCTTTCCTATTACTCACATTCCAAAGAAAAGTAAAGTGATTTGCCCAAAGTCACAAAGGTAGTGAGTGGGGTAAACTTAGCTCTGCTCCGTTCCTCAGCCACACTGGGGTATTTACCTATGTCTACTGGAGAGTTCTGCTCCTTTCTGTCTTAGGCTTTCCAGTTGAACCTCCTTCTCTCTGCAGGCTGCCTGGGTCTCCTCCAGCAAACTCTCCAGCTCGGTCACTCTCTCCTGCAGCTCTGTACTCTTCAACTCAGAATCCTTAAGCTGAGAGATAAGATTCCATGCTTAGGTCAACAAGCCAAGGAAGACTGTCTGGGTATCCCAAAAACTTTGCAGTTGAGTTGCAAACTTGACACATGTGAGTCCGGACATGACTCCTTTGGGTTTTTCCTTTCAGGAAACCGCAGTGTAACTGTGTACTGGAGAAGCTGAGACAGTGCCCCTGCTTGGCTACTCCCTGCTTGCCCCAGGTATGCCCAGATATTGCTACTACCTGCTGGCTCTGCTTCTGATGGTCTTCCAGGGTGGGCAGGTCAGCCAGGTAGCGTTCCAAGGTCTCAATACGCTGCTGCTTCTCCCGGTTCTGTTCTGATTCCTTCTGACATTTCTTTTTCAAATTATTGATATGCTTATCACGACCCTTTACCTAGGGAAAGAAGTGTCAAGAATCTGTCTTTACTGACTCCTCTAGGACTCTGAACATCACATTTTTTCTGAAGTGACCACCGTCTCTGCCCTTAGGACTGTAAATGTTCTATTACAATGAAGGCAGGGAGGTGATCAAATTTTACCATTTAAGATTAGGGCATAAACTGCAGAGTTAACACACCTGAACTTTCCAATCAAGGGTAGGGAAGGAGGGCTCCTTGGGCAGTTTTTAAAAACTGGTAGCACTTCTATATACAGGCATACCTGGGTGACACTGCGGGTTTGGTTCCAGACCACTGTGACAAAGCGAACATCACGATAAAGCAGGTCAAATGAATTTTTTGGCTTCCCAGTTCATGTAAAAGTTATGTTTACACTATTCTCTAGTATGAAGTGTGCGATAGCATGATATCTAAAACAAAAATGGATATGTCTTTAAAAATATTTAATTGCTGGCACGCCTGGGTGGCACAGTTGGTTAACCATCCAGCTCTTGGTTTCAGCTCAGGTTATGATCTTCCCTTCCTCAGGGAGGGCTCCCTGCCTCTCGGACTACATGGGTGGCTTCTGCCTAGTGCTGTGTACTTCTCCAGCCCACACTTCTAAACTCTTAGAATTTCCCAAACAATAGGAGTGTCTTTGTTATTTATAGTGGTCTGGTCTGTCCTGGTGTCCCTAAACACCACACGATTTAAAAGTTAAGCAATCATCTAGAAGGGTTAACGAGACTCTAAACTTCTAGAAGAAGGAAATGTGTCTATTTTGCTCATTATCATAGCCCCAATATGATGTGCCAAGCACAATGCTTGGCACAGAGTGGGCACACACCAGATTTGCTGAATGGAGACTTTTCTTCACTATTATGTTTTTTATTTTGGGTTATGAAAAAAGGATGCTGAAGGAAGCAAGTGAAAGCAGAGAAAAAGGCAGATCTCCTGATATCAAAAGTAATCAAAGACCTAATATAATCCAAAGATAAGAAAGTACTAAGAGTAGACAACCTGAAAATCAGCCAAAGGCTTTACTCCAGATATAACCTGTACCCTTTCAAGCTCTAAACCAGTGATTCCCACATTTTAATATGCTTCAGACTCAACTGGGAAGCTTATTGAAAATGCTGATATCCCAGAGAAATCTCCCTCTTCTGATTTCTCCAGAGAATAAATATCCAGTCTCCTGTTGGGGAAATCTTTAAATTAAAAAAAAATGGTGGACTGGGCGCCTGGGTGGCTCGGTGGGTTAAGCCTCTGCCTTCAGCTCGGGTCATGATCTCAGGGTCCTGGGATCAGTCCCCACATCGGGCTCTCTGCTCAGTGGGGAGCCTGCTTCCCTCCCCGCTCTCTGCCTGTCTCTCAGCCTACTTGTGATCTCTGTCAAATAAATAAAATCTTAAAAAAAAGGGGTGGATTACCCCGAGATGTTTATCTCTTCTCCCCTTCAAAACATCTCTAAAATGACAGAAAGGAAATAAAATACTAAATTTAAAAAGTTAATAGGAGGGGCACCTGGGTGGCTCAGTGGGTTAAGCCTCTGCCTTCGGCTCAGGTCATGATCTCAGGGTCCTGGGATCGAGCCCCGCATTGGGCCTTCTGCTCAACAGAGAGCCTGCTTCTCCCTCTCTCTCTCTCTGCCTGACTCTCTGCCTACTTGTGATCTCTGCCTGTCAGATAAATGAATAGAATCTTTAAATTAAAAAAAAAAAAAGTTAATAGGAGACAAAAGTGTATGAGAGATTTCAATGTGTTTATAGAAGATCAAAGACAGCAGATAAATTACTTAAGAGTTATAACCTGCAGTGGGAGTTACAGACAACTTGGTAAACATGGCACCCTTCAAACCCCACAAGTACCTCTGTATTTGAAGTACCAGGTACGTCTGTGGCAGGTATCAGCCATAGATCTGAAAACAGGGCACTCACTGGAAATCTACATATAGGTTAGCTGGATACCATTTTTACCCTAGATTTTCCCAACAGGAGACTGGTGGAGATTTATTCTCTGGAGAAATCAGATGAGGGAGATTCCAAACTCAGGGATATCAGTCATAGCAGAGAGAGTGCAGCACTGGGTTTAAAGTAAGTGTAAGTAAAAATCTGTGTACAGAACTGGGGTACTCTAAGCCGAATCTCCTTCTCAGTATTGAGATCCTAAAGGCCAAAAGCATTCTTGTCCTTAGCCTCTCAACTAGGCAACAGGCTGAAGATTGATTATTTTCTGGACAGAGTTGTTTAAGACATTCAGATACTATTATTTGTTGGTTCCCAAGTGAGAAGGCAGTCTAAATCTGATTATCCTATAATGCAGTCCACGAGGAAATTACCATGAACCCAGAGCTCCTATCCAGCTTTCAAATATTTCATTCTTAAACATGAGTGCCCATTCATTCAAGCATCACCAAGCCTCTAACACGAAAGATACTAAAACAAAAGAACACGTTCTAAAAACAAAACAAAACAAAACCAAAAAACAAGAAACAACACTATAAGCAGAGGCAGACATCCCAAAAGATATAATCAATATCATCAGAGAGAGAAGATACTGCACCCATGAAACAAAAATAGCAAAAACCTTAAGAATAATACTCAGAAATACAGAGGTTTATGCCAGGAGAAAAAGAGTTAAGATGGAAATCTTTGTGGAATGGGGTTGGGTACAGAGCTAAGTTTTATTATAAACATATTGGTATTAGATTATTTAACTTAGATACATGTATTTTGACTAAAAGTTTCTTTTTTAACAAGCCTCTAAATCCTTGATATACTAGTGGCACCAACAACACCTGGGAGCTTGATAAAAATGCAGGACCTCAGGCACACCCTACCTTAGAAGTACTAAATCTGGATCTGTGTTTTATTTTATTTAAGAAAAAAAGATGTTATTTTAAAGCAATCTTTACACCCAACGTGGGGCTCAAATTCACAACCCCGAGATCAAGAGTCATACACTCCACCAACTGAGCCAGCCAGGTGCCTCTGGATCTGTATTTTAAACAAGATAACCCAGTGGTTCTTCAGCACATTAGAGTTTAAGCAGCACTGCTCTGTTGATTTTGATGCATGTGGTCCAGAGCTAAACATTACTAAACTGGCCCTCCAAGACCATCTGCATTATAGCAAGCTATGAAACCGAAGCAAATCAGCTCCTTCTATTATGACCAATCTTACCCTAAGGCGATTCTAAGAGCCTTGGAAAAATGTAAAAATTCCCAAAGTGGCTGTACACACGGAATTCTTTTCTACTTTTTAGGCAGAATAAGGGAAAACCAGGCTGGATGATGTAAATTTGCCACAGATGTTTAAACATCTTACAATAGTACCATCTGGTATGACTGCCCAGGCTGGTTTTCTATCCAGGTCAGTTGGAGGCCCATCACAACCCGGGGCAGTGAGGGACTTTGTGGCAGTTTTGTGGAGATGAAGCAAAAAGGAGGAGTGCCATTTCTAACAGACCAGTCCTGCACGAAAAGTCAATGTAGGATCTCACCCAACTGGTTCCTCCTAGTCCCAAGGATGGGGGCCAGAAACAGCTTTGGATTTGGCAAGAGAAGGCTGACTGCCAACTCCTTTGTGAATTAGAAAGCTACCAACTCCTTAGCTCACCCTTTCTTCCTGTTTCTTCCCTTCCTCTGAGTGCTTCTGCAACGCCACTTTGAGTGATTCTCTGATGAGCTGAATTTCAACTTCTGAAGCAGAGAGTTTCTTTTCAAGCTCGATCTTTTCTTTGTTCAGGGCTTCTGTCTTCTGTGCAAATTGTGCACGTAAGAAAGTGTTCTCTCGCTGCAATTCCTGCATAAAGATTCTCAATACATAATGGTTCCTCACTCTTACAGTCCCATGTACTTTACTTATCCTCGATCTACTTTGTGGTCAAATATCATCTTTCTCTAAGAATTTCCTCAAGCAGTGCTTCTCACAGTGTAGTCCTAGGACTAACATCTTCAGCATCACCTGGGGATTTGTCTGAAATAGAAATTCTTGAGCCCAACTCCCAGCCCACTGACTCAGAAACTCTGGGGATGGGGCTCAACAATCTGTGTTTCAACAGGCCCTCCAGGTGATTCTGAAGCACACTCACATTTTCTCCTCTACTCATCCTCTATATGATCTTGGGCAAAAGTTCTTCCTCACTCTTAGGCCTCAATTTTTTCACCAGTAAATTAGAGGACTGCACCAGATTTTATATAAGGGTCTTTCTCACTCTAACATTCTGATTCTATAAGATAGAACCGTCTTGACAGGCCCACTACGTGGCAAAGCCAGTACTATAATCTGTTTAATACTCATCACTCAAAAGCCCATATTGCAGAAGAAGTAAGCAAAGCAAGCTTTTCTAGGAGCCACTGCCCTCAGTGAAAATATGGCTACCTTTACTTGCTCCTAGACATGGAAATATTAAAAAATGAGAATGGCTCTAAATCCCATTACCTCTGCCTCTCCCTCCATTTGGCTACAGCTGGTAGATTAAGACTTATCAGAACATCACCCAGTTCAAGAAGCTTACTATGTACCTTGCTCTGCCTTCGTTTTTTTCCCAAGTATGTCCTGACACCAAGGCATACCTGATTCTACCCTCAAGCCTTTTCTGCCTCCACAAAGGCAGAATGAGGGATGTTTTATAATTAGGATGCCTACCCTTTTAAGGGCAAGGGCACCTTATATCACTTGATCCCTTTTCTATCTCCTGGATACCGTAGTACCAAGCAAAGGTAAGACACTGAGTTATGACAACCAGAATGCCATTCTGGCTGCCAATGCTTACCTGCAGCCTCAGCAAGCAGACATCCCCAAAGGGGGCAGGGCGGCCCAAAAGGGCACTGTGGACTTGCAGTTCACTTTCTCGTACTTTCTGCTCCAGCTGAGAGATATGTTTCCTCTGCCTGCAAAAGCCAGTAGAATGAGGTCCAGGGTACTGACACTAACCCACTGGCAACACGAGCCCCCACTTTCCTTAAGTGGATACAATTCATACTATGTAAACCAAAAAAGGCCTTGCGTCTGGATAGTACAGTCTTGCTGAAGGAGGAAGAGCAAATAAGAAAGCTGACTTGGGGGAAATGAGGAAAGAGCAGCTACAAAGGACTGGCTGTCCACTTCAGGCACTCCCAGAGTCCCTGCAGAGCATACACAATTGGCCTATCCCATTACTCAAATATAGAACTAGGTTGCTTGCCAACCTAGCCCGACCATGAAGGAAGGCACGGACCCAAACAGAGAGGGATGTGCTACCCTTGGAGAGACCTCATTAGGTGCCCTCAGTGTGGGCTGGGAGAGCAGAGCCTGGTACTAGGGCACCCCTTGACCTCTTACTTGTCAATGAGGAGCTCCTTTTCCTTCAGAAGGTGTTCATTACTGTTTAAGATGCTGATCCACTGCGCTGGTTCTAATGTGGGCAGTGATGGAGCAAAAGCAGCAGGATGGTGGCAGATGGCTCCATTCTGAAGCTGGAAGACAAGGAGGCCCAGAGGGGCTTGATCTTGACCCAAAGGCACCTGGAAAGCACCTGAGCAGTAACCAGCTGGGTCTCTAGTCAAGGATCACTTTGGCTCAGCTGAGGAGGCCCAGTGTTTATGAAATAATTTTAGCTCTGATGCATGACTGGAAAGAACCTGCCAGGGAGACTTCTGCCAATTGGACACTCCCTGCTCATGAAGGCTCTAGTTTCTAAGAAAAGGTCACTTATCTTTCATTATCTGGCAAGAGAGGCAAAGCAGGAGCTAAGATGTCCTAACCAACCAGAAAAGGAGAATAAGTCTTGCCTTTTTCCTTCCCACTCTTAAGCAGCACAAGGCTTTTTTTTTTTTTTTTTTAACACAAAATTAGTACAATGGAAGAAACACAGGGGTTCAGAGATGGTTTTTAAACCCTAGCTCTCCTACTTACCAGCTTTGTGACCCTGGACAGATTACTTATTCTAAGAACCTGGTAAATTTCTACATTTACCTCATCAAAGTGCTACAAGGATTAAATTAAGATTTCGTATGTGAAAGTAGCTAGCCTACCGATACATAAGTACACAATCAGGGTTAATGTCACACCTTTTGGGGTCTTCTGTTGTAACTCTCCACTCTGGAGGACCCATCTGGTGTTTAATTAGATGACCAACATATTCAATGGCATTCACAAGCCTTCACTTCCCATCTATAAACATCTTCGGTCTATCTTACAAATGTTTTCTTTAGAGTCAAAACTTACGGGACTAAACCTATAGAGTTCTAAGATCTGCAAAGAACCCACAAAATCCAGCGCAAGAAGGGTCTCTACCTGCATCTGCTCCATCTGCAAACGGATCATCTCCAGCCGCTGCCGGCAAGTGCTGAGCTCGCAAGACTGCTCATGTGGGCGCCAAGGGTCAGGGTTCGGCTGCCATACCTGAGAGGGTAGAGGCTTGGAGAAGCCAGGAGCAGGTTGGAGTCCCAAAGGGAGCACTCCACTGCTATTAGGGTGAGGTCCATTCCGCTCACATACCACCCCACTGCCCGGTGCCTTCTTGGTCTCAGGCAACACTTTGTATAACTCCTTGTTCGTGTCAGCTCTTGGGTTGTGAAAGTGGACTTGGTAGTGGGGATCAGAATAAAGTGTCTCCATCATTGCCGACTGATTAAGGGTAGACTCCATACTGGGCATATCAAACTTCCTCACCTCTTCTTCTCTTTCATGTCCCACTGCTGGAAACCAGGACTGTTCAATTCCATTTTCTCCAGGAGCACCACAAAGATACATGAAATCTCTAGACAGGCCAGGAGAACATTTCATTGCACCAAGGTCTCCATTTCTTGTCATCCCAGCACTTTCAGCCAGCCCTGACAAAGGGAGTTTGGAGGAAGAGAGTCCAGCAGGTATAGAATTTGGCTTGACAGGAGAGGTCCCCAAAGTGGAAGGTATCACATGGGCTGTTGGAATGGTTATGTGGCTTTTGATGGGCTGGAAAGAAGGGCTGCTACTTGAGCTACAAAAATCTGCGAAGAGAATAATCTTCTGTAAGTCAAAACTGAAGCAGGAGGATTTCTTTCTCTCTCTCTCTTTTTAAAAGATCTTACTTATTTGACAGAGAGACAGAGAGCACAAGTAGGCAGAGCGGTAGGCACAAGGAGAGGAAAAAGGCTCTCTGCTGGGCAGGGAGCCTGACATGGGGCTCGATCCCAGGACCCTGGGATCATGACCTGAGCTGAAGGCAGCCGCTTAATGACTGAGCCACCCAGGCACCCCAGCAGCAGGATTTCTTGAGTTTGGCTGCTATGCCAGATGTTCTCTCCTGACTGAGACCAAGCAGAATAGATACGATCATCCTAAGTATCAGGCAGAAAGGCAGCCTGAGAAGTTACGTGTATTCTAGGATCTCAAATGCCATTCACAAGGTAAACCAACAAAAGGCAACATCAGCTTTACTTTTAACTTACACTCTGTCCTTTTTATTTGAAAAAAAATCTTGCCAGTCAACAAACAAAACTGAGAAACGAATTTAAAACCAAAAAGCAAAAACCAAAAAACCACTTACTTAAGGGAAATGGATTAGGTCCTACTCTTCTGGGAGCTGGGCAACTCTCAAGCTACAATCCAATCCAATAAAAATATTCTTTCCGGGGCGCCTGGGTGGCTCAGTGGGTTAAGCTGCTGCCTTCGGCTCAGGTCGTGGTCTCAGGGTCCTGGGATCGAGCCCCGCATCAGGCTCTCTGCTCAGCAGGGAGCCTGCTTCCTCCTCTCTCTCTGCCTGCCTCTCTGACTGCTTGTGATCTCTCTCTGTCAAATAAATAAATAAATAAATCTTTAAAAATATTCTTTCCAAGGGTTGCCAGAATTCTCTGTGGCCTCCAAAAGCTTCCCAGTGAAGGTAAGCAATGAATCTGAACTATCCGAAGAATAGGCAAAGTGGATAGATAGTGCTGCTCTGTGTCCAGGACAGGGAGTACAGCATCTGAATCAGGATTCTATTCTCTCCCCCACACCCCAGACCTGACTGCCTGGATATGTGAAGTTATTCTTAGTAACTCTCAGGTTTCACTCTAGCACAGGGAGCACTCTCAAGTGGGTACACACTGAAATCCTCTATTTTATATTCTGCCTTCCCCCTTGTTTATATCCAACTGTGACTTTTCACTTTTTGTTCATACTCAATTTCTGCTTCCTTTAGCTCTTGCCTGGTTTTGGAGGACAACTCTCTCATTAGACCTGCTACAGAAGGTACACATTTCTACATTATTTCCAACTTTCAAGTGCTACTCTGAAAAAGACTATAGGGTCACAGAACTAATGCGTCAAGGCAGTGGGCTGCGAGCAAACAAGACAGTAATGTCAGGAAACATACCTGTTACCTTTATTTTTTTTTTAAAGATTTATTTATTTGACAGAGATCACAAGTAGGCAGAGAGGCAGGCAGAGAGAGAGGGGGAAGCAGGCTCCCCACTGAGCAGAGAGCCCGATGTGGGGCTCAATCCCAGGACCCCGAGATCATGACCTGAGCCGAATGCAGAGGCTTAACCCACTGAGCCACCCAGGCGCCCCTACCTGTTACCTTTAGCAGGGAGTAAACTGAGTAAGGGGACAAGGAATATAATGTCTTCCTTTTTCTTTTTTTTTTTTTCCTTTTAATTTATTTGACAGGGAGATAGAGAGTGAGCACAAGTAGGCACAGTGGCACGCAGAGGGAGAGGGAGAAGCAGGCTCCCTGCTGAGCAAAGAGCCCGGTGTGGGACTCAATCCCAGGACTCTGGGATCATGACCTGAGCCAAAGGCAGCCACTTAACTGACTGAGCCACCCAGGCACCCCTGTCTTCCTTTTTCAACTATGTCCAGTACTCTTTCCAAACCAAGCACATCTACCATGAAGAGTGGACAACCAATTTAATTCATTTCTTTTTTCTTTCCATCAACTAACACAGAACACACTCAGCTAATGAGGACAAATACTATAACCTTTCCCAGAATTACTACACATCAGCTACCATCTTCTCATATGGGTTTGTAAGTAGCTCTTTAAGGGACGCCTGGGTGGCTCAGTTGGTTGGACGACTGCCTCCGGCTCAGGTCATGATCCTGGAGTCCCGGGATCGAGTCCCTCATTGGGCTCCCGGCTCGGCGGGGAGTCTGCTTCTCTCTCTGACCTTCTCCTCACTCATGCTCTCTCTCACTGTCTCTCAAATAAATAAATAAAATCTTAAAAAAAAATAAAATAAAATAAAACCATGGACACCTGGGTGGCTCAGCTGGTTGAGTGTCAACTCTTGATTTTGGCTGAGGTCATGATGTCAGGATTGAGGGACTAAGCCCCACATCAAACTCCAGACTCAGAGCAGAATCTGCTTGAGATTCTCTCCTCCTCCCTCGGTGTCCCCCCACCCCGCCCCAACCCCGCCACTCATGCTGTCTCTAAAATAAATTAATAAATATAATCTTAACAACAACAAAAAAAAGGCAGCGCCTGGATGGTTCAGTTGGTTAAGTGTCCAATTCTTGGTTTCGGCTCAGGTCATGATCTCATGGCTGAGGGATCAAACCCTGCAACAGGCTCTGTGCTCAGCTCAGAGCCTGTTTCAGATTCTCTCTCCCTTTTCCTTCCATGTACATGCTCTAATAAATAATCTTTTAAAAAATAAACACAGAAACAACCCCCCCACAAAAAACAAAAACCATGGACATGCCAAATTATCCCTTATAATGTATGAGAGAAGGCAAAGTATCTAATTTCCTATACTTAGATTATCTTGGGGATATATATAAAAGGCCATACTAAAACAAAACAACAGTAATTTCTGATAAATGTGTCTGCTTCTAAGGACCAAGAACATTTCAGAGGCTAAGGACACAGTTTTTGAGGTCCCATAGCTTATACATAAGAATAGGCAATAGGCTAAAGCAGACTGTGGTGATGAAAACTTCCAAGAATAGCAAGCTCTCCACTTGAAACCCTCTGTAACGGTACCATAATATTCACTCTCACCAAGGGTCTCTGCTCTCAAAGTATAATTATGGAACAGAAGATCGTCAAGTTGTAGCATATGAAGGACTGCTATTGTGCTGAACTTTGTAACCCCTCCTTCCATTCTCCATCTACAGCACCACCTACTCTCAAGACTCACCAAATTCAGTTTTGAGCCCATAACCCCCAAAGTAGTAATGCCAAAACCAAAGCCTGGAAAGTTATCAAATGACCCAGGACTTCTAATTTTCTAGAAGTGTGGTTGATCCACTGATAAAAGAATAAAAATCTTTTTCAGCAGGTCACTTATCTATTAAGTTTATTTATAGTAAGAAAACTGGCATTCTTTTTTTTTTTTTAAAGAATTTATTTATTTATTTGACAGAGAGAGAGAGCACAAGTAGGCAGAGCAGCAGGCGGAGGGAGAGGGAGAAGCAGGCTCTCTGCTGAGCAGGGACCCCAGGATCCTGGGATCATAACCTGAGCTGAAGGTAGCCACTTAATTGACTGAGCCACCCAGGGACCCAGAAAACTGGCAATTCTGACAAACTGCTATAAAATGTCAAGTTACACCTTAAGTCTGATTTGTATTTTGAAACATTTTGAAGCAAAACAGCAACACTCATTTTTCTTTAAAGATTTTATTTATTTATTTGAGAGAGAGGGAGAGAACAAGCACAAGCAGGCAGAGAGACAGAGGGAGAGAGAGAAGAAGCTGAGCAGGGAGCCTGATGTGGGACTCAATCCCAGGACCCCTGAATCGTCACCTAAGCTAAAGGCAGACGCTTAACCGACTGAGCCACCCAGGTGTCCCACAACACTCATTTTCAAAAGGGCCACTTACCTTCTACAATTTTCAAAGACTCAAAATTTAGTGTATGGGATATGTGATTTTTAGAGAAGTCTACAGTTCTCAGAATATTGGGGTTTTGCCCCTTTAAGGATATTCATATTTCTAAATCTCTCCTCTCTTCAACCATACCCTCTGCCCCACTCCCTAATTCTTTCTAAAAACCATGCTTTCTCAGTGAGGGGTAGATTTAGCTATTACTAAATCTTGATCACTTCTGTCTATATCCCTTACTGGTTTATGAAGTAAGGGAGTCTGAACTAAGCCAGTTAACTACTGCCGTCTTTAATAAAAAGCTGAAAGTCCTCTGAAGTCGCCAGTATCCACCTCTACCCCATCCCTTACAATTCTTCAAGGTAAAACATTTTTTTTTTTTAAGATTTTATTTATTATTTGACAGAGAGAGAGACAGACACAGTGAGAGAAGGAACACAATCAGGGGGAGTGGGAGAGGAAGAAGCAGGCTTCCCGCCAAGCCAGGAGCCCGATGCGGGGCTGGATCCAAGTACCCTGGGATCATGACCTGAGTTGAGGGCAGACGCTTAACAACTGAGCCACCCAGGTGCCCCTCAAGGTAAAACATTTTAATGAAGGGTAGAATCAAAAGCAAACCTGTTCACTTTAAAGATGAAACAATGAAAAAAAGAAGATGCAACAATGAACTATATCTTATACTAGTCATAAGGGTTCTTGTCAACTGGGCTCCTAATAAAACCAAGCTGGATGGATGGACACAATAAGCAAGGGTTAAGATAAAGACCACTGTACGTAACAAACATGGCAGAGAAGACATCTTAGATCCTTTATTTTTTTCAAAGATTTACTTATTTATTTATTTAGAGGGAGTGTGTGTGTAGAAGTGGGGGGAAAAGGAGAGAATCTTGAGCAGAGTGCACTGAATGTGGAGTCTGATGAAGGGCTCAATCTCATAATCTCACCCTGAGATCATGACCTGGGCTGAAATCCAAAGTTGGACTCTTAACTGACTGAGCCACCCAGGTGCCCCCCCTTGGATCCTTTAAAAAAAAAAAAAAAAAAAAAAAGGCATCACATCAAGGCTACTACAATTTAAAAAGAATGCACTACACGGGAAATATATTTCCCCCCTCAAAGGAATAAAAAGCACAGAATCTGTGTAACAATGTGACTGAATTAAATACAGTCACTAAATTCAATAGGGGGAAATCTAGACCATTGTTTGATTTTTTTTTTTTTTTTTTAAAGATTTTATTTATTTATTTGACAGAGAGATCACAAGCAGGCAGAGAGGCAGGCAGAGAGAGGGGAGGAAGCAGGCTCCCCTAGAGAGCAGAGAGCCCGATGCGGGGCTCGATCCCAGGACTCTGAGATCATGACCTGAGCCGAAGGCAGCGGCTTAACCCACTGAGCCACCCAGGTGCCCCCCATTGTTTGATTTTTAAAAGAACTATTATTTAGTCAAAATGAAAAAGGTCCCATGACTGCAATGTAGACAAAACCTTAACAAATAACTAAACTGAGAGTAACACTTGATTACAGAAGTGACAGAAAAAATACTACAGCTGGGAGACCTGAATCTGACTAGTTGTGTGACATCAGGCAAATTACTTAACCCCTTGGAGAATTTTTGTTACTCACCAGCAAAAAGGAACTGGATTAAATGACTTTCAAAGTCCATCTACAACAAAATCTATGATTCAGTTCTACTCAACATTTATGAGCACCACGCCATATACACACAGCTATCAAACTATTAAATGCCAGGTGTCTAAGGGTCAATACAGTAGATAACTATATATATATTTTTTTTACCCATTTCTATTTTCAAACATTTCTATCCTTTTCTTTAAAAAACAGCTTTACTCAAAAAAACAAAAAAAAAAAAAACAAAAAAAAAACAGCTTTACTGAAATATAATTCACATAACATTCAATTCACCCACTTGAAGTGTACAATTCAATGGTTTTTATTACATTCATTGTTGTGTAACCATCACTACAATCAATTATAGAATATTTTATTACCACAAAAAGAAACCTCTTACTCTTTAGCAGTCACATTCCATTTACCCTAACTTCCCTAGCCTTGGACAACCACTCATTTTCTGTCTTTCTGGATCTGCCTATTTTAGACATTTCATATAAATGGAATCATACAGTATGTGGCCTTTTGTGTCTGGCTTTACTTGGCATAATGTTTTAAAAGTTCAACTATTTTGTAACAGGTATTAGTACTTCATTTCTTACTGCGGAATAATATTCTATTATATGGATATACTACATCTGACTCATTCATTAGTTGATAAACATCTGGGTTGTTTCCATTTTTGGGCTACTATAAATAATGCTGCTACGAATATTCATGTAACAAGTTTATGTGTGGATATATGCTTTCATTTCTCTTGGGTATATAGGTAGGAGTAGAACTGTTGAGTCATAGGATAACTCCATGTTTTACCCTTTTGAAGATCTGCCAAACTGCTTTCCAAAGCAGCTTCAACATTTTACACTCCCACCAATAATGTATACAGGTTCCAATTCCTTGACATTCTCACCAAAACTTGTTATTATCTTTTTGATTATAGCTATCATAGTGGGTGTGACATCTGATAAAGTACTAAAGTGACTAGTTTTGTAACTCTAATCAAGTAATCTAATCACTTTGAAATTCAGCTTTCTCGGGGTGCCTGGGTGGCTCAGTTGGTTGAGCGTCCAACTCTTGGTTTTGGCTCAGGTCATGATCTCAAGGGTTGTGTGATCTAGCCCTGTGTAGGGCTCTGCACTCAGCAGGGAGTCTGCTTGAAGATTCTCTTCCTCTGCCCCTCCTCCCACTTATGATCTTTCTCTCTCTCTCTCAAATAAATAACTCTTTGAAAAAAAAAAAAGAAATTCAGGGATGCCTGGGCGGCTCAGTTGGTTGGGCCACTGCCTTCAGCTCGGGTCGTGGTCCTGGGGTCCTAGGATCAAGTCCTGTGTCAGGCTTCTTGCTCAGTGGGGAGCCTGCCTCTCTCTCTGCCTCTGCCTGACGCTCTGCCTGCTTGTGCTTTCTCTCTCTCTCTCTCTGACAAATAAATAAATAAATAAATAAAATCTTAAAAAAAAAAAAAAAGAAATTCAGGTTTCTCAGCTGTAAAATGGAAATAATATTTCATAGCGTTCTCAAAGATGTTAATGAAAAAATGTAGAAAAAATTTAGTATAGTATCCATCACAAAGTATTTAATAAATAGTTACTATTACCATCAGGTCCTCTGCCCTCTAGGAACTCACTATCTAAATGAAAAAATAAAATACACTTGTGATGCTTGGCTGGCTCAGTCAGTAGAGCATGGGGCTCTTCATCTTGGTTTGTGAGTTCAAAAGCCATATTGGGTATAGAGACTACTTAAATAAATAAAATTTTTTAAAAAAGAAAATACTCTTGTAAAACACTGTCTGGCAGTTATTACTTAATTTAAGTGACCCCCAAATGGCAGACACAATGAAGATTACAAGATGGCAGAGAGGGAGGGGTGCCTGGGTGGCTCAGTGGAATGAGTGTCTGCCTTCAGCTCAGGTCATGATCCCAGGCATCACACAGGGCTCCCTGCTCAGCAGGGAGTCTGTTTCTCCCTCCCCCTGCTCCTGTTCTCTCTCTCTCTCCACCCTCCCTCTCAAAATAAATGAAATCTTATTTTTTTTAAAAAGATTGCAGGGCACCTGGGTGGCTCACTTAGTTAAGCAACTGCCTTTGGCTCAGGTCTTGATCCTGGAGTCCCAGGATTGAGTCCCACATAGGGCTCCCTGCTCCACAGGGAGTCTGTTTCTCCCTCTGACCTACCCCTCTCGTGCTTTCTTTCTTTCTCTCTCTCAAATAAATAAATAAAATCTTTAAAACATTAAAAATAAAAATAAATAAAAAGATTACAGAGAGGGAGATTAGTAACGGGTGGAAGGGATGGGAAAAGTCTAGTCAGACACTTCACTAGATTTTGAAAAATAAGATCAGCACAGCTGGGAAGGGCAAGAAGAGGTGGAAACAACACAAATGGGCCTGGATTAAAGAAGAAAAGAGCTCAGATATCCAAAACAACAACAAAAGTTCTGTGCTTTTTCATTGCATAGTAAAACACCACACTCTATAACAGTAAGAAATATGTCTGATTGGGTGGGAAAGCCAGATCACAAAATTAAGGCCTCTGAACTTTATCCTCCAAGTAACAGAAGCAGTCGAGGATTTACAGGAAAGGGAAACCATAAAACCAGGCTTTTAGAAAGATTAACCTGGCAGTAGAGGGAAAAGACTTGAGGACAAGAAACCTATAAAAAGTTATTAAAATAGGACAAACAGTAAAAACTGAAAGAAAAGGGCCAAATGTAAGAAACACAGAGTAAAAAAATCAAGCAAACTCCTTGGCTGAAGTGCCCAAGTTATGAATATTCTGGAATTGACAGTATACATGGAACACAATCTGAAAATGACAACACATATTAGTAATCAAACCATTAATCCAAACTTACCCTCTGCAATGTCTGAGCATGATGTGCCGATGGCTGTGTCTCCACTGTCAGCTACACTTGAGCAGCGGCTGAAGCGACTCCGAAAAGCCTCTGAGATAGCTGGGGTCTGCCATTCGGTTCCCAGGGAACTACCCTTTTGAATTACACCAGAACCTGAAACAAGCGACACTTCCCATCTTCAGTGTGAACCAGTTGATGTAACCCCACAAGACTGTTTAAATAAAGCACTTAAACCTATGAAAAAAACAGCATCATTCTCTCTCCTGTGCCTATTTCAGCTTCTCTAAATTAGTTAATTTTGAATGGAAATAGCATGAGATGTGAGAATGTTCACAGACAGAAAAAAGACTTACCAAGAACCCAGGAATCTATCAGTAGCTACCATTTTTTGAAATCTAGAAATTCTAACACTTTACCAACATGATCTCATCTACTTACTTACTTGAACAGTATCATCACCCCTATTTTACAGAGGACAGAGCTGAGATTTGAACCCAGGTTGTTTTGATTATAATATCCACATTCTTTCCTATTAAAGGATTTCTCAGTAGGTGCTTCTGGCACACTGGGCATGACAATTCCTCAATGTGTAGTCTATACATGTCAGGATGGTTTAGCATCCTCGGTCCCTATTAAATGCCAGTAGCAGCCCTAACCCTATCCCACCATCACTATGAAACATGCAAATATACCATGTTTCCAAATGCTCCTTAGGGTAACAGGCAGTCCAGTCTCTTGTTGAAAACCATTGCTTGGGGGTGCCTAGGTGGCTCAGCTGATTAAGTGTCTGACTTCAAGTCAATTCATGATCTAGGGGTCCTGGGATCAAGCCCTATTTGAACTCTGTGCTCAGCAAGGAGTTTGCTTCTCTCCCTCTGCTGTTCACCCCACTCGTGTGCATGTGGGCGCTCTCTCAAATACATAAATTGAAGAGAGAGAGAGAGAGGAAGGAAGGAAGGAGAGAAAGAAAAAAGAAGAAAACCGTTGCTTGACTGAACTGGGGTACCTAGTGGGCAGGATGAATCCAGATCATGGTTAAGCCTTAGAAGTCAATCTGAAGAGTTCAACACTATTTTGAGTGCAATGCAAAAAACCCACTAAAATTTCTAAGTGGGTAAGACAAAACTAGATTGAGGAGATTTTTTAAAAAAGATTTTTATTTATTTATTCAACAGAGAGACAGAGTGAGAGAACAAGTAGGCAGAGTGGCAGGCAGAGGGAGAGGGAGAAGCAGGCTCCCCACTCGGGGCTCAATCCCAACCCTGGGATCATGACCTGAGCCGAAGGTAATCCTTTAATCAACCAAGCCACCCAGGCGCCCCAAGACTGAGGAGATTTACTGAACTTTAATAGCTTGCTACTCGAAGGCCATAGGTAGCAAGCATTCAATAAACACCTGATTTACTAGTATTCATTGTTAAAAAAAACTATAATTTTTCTAAACTGTATCTGATGATCCATGTAAACAAATGGACAAAAACGTAATGATGGCTACTTATCCATTTAAAATGTCAGAGTTTTAGCTGAAATCATAAAACGAGGTTCTACAGACTCTTTGATTTACTGGGAAGCAAATGATATTTGAACACAAATCACCTTATTCTCTTCTTCCAATTTTAGTGCTTCTCCCATCTTTTTAACTCACTTTCTTCTACTTTTGCTACCCTCTGCCTTCTACTGAAGTTCTACTCTAACTTTCCCCAAGGACTTATTCTTGGGGTCACAGTGGACTGCCTGATGTGAAAGAATTGGCCGGCGTAGGGCAGCCCTGCGGACCGCCCTGCTCCCAATCTGCATTAGATGGGAGTAATACCCTTTCATTAAGACATACCTAATGATCAGAGATTCTGATTAGTGTAAGATTAGCTGGTGTTACTATCTGTACATATAAGCATAATTCTAGCTAGAAGGAAAGAAATTTGACTTCTAGGTAAGTCTATATGGTGTTATCTCTCTAACCAGTAGACAAATTTCCAGGCCTTCTAAAATACTGAAAATCGGGGCGCCTGGGTGGCTCAGTGGGTTAAAGCCTCTGCCTTTGGCTCAGGTCATGATCCCAGGGTCCTGGGATTGAGGCTCGCATCAGGCTCTCTGCTCAGCAGGGAGCCTGCTTCTCTCTCTCTCTCTCTCTCTCTGCCTGCCTCTCTGCCTACTTGTGGCCTCTGTCTGTCAAATAAATTAAAAAAAAAAAAATCTTAAAAAAAATAAAATAAAATAAAATACTGAAAATCGATTGAGGGCCTCTATTACCATCTTTCTGGCCTCTTACTTCTCATCACTACTGATCTTCCATTCTTTACCAGTACCACTTTTCTATCTGCTCACTCCATACATCAATTCTGAAGAGATATTTGCTAAAATAAAAATGTATTTTACGAGGTGCCTGGCTGGCTAAGTCGGTAGAGCATCTGATTCTTGATCTTGGGGTTGTGAGTTCAAGCCCTATGCTGGGTGTAGAGATCACTTTTTTTTTTTTTTTTTAAGATTTTATTTATTTGAGAGAAAGATCATAAGCATGGGGTAGGGGTAGAGGAAGAAGCAGACTCCCTGCTGAGCAAGGAGCCCAATGCAGGACTTGATCCCAGAACTCCAGGATCACCACTCAAGCCAAAGGCAGACACTTAACTTACTGAGCCACCCAGGAGCCCTAGAGATCACGTAAATAAATAAAACTTTTAAAAATGTATTTTGGTATAGGTACAGAGGCTTATGCTTATTTCAAAATTCAAGTTTGAAAGCTGAAATTTTTTTGTTATGTCATATGTCCTATCACTAACATCTTTTTAATCAAAATATTAAGACTATTATTAATCAAATGAAAGACTACTAAAGACAAAGTCATCAGAAAAGCAGTGAGTTTTATTAGAAATTGCTACATCCCCCAAATTTGTGTGTTATAACATAATTGTCATTAGAAATTATACAATCCAGCCCTAAAACAGTGAATGGCATGTAGCAGATGTTCAATAAATATTTGCTGAAGGCATCTTGAACTGATTCAACAAATGTTTTTCAAAATGCTTAATCTATGCAGGGCAGCACTCCTAGGAGAATACAACAAACATCTAATAAATGCTGTAAGGCACTGTAGGATTTTAAAGTTAAATAAAATATATCCTTAGTTGAAAAAAATATACCCCTCTCTTCATAAACACCTCAGAATTCAAAAAGCTATTTTTCTATCCTACCTTCTATTTAAACATACCACATCTAATATGTGTTTATTTACGTATTTATGTATGTTTAACATATATATTTAATATATCCACTTAATATATCTACTGAGCTTTCAAAATCTTGTCAATCCATTCTAAAGATAAATTCCTGAGTCTCTAGTGACAACATAACTGAGACTGTTGGCATCCAAGAAGAATTCCAATCTTTGTGGGCTAGCAGATGACTGACCCACCCACAGGACTACAAAGACAACATAGAACACAGTAATTTATGCTGTGTTTTTCTGATTTCAAATGGAACTATGTTCCAAAGTCATTCTGTTCCTTCATGTGTCCTCCCCTCCCAATCAATCATGTGGTCTTCTTGGAAGCCATGAAGGACCACAGATAAATAGTTGTTCTTTTGGAGAGGCCTGTTTTTCTATTCAATATAGCCTCATATTATTTTTGTTCTTTAAGTACCAGCATTTTAGTGAATGTTTGTTTGCTAAGTATTTCCTTTAAAGGAAATTTCTGTTATGAAAAAACAGAGCAAAGGTCAGAAAACTCTGCTTACTCACCTGGTGAAGTGGCATGAGAAATCCTCTCACTTGGGTATTTCTCCTGCATGGCCATCAACACCGTTATTTGAGCCAACTGTAAAATGAAGGAATAACCAGTCAGAGCTCTCCACTATCTTTTAACTCCTTGTAACTCGCTCCCATTCAACTGAAACTGTCAAACCCACACAGGATTCGTCTTCCACATGTTTTACTTCTAAAGATATATATATATTTTCTAAAGATTTTATTTATTTATTTGACAGATAGAGATCACAAGTAGGCAGAGAGGCAGGCAGAGAGAGAGGGAGGAAGCAGGCTCTGCCAAGGAGAGAGCCCCATGTGGGGCTCGATCCCAGGACCCTGAGACCATGACCTGAGCCAAAGGCAGACGCGTTAACCCACTGAGCCACCCAGGCACCCCCTAAAGATATATTTTTTAAAAATATTTTATTTATTTATGTGAGAGAGGAGAGAAAGAGCATGAGCAGGGGGAGGGGTGGAGGAAGAGGGAGAAACAGACTTCCCTGCTGAGCAGGGAGCCCAACATGGGGCTCAATTCCAGGATCTTGGGATCATGACCTGAGCCGAAAGCAGGGGCTTAACTGATGGAGCCACCCAAGCGCCTTTCCTACAGATATTTTTTAAGGCAAAGCAACTCCTGATAGTCCATCCTACTTCTCTTCCTAAAGTGAGAGAAAATCTAGAACCAAATAAAGATTCTTAATACTGATCCTATATGTCCTAGAATTCCTCAACTGTTGCAAAAATTAAAAATAATATTATTTTCATTTTATTTTTTTTTAAAGATTTTATTTATTTATTTGAGATCAAGAGGGAGAGTGAGAGGGGCACAGGCATGCAAGAGTAGGAGGAGGAGCAAAGGGAGAGGCAGAAGCAGGCTGTCCAGTAAGCAGGGAGCCCAATGACTCTGGGCTCAATCCCAGGACCCTGGAATCATAATCTGAGCTGAAGGCAGACACGTAACTGACTGAGCCACCCACGTGCCCCATAACATTACTCTCAATTAACACACTTTACCACAGATTTTCTTAGCCATGGAAACAGGATGAGAGAGTAGGGTAGAGAAAGAACTAAATAACCAAACCAACAGTGTATTATTATGACTCAATTATCAACATAAATTCCCCAATTCCTCCAGTAATGAAAGTTAATTATTAAGATGCACAAAAGAAAAAAAATAAGATGCACAAATAGAATTCTGGTTCATAAGAAGAACCCCAATTCTTAGCTGGGAACACAAGATTTTCTTCCCATTTATATTTATTCTAATGGTAGGCTGTGAGAATTCAGCAAATGTCTGATTACTATCTGTGTAAACAAAAGCCTTAAATAACTATAACTAACAGTAGCAAATAATATCTTATATTTGCATAGTACCTGAGAGGCATGGCAATACAGGGAAGTGGTTCAGAGTATGTACTTGTGATCAGACAGCTTGGGTTTGAAGGCTGACTTCATTAGCTGTGTAATGTTGGGCAAATTTTGTAGTATCTCTATACCTCAGTTCCTTCACATAAAAATGAAGATGGGGGCACCTGGGTAGCTCAGTTGGTTAAGCACCTGCCTTAGACTCAGGTCATGATCCTGGGGTCCTGGGATTGAGATTGAGTCCCAAGTCGGGCTCCCTGCTCAGCAGGGAGTCTGCTTCTCCCTCTCCTCCCCGCTCATGCTATCTCTGTCTCTCTCTCTGTCTCAAATAACAAAATCTTTAAACAAATAAATAAATAAAAATGAGGAGGGGGGCACTTGGGTGGCTCAGTCAGTTGGGCATCTGACTCAGGTCATGGTCTCAGGATATGGATGAAGCTCCATGTTTGGCTGTGCATTCAGCAGGGAATCTGCTTGAGATTCTCTTTCCCTCTCCTTCTGTCCCTCCCCCTGCTTGTGTGCATGCACTCACTGCCTCCCTCTCTCAGATAAATAAGTAAATCTTAAGAAAAAATAAGTGAAAATGAGGATCGGAGTGGTTGGTTGGGTCTGTCAGTTAAACGTCCAACTCTTGATCTCAGCTCAGGTCTTGATCTCAGGGCTGTGAGTTCAAGCCCCATGTTGGGCTCCATGCTCGGTGTGGAGCCTACTTAAAATAGTAGCAATAAAAATAAATAAAAATTAGAATAAAGACAGGACCTAATTCATGCCAATTCATTTAAAATTAACTCACAACAGTGCCTGACACATGTAAGTGCTTAATTATGTTTTTATTATGATTACTTGGCAGTTTACATCAATAAAAAATGAGATATGATCGTCCTTGGAAGATAGAGTTTGAATTTAGAAATTGAATTTATAAGCGTCCCCAAAGAGTTTGGGACAAACTAAACTGATCACAATTCTTAGAAGTGAAATTCAACTTTGGTGAGAAAACAAAGGCTATATGGGTACTATTTCTCTAATGTGCTTTACTGACCTCTATAGTTTTCTCTTAGTAACAACAACACAAACCCTTGCTAATTCAAGACCTCTATAACAGAAATGGTACTATCCCCTGATATCCCAGTTCTTCACATAGTGGGTAAGAGATGATTGTTCAGTAAAAGCTTCAATTTATGGCTATTATCATTTACTGTGTTAATGGTGACACAGAAGGATTAGATTATCTATCTAGCAGTGGTATCAAATGGTCAATATCAAACTCCTTTTCTTCACTTATAAAGAAAGTGGGTGGCTCAGTGGGTTAAAGCCTCTGCCTTCAGCTCAGGTCGTGGTCCTGGGGTCCTGGGATCAAGCCCCACATCGGGCTCTCTGCTCAGCGGGGAGCCTGCTTCCCTTCCTGCCTCTCTGCCTACTTGTGATCTCTATCTGTCAAATAAATAAATAAAATCTTAAAAAAAAAAAAAAGTTACTCTGTAACTCGGAAATTCCATTCCTAAGTATATGTTCAAGAGAAATAAAAACATGTTCACACAAAATTTTGTACATGAATGTTCACAGTAGCATTACTTACAATAGCTAAGAAGCAGAAAAAACTCAAATGTCCATCAACTGATAAACAGGTAAATTCCATTTATATTAAATGTCCAGAACTAGCAAATCCATATACACAGCAGATTAATGGTTACCAAGTACTAAGAGGTGGGAGGTCAGGGAATGGGTAACAACTACTAATGGACATGGTGTTTCCTTCCAGGGTGATCAAAATCTCCTGAGACTGGATAGTGGTGGTGGCTGCACAATCTTGTGAATGTACTAAAACCACTTAATTGTACACACATAAAACTGAATTTTATTGTACATGAATTCTACCTCAATTAAAAAAAAAGAAAAGAAAACTCCCACAAGGAGTAAAACTGTATGGAAAAGATAATTCTCTTTTTTCTTAAGTAGCCTCCAAGCCCAGAATGGGGACCAATACAGGGCTCAAACCCACAACCCTGAGATCAAGACCTGAGCCAAGACCAAGAGTTGGATGCTTAACTGACTGAGCCACCCAGGTGCCCCTGGAAGAGGTAATTCTTGAGTTTTTCCTACTAAGTTCAGAAGTAGATGAGCTACTGATGGTTTCTAGGACCATCTGAAGGACATAAAGATTTCCTGAGATAAAAGTGAGAGAAATGAATGTATAAGAAGTAACAAAAATAACCAATTACACAGCCAAGAAAGGTAGGAGTGAATGGAAGCAGACAGAAGAAACGCCCACATTGATGGTTTCTATCTTCAAAGCCCTTTAAACTGCTGAAGTATTCATTCAACAAATTTAACAAGTACTGAATATTTACTACCCACAAAGCACTGTGCTAAACACTCTATTACAGGTATAATGTCTTATATTTAATGCTCACATCAAATCTATGAGGCAGTTATTACCCTTATTTTATGGATGAAAAAAATGAAGGTTGAGAGAAGGGAAGGTCATATAGCTAGGAAGAGGCTTCAAAGCCAGGACTGTGTTCTAATGCTATAGAGATTCTAGCCTGCATTCTTTCTCTGTGTGACAAAAATAAATAAATGTAGTTATGAAGGCACCATAAGGTGGGAGTTTCTGCTTCAGACACAGCCAGAGCTGAAAGCCCCAAAGTAGTTAGAAGCAGGGACAGCGCATACAGTTTCTTCATGTTGCTCTTGGTCACCACCCCGGCTCTATTTCCCAAGTTGCCTCCCAAGAATTAGGTTTTGATTGTTATAAGTATTTCTCCCCTTGAAGAATTACAATGTTAGTGTGGAATGTCACACTGGCGGCTGTTGAGAATCCACATCAAGACAGGAGAGGATAGGAAGGGATACGTAGCTGACAAAAGCGCATTAAGAATCTCCACCACTGGGGCGCCTGGGTGGCTCAGTGGGTTAAAGCCTCTGCTTTCCGCTCATGTCATGGTTCCAGGGTCCTGGGATGGAGCCCCACATTGGGCTCTCTGCTCAGTGGGGAGCCTGCTTCCTCCCCTCTGCCTGCCTCTCTGCCTACTTGTGATCTCTAATAAATAAATAAAATCTTTAATAATAATTAAAAAAAGGAATCTCACACCCTGGCAGTATTTTCATGACCTTGATCATTCATTAAACCAGACCTAAAGAAAGAGAAGCCAAATTCTTCCCAAGAAGTTGCCTTTACAAAGTCTTGAGACCTACACCACCACCAGACCATTATAAAACCTACAAGGCCTAGGGGCATTACCTTAATCATCCTGGTTATCATAACCCTTCCGTACCTAGCACACAGTATTCGATTCATCAAACAAAATTTACTGAGGGCCTACTATTCGCCTGGCTCTGTGCCATGTGGTGGAAATACCCTGGTGTAAAAGGCAAACGGGGTTCTGATCTTCCTGCTTTAGCGCGATGGGAGTGCTGAATACCTTCTACTGAACAGATTCGCTGTAACCCACTAAACTTGTAGTCAGTCCAAAGCACCAGCTCCTCCTTGCCTCATCTAGAGCAGGTGGTCTAGACAATCTGGATGCTCCTGACATTTTAGGTAGATAAATCTTTGCTTGAAGCCGGGAGGTGGGGGGGGGGGGTGGTGCTGTGCTGCACAAAGTTGGATGTTTCGCAGCAGCCCTGACCTTCTATCCACTAGTACCAGGAGCAATCCCTGAGTTGCCGCAAATGAAAATGTTTCCTGACACTGTCAACTACCAGTGCGGGCTGGGAAACTCCAGCCTAGCGCCTTCACAAGAGCTGTCTCCCAACCCTAAGTCCCTATTCATCCTGTAACCCCCAGCCCCAACTTCCCTTCCTCAGGGAGGGCTCCCTGCCCTCTCCGACTACACAGCCGCCTTCTGCCTAGTGCTGTGTACTTCTCCAGCCCACACCATGCAGCCCTAACCAAGTCGTCACCCGCTTCACGTCTACTCTTCTCTGGGACCGTCCGCTCCGCAAAGGCAAGCAACGTGGTACCCGCCGTCCCCTCCCCCGGCGACTGGCACAGGGCCTACCCTTTACAAAGGTAAAGCAACTGCTAGGGAGTGAACGATGGAGAAAGCCACACGAAGAGGGCAGGGAGGCGAGCGAGTCACGAGGGGGCGTGTGCGGGGCATTATTTTAGGAAGCCCAGCGGGTGAAAAACCCAGAGAGGACGACTTAATAGCTCCGCGCATGCGCTTCGCTCTCCCACGGCCCCCGAAGAAGGTAGGTCATGAGTGTCTGGGGTCCTCTGGAGCTCCTCGCGGGCTCCCCAAGGTGGGGCGGGGTCTCCTAGCCCGAGAAGGGCTACCGAAGGGAGGAGGACTTACGTAGGGCCGAAAGAGGGCGGCGAAATCCCTAACCCAGGAACGCCGACTGCGGCCACTACGTCGGCCGCGGGCGGCAGTTCACTTCCTCAGCTCGCCTAACGGCCGTTACACACCCACCAGGCCGCGCGCCTCAGAGCGCGCGCCGCCCCACCCCGCCCCTTTCTGCCCGCCTGTGGCCAATCAGGAGTCTGGCCGCGCCGGTGTCCCGCCCCCGCACGCTGCGCTCCGCGCCGGGAGCGGCCGGATCTCTCTGCGCATGACCCCGCCGTTCTTCCGAGCCTCTTCTTCAGCCTCTAGCCGGGTCTCGCCTATGGGCGGAGCCCTCGTCTCTCCGGTCGGCAGTGGCTTGCTGGACTTGGGCTGTTGGAGGAGCTGGAGGCCAGGGAAAATCATTCGGGAGCCCCATCCCCAAACACCTGCCCCACCCTTCTCCCATTCCCCACGGCCTGTCGGTACTCCCATCTGAAATGAACTAAGGGGCCAGTCAGGTAGTGGTCCCGAGTTAGTGTGTGGCCTGAGTCACTGCCATGTCAGGGTTAGTGCTGTCTGTGGCTGGGGTCAGGGCTTGGGCTGGCTTAGGGTCAGTGGTCAGACTGTGACCAGAACTCAGGTTGAAGGGTAACTAACAGATCGATCTTGCCTCCCTACCCAACCTCGGTCCCCAGGAAAAGAACTAAGTTCATTTGCATTAATATATTCTTTTTATTTATTTATTTATTTGTTTGTTTATTTATTTATTTGACAGACAGAGATCACAAGTAGGCAGAGAGGCAGGCAGAGAGACAGGAGGAAGCAGGCTCCCCGCTGAGCAGAGAGCCCTATGCGGGGCTCGATCCCAGGACACTGGGATCATGACCTGAGCCGAAGGCAGAGGCTTTAACCCACTGAGCCATCCAGGCGCCCCTGCATTAATATATTCTTAAGAATCACGCTGGGGAATTGTTAAAAAGAGGAACAAAGCCATCAGCCAAAGGATAGTGAAAAATTCCAGGCTTCTGGAAACCTGACTTGGGAGGGAGAGGCATGGAAAACTTGTGGGATTTCTTAACTTTGAAGAACCAGACTTAAAGAGAGTTAATTACCGGATGAAATTCACTTCAGAGTTAGAACTCTGGGGATGTGCTCCAAAATTCTGTTCCGTTCCCCCACCTCGCCCCCAGCTTCATATAACATTTTAAGGTAAGCATATAGAAGGCATAAAATAGGCTTAATGGGTAATGAATCAGGGTATGATGTAATAGATGCATTTAGGGGCTATTCTCTGAAATTAGGACCAAACGCTTTTTTAAAAACATAAATGGTAGGGCGCCTGGGTGGCTCAGTGGGTTGGGGCCTCTGCCTTCGGCTCAGGTCATGATCCCAGAGTCTTAGGATCGAGCTGTGCATGGGGAACTCTGCTCGGCAGGGATCCTGCTTCCTCCCTCCTCTCTCTGCCTGCTTCTCTGCCTACTTGTGATCTCTGTCAAATAAATAAATAAAATCTTTAAAAAAAATTAAAAAAAAACATAAATGGTAAGGATACATATCTAAATGAATAAATTTGTGGACTAGTGGGTAGGAAGTAGACTGTTGGGTGGTGGAAACATCTGCTTGATTGCTTCTATTTCTTTTGTGAGAAACATCTGTGAAGAGGGAGGGAACAGGGACCTGTAGAGGACCGAGAAGAACGGGTAGGATTTGAAGAGCTGATGCAGAGAAGGGAAGACAAACCTAATTGGAAACATAATGGTAGTGCTAAGATTTAAATTTACAAATGGCAAATACTGCAGTACAGTTTACTCCAATGGATTTTTTAAAAAGATTTTATTTTTTATTTGACAGAGATCACAAGTAGGCAGAGAGGCAGACAGAGAGGGAAGCAGGCTTCTTGCTGAGCAGAGAGCCGGATGCAGGGCTTGATCCCAGGACCCTGGGATCATGACCTGAGCCAAAGGCAGACGCCCAACAGACTGAACCAGATATCTGTATTTTAAAAGTAACTCCATTATCATACTACTAATTTTCAAATGTGATTGAGTCTTCATATTTAAACCACGATTTGGTGTTAACTTCAGAGAATATTCACAATCAATTTTTAGATAAGAGGTAGTCTTAAATCTTCAGTTACTATATTATTTTAAAAAGACTTGCTGCAAGGGGTCCCTGCATGGCTCAGTCGGTTAAGTGTCTGGCTCTTGATTTCAGCTCAGGTCATGATCTCAGGGCTGTGGGCTTGAGCCCCAAACTGCACTCCACAGCTCAGCAGGGAGTGGGTTTGAGATTCTCGCTCCCTCCCCTTCTCTCCACTCCATGCTTGCTTGCGTGCGCATGCTCTCTCTCTCCAAAATAAATAAATCTTAAAAAAAAAAAAAAAAAAGACTTGCTGAAAATTTAATAAAATATCAATGGAAAAAAATAAAAAATAAGATGTCAATGGAACTATCACCTGACATGACTGAAAAAAGTTAGCCAGATATGTGCCACCTCAGCTTAATTAAAGAACATGAGAAAACTAACTGCATCGTAGTTATAATCATATCATTAGAGCTACCACTTTTCGCATGCATTAGTGTTGTCCAGTGGCTTAATTTATAAGCATCTATTGTTACAAAGCACAGAGGTTTCTTTCATGCGCTCAACCAAGTATAGTTCAAGTTCAATAGCTTCCTTGTTTACTTAATTTTGTTTCATTCTATTTTCTTTTGGAGATATTTAGTATAGTATAGTCATAATCTTTTTGCCTTTGTCCTTCAGGATATATTTTATTTAATTTTTAATTTTAATTTTAATTTTTTAAAGATTTTATTTATTTATTTGACAGAGATCACAAGTAGGCAGAGAGGCAGGCAGAGAGAGACAGAGAAGCAGGCTCCCTGCTGAACAGAGAGCCCTATGTGGGACTCCATCCCAGGACCCTGGGATCATGACCTGAGCCGAAGGCAGAGGCTTTAACCCACTGAGCCACCCGGGCGCCCTAATTTTTTATTTTTAAAGATTTGATTTATTTAGTTGAGAGAGCGGGAGAGTACGGGGGTGGGGGCCAGAAGGGCAGAGGGAGAAGCAGACTCCCCACTGAGCAGGGAGCCTGACAGAAGGCTCAGATCCCAGGACCCTGAGATCATGACCTGAGCTGAAGGCAGATGCTTAACCAAAGCAGACATTTAGCCAGCTGAGCCACCCAGATGCCCCCAGGGTATATCTTAAATAAGAGCATGGGTTAATGCCCTCACCAACAGGTCTATTTAAATAGTTTACTCATAAATAAATAAACTACTCCAGACCCATAAAGTGAATATGAATTCCCAAATGTAGTTACTTGTGTGCTGATTTAATGAATGTGTGATTTTGATGTACCTAAAAATATAATATGTATTGATCATCTGACTTAATTTTTTTCAGGACCTGTGAAAGCACTAAATGACAAGAAAGTTTCTTGCAAATGAAACATTAGGACTGTTAAGTTTAGCTTTTATTGTTGTTTGTACCAAAATATTTTCCCAAGAAATTAATTTCCAAAATGATCGTAGATATCAATCAAAAGTAGTATTTCAAAAACAAAACAACAAGAAAAAGGCCTTCTTGTGATTTTGTGAAAGATCCACCTCTGCCAGCTTACAAAGACTATCCTGTTTCCTGGTCCATATCACCTACTTCCTGGACTCAACTGTCCTTTCTGTAAGGTCCAAAGACCATGTCTTATGTACTGTTGAATCCCCAGGGCTTAACACAGGAACTGGTACATAGTAGATTCCAGCCCATTTTGAATGGATAAATGACAGTAGCACAAACACTGCTCCCTATATCCCCCTCTATTAGGAAGGAGAGGGGGATTATGAGGTCGGAAGTAATTAATAGGCACGATAATATATCATATGGAATCATTTAATCCTAATTCTGAAATTGAATGTCCATTCCGTCCATTCTGCAGAAGAGAGAAGACAGGACCAACTGGCCAGTGCCCAGACACCTTCCCTGGAACCAGTCATTCAGTCCCTGCATTGAAACAGATGATCTGGTCAAAGTCTTTCACATATAGAGAAGCCATAGAGAAGAAAGTGACTTCTCATATATACACAAGATCTGTAGTTAGGTTACACAGAAAAGGAGGTCAAAGTAGAATTTCTTGCTGTTTATTGGCCATTCTCTTTGCCCAGCCCCTTACCACATTGAGCAGCCCAGCCATGCCTTTGGAAGAATTCCGGAGCTGGGAAAGGATGGTGGGATGAGGAAGCACAGCTCGAGGCTCAGCTCAAGACAGTAGTAGTACCAGGGGTGCCTGGGTGGCTCAGTGGATTAAGCCGCTGCCTTCGGCTCAGGTCATGATCTCAGGGTCCTGGGATCAAGCCCTGCATCGGGCTCTCTGCTCAGCGGGGAGCCTGCTTCCCCCTCTCTCTCTACCTACTTGTGATCTCTCTTTCTCTGTCAAATAAATACATAAAGTCTTAAAAAACAAAACAAAACAACAATAAAAAAAAGATAGTAGTAGTACCAGATAGAAGTTGGGACACATAGCGGTTCCATCTTCACTCCCTGACAAAAGGACAGACTACTTCTCTCTCCCTAAATCTTCCTCCACCCCACCCTTAGCTCAGACAATGAAACTAGAAGCCAAAGGCTAGAGCTGGGGGAAATATCTGGGCAGGATTTTATTCCAGCAGCAAGCCTAGCAGAAGAAAGACAGTCATCCAGGCTCCTGCAGGGAAGAAAGAAATGGTTACAAATAGGGTTCAGTGGCTTTGGGAACCTGGGAAACTTTTTAGGCTTAAATATTCCACTTTGGGGGATTATTTAGCAGTCCATTCATGCATTCTTTCAACAAAGCTTTCCTGGATCCCACTGTCCCAACTGTCGGACAGTCCTTCCCTTAAAATGGGGGTGAGGCAGATGGAGTATAGGGATGAAATGCACTCTCTAGTTCAATGGGGACCCCACTCAGCCTCTCTCACTTATTACCTGCCTGGCCCTACCCCCTACTCTAAGTCATTTCTGGATAGTCTCAGGTTCTGATGAGGTGTAAAACTCTAACTGTGACCACCAACAACCCCACAATGAAACTCTGCCATATTCTGCTGAGTAAGCTGAGACTTGGAGAAGGCAACTGACTTCTCCCAAGTCACACAGAGTTGAGCAGAGACAGGATCCAAGACCAGCACCATCCACAACCCAGTGGGCACCCCCAAGCCCTGGTACACCTACCAGAATTTCACACCAGTCCCTATGCACCAACCTGCTAAAGACCATCTGCTGGAGGCATTGGACTCTGAAACTCCATAAAAAGAAAGACTGAGCTTGAGGAACTATGCTGACAGAATTCCCAGACAGAATTCTCTCTATCTCTATCAAGATAGAGAGAAAGGACTGACCCTTTGTTGAAGCAGGCCCTCAGAAGGGTGTGATGATGACCATTTTGCCTCTAATTAGAACGGACTTCCTAAGATAGGCTTTCCCCTGCGGGTCAGCTCTCATGGAATAGAAATGAAGATGGAGGGGAACCTGAATGGCTCAGTGGGTTAAAGCCTCTGCCTTCAGCACAAGTCATGGTCTCAGGGTCCTGGGATCGGGCCCCACATTGGGCTCTCTGCTCAGCGGGGAGCCTGCTTCCCCTTCTCTCTCTGTCTGCCTCTCTGGCTACTTGTGATCTCTGTCAAAAATAAATAAATACAATCTTAAAAAAAGAAAGAAATGAAGATGGAATGGAATAGAAAGAAGAGACTGTTCAGACCAGCAGGAATATGCAAAAGCAGATTTTGGCGCAGGAACAAACAGACTAGAAGAGTGAACTGTTGTGGCAGAAAAGGTGGGAATGGAGGAGGAGTAGAAGTTGAATGAGAACAGGATATGTAAGGGGAGGGGACGCCCTCTAGAGCAGAGGAGAAGCTAAGGATATAGATTTGGTGGGGATATGGACCTGGACCGAGGGAGGAGTGTAGGACAAGGTGGTTAGGGACCTCAGAGCAGGTCACTGGGAGGCTCTGCAAGAGGAGTCAAGGAGGCTCCTAAATGACCCAGTCACCGCTTATCCGGTTGGGCCCGCACACCATCCAGTCTTCTCCTACAGGTCTGCGGAGGACACTGCATAAACGTAGCAAATCCCTTCCAGCCCGAGCCAGTGCGGGAGACAGCAGGGATCTAGGTGTTTTCTCCAAAATCCCGCCCCACGGGTCAATCCACGGGCCCCTTGCTCCACAAGCCCCACCCTTGGTTACGCCCCTGGCAAGATAAGCCAATCCCCAACTTCGCTTTCCTCCAGGCCCCTCCTTAGTCCCGCCCCCAGGATGGCAGCATTGGTATATTACAAGGCGTCTGGCTCCCTAGTGGCGGTGCCCAGTGGCCGCCCCAGCCGCGACGGCCTGGAGTCTCCAGGGCTGCCTGCTTACTGGTTGGCACAGGTATCCCTCTCGCTCGTCACACAAGGTCACTTGGCTGTGCAGGTAGAACGTGTCTTTGGTCACGAAGTGGAACGCGTTGAATGAAGGCCAGCGTCCCTGGCAGAGAGGCTCCCTTGGCCCGCAGCCTCTGAGCAGCCAGTTGCTGACTGGGCAGCTGTGGGGGAGAGGCAGCGTCCCGGCTTGGGCTGGCTCTGTGGGCGCAGAAACATTGATTTCCCCCTTTTCGCCTGTGCTGTTTGAGGGTAGATGCTGCGTCTCCAACTGAGAACTTTACGTGCATTATTTCGTTCCATCCTCCCATCAATCCTAGGCGGAAGATTATACTTTTGCCCCCTTCCCTTTCTCTTTCTCTCTCCCCTGACTCTTTCCTCCCGCCTACTCCCTCCCTCCCTCTTTCTTTTTCTCTTTTCTTTTTTCTTCTTTGTTTCTTCCTTTTCTCTTTCTTTCTATCTTTTCTCTCCCTCTGTGTTTTGGTTTCTTCTTCTCTTCACTATTACTTTGGTGGTGTGGTGGTGATAATTCATGGCAAGATGATCTTTAGTTTTCTTTCTTTCTTTCTTTCTTTCTTTCTTTCTTTCTTTCTTTCTTTAGATTTATTTTGAGAGAGCGAGCACACCAGTGGGAGGAGGAGCAAAGCCAGAGGGAAAGAAGAGGACTCCCCACTGAGAGTTTCTATCCTACCACCCTGAGATTTTCAACCAAAACCAAAAGTCTGATGTTGAACAGATGGAGCCAGCCTAGGTGCCCCAATCTTTTCGTTTTCTTTGTCTTAATTTTATTTGTTTTTATAAGGCTCTCTTCTTTCAGTAAAGTTTGATTGGGCATAGTTTATCAATCATCACTTATTAGTAATAATTGCTCCAAACTGAAAAAAAAAATAAAAATAAAAATAAACCCCAGTTATTGGTGGCAATGTAGGGATCGGTGGGCAAACTCTGATAGACAGAAAATTCTGAGCTGGGGCACCTGGGTGGCTCAGACCTTAAGGGTCTGCCAGGTCATACTAGGATACTGGGATCAAGCCCCGCATTAGGCTCCTTGCTTGGTGGGAAGCCTGCTTCCCCCTCTTCTACTCCCCTGGCTTGTGTTCCCTCTCTTGCTGTGTCTCTCTCTGTCAAATAAACAAGCAAAAAATTTTTAAATAAATTTTTAAAAAGATTTTATTTATTTACTTATTTGTCAGAGAGGAGAGAGTGCACAAGCAGGCAGAGGGGCAGGCAGAGGTGGAGTGAGAAAGAGGCTCCCTGCTGAGCAAGGAATCATGACCTGAGCCAAAAGCAGCAGCTTAACCGACTGAGCCACCCAGGTGTCCCATCAAAATCCTTTAAAAAATTCTGAGCTAAGGGATTAGGAAATAGTGGTATGAACTGTCCACACTATTGTCATGGTGACTTTTTTTGAGGTGACAGTAACCTAAATGTAACCCCTTCTATAACCAATAATATTTGGATAGGCCTGTGCTGTATAGTGCATGGCAGAAAGAAATTCTTACTATATATAGACTCTATTCTGCGTCCTTGGGAAAATTAGAAAACATGAGTGAACAAAACAGACCCAAACCTCCCATTCTCCAGTGGGTAAGGGCATATAGTAAATAACTTACTTTCTTTCTTTTTCTTTCTTTCTTTCTCTTTCTTTCTTTCTTTCAATTCAATTAACCAACATATGCTAGTATATCATTAATTTCAGATGAATAACTTCATTTTTAAAAATGCAAATGATCTCATATAATATGGCATATAGTTAGGAGGTGATACACAGAAGAAAGAAACTGATCTAGAATGGATGAGTGGAGAGTAGTTGCAATTTTAAACAGCATGAGTGGGCTGGGCTTCATTGAAATGGTCACATTTTAGCAAAGACTTGAAGGAGATGAGAGTTTTCTCTATGGATATCAGGGAGTTGAGGGTTTCCAGGAAGAGAAACCAACCAATGCACAAGTCCAAGGGACAGCAAATTACTTACCCACCAAGTACCTGTCTGCACAGATGCTACCTCCTGTGGGCATTAGGGGATCACCTATTTAATCTCTGTCTCTTGTACTCCTTGAGGCCCATTTAATCTTTTTATCCCATGGTCTTTATTTCCAGGGCTCAAGCTCACCATCAGTAAATCCATTCCAAGTTCCACCTTGATGGACTCTTTCTTTTTGAAGGAGATAAGAAAACTGAGGCTCACAGAAGTTAAATAGGTTGCTGAAGTCTCTTCAGTTAGCAGCCTGGTTGCTGTGCCCACCCACACCTTTAACCACTGTGTTCCATTTCCTTCTGACCATGGATAGATATAAAGTCATGACTGGTGCCAACCACCCATTTCGCAGTCCTCTCCACATCCCGCCTCTCAGACTCCCCCATTCTTGTCAGGCAGCTCCTCCCAGCTTGCTTACAGAGAAGCGCGGTCCACAAGTACCCTCCTTCTTCTCCATCATGGAAACGCGTGCATGGCAACAACCCTCCTCTGTCTTGCCAACATTGAGACATCCTAAGGCGGCACCTTCCCTCCAGATCCAGCAGTGAATCTTCAGGAAGCGGCTGCTCAGGACCACCTCAGTTGTCTACGCAGGGCCACCTACACCAGGGACAGGTCTGCAGGAGGACCAGAGCCAGTATGACATCTCAGAGCCTCCTGGGATGATGACATAGGAAGGGGTACTATTCTAATCTGGGTAGAGATGTTGTGGGGATATTAGCCCAACCCATCATGACTCCCCTTAAACAAAGACTCCCCTCACAGGAGGTGAGACCCTTACACCATGATGGCCCTGGAGGACCCTGATCCACTCACAATCTCTTTCTTAGGAACTGAACCTAAATTAAGAAGGTAGTATGGGGGGGCGCCTGGGTGGCTCAGTCATTAAGCTTCTGCCTTCGGCTCAGGTCATCATCCCAGGGTCCTGGGATCGAGCCCCGCATCAGGCTGCCTGCTCAGTGGTGAGCCTACCTCTCCCCATCCCACTTCCCCTGCTTGTTTTCCCTTTCTCGCTGTCTCTCTCCGTCAAATAAGTAAATAAATAATCTTTAAAAAAAAAAAAAGAAGAAGAAGAAGGTGATATGGGGCATTTGGGTGGCTCAGTGGGTTAAGCCTCTGCCTTCAGTTTGGGTCATGGTCTCAGGGTCCTGGGATCGAGCCCCGCATTGGGCTCTCTGCCCAGCCAGAAGACTACTTCCCTCTCTTTCTCTGCCTGCCTCTTTGCCTACTTGTGATCTCTCTCTGTCAAATAAATAAGTAAAATTTTTGAAACAAAACAAAACAAAAAGAAGGTAGTATAAAACTCGAGATTCTGAGACAGCCATTCTCTGTCACGTGTGCTAAGAGGTGGGGGAGCCAGTGTATAGAGGGAGGAACAGAGCAGGTTCAGGTAAAGAATGGGAGGAGAGAGAAGGGTAATTCCCTGATTCCTGCCACTCTGACAGTTCCAAGTCCTAGTCTCTGGAGAACCTGGTTGGAGCCTATCCTTGGCCTCCAGGAGACACTTTTTTTTTTTTAAAGATTTTATTTATTTATTTGAGAGAGAGAGCACAAGCAGGGAGAGCAGCAGAGGGAGAAGGACAAGCAGACTCCCCGCTGAGCAGTGAGCCTGAGTAGGCCTTGACGTGGGGCTTGATGTGGGGCTCAATCCCAGGACTCTGGGGTCTTGACCTGAGCTGAAGGCAGATGCTTAACCTACTGAGCCACTCAGGAGCCCCCAGGAGACACCCTATAATAAGTTCTCCTATCTTCACTGAGCAGCCCAGTTGGGTTTCTGTTACTTGTCTGGCAAGGTTGTTTTTTTAGAGATACTAATTTGATTTGTTCTTTGATTTCTCTCTCGTTCCAACAGGCAGTCTGGGCTTTGGGGTGTTTGAAGGACCCAAACTGTTTGACGTCAAGGGCTCTTTTTGTCTCCTAAAAGTCGAATCTGAAGCCCGGCACTCAGGTGCCGGGCTGTTGTAGTCGTGGAATATGGGGCTCCTGATCTCAGGGTTGTGAGTTCAAACCCCACGTTGGTTGTAGAGATTATTTAAAAATAAGATCTTAAAAAAAATGAAGAGACAACCCTGAGGGAGGGAAGGGAGAGGAGTAGAGGGCAAGGAGGGAGGAGGTAGGGAGGGAGCCACTCTGGGAGTCAGGAGGCAGGAGCATCTGCATCTTCAAGTCCTCTTTAGGACATTTTAGTTTCATGGATCAACAAATTCTGTTTTATTTTTTTCATGGTATCTTTCTATCCATCTATCTATCTATCTATCTATCTATCTATCTATCTATCTATCTATTTGGCTCAAGCCAGTCAGAGTTGGGTTTTCTGCCACTTGCAATACATGGTGTCCTGATACATGTCAAACAGTGATGTTATTGGGGTGATGAAAGAGAAGCTCATACTTAACCCTTCCCTTCTTTCTGTGCCTGCTCTTTCCAAGGTTTGTTTTTTGTTTGTTTTTTTTTTTTTAGATTTTATTTATTTAACAGAGAGAGAGAGAGCACAAGCAGAGGGAGCAGCAGGCAGAAGGAAAGGGAGAAGCAGACTTCCCGTTGAGGAAGGAGCCCAATGTGGGACTTGATCCCAGGACCCTGGGATCATGACTTGAGCCAAAGACAGATGCTTAACTGATTGAGCCACCCAGGCGCCCCCTCTTTCCTCACTTTCTAGTGAATTTGGGGTGAACTGTTTAAAAGTCATTAAAAAGCAAAACATAATGGAGATACTAGTGTTAAACGCATCTGGGCTTCTTATTTTGAATTTAAAGACTTTTCTCCCTTTCCTTTTTAAAAAAGCTCACTGTTTTTCTGTTTTGGCAGGCAGGTCTGGTCGGAGGTTGGGTTACAATTTAAGAGCAGGTGCTTTGTACCAATGTGTGCTCGGCGGGGGCGGGGTGGGTGGTCAAGTCCGTCACATAACTTTCTGCTGTTGCAGTCAGTAGTATCTTGTGATACAGAATGCCAAATAATAAAATCAATAAAGCTAACCCTCAGACACGAATGCTATGCAGTAAATGTGCTCTTATTATTCAAAGCAGAAGAAAAGGAGGCGTAGTTCAAACCCAGACAATCTATGTTGCAGAGTCCATGTTCCTACCAACCCGGAAAAAAATTAACACCAAAACCAAAGCTGTCTCATTCTCAGTGCATGAAAACACAATGATATACTTCCTAATTTCTGGGGAAGGGTTTTACAGCATTTTGCAAGTATCTCACCAGTACCGTTTGTTGACAAATGGACAAACTTCTAATGCACCAGCACCTTCTCAGGGCTTTACTACCTCCCCTCCCCACCCCGGGTTGGGCTGGTCACCCCAGTCACTTCTGCCTGCCCCGCGCTGCTCTACTCTAATCTGAATTCCTCTCCTCCGCAGCTGGGTATATTCCAAGGGGCTGCATAAATGTTCCTCAGAATGAGGAGTCTAGGGACAGATACTCTGGGGAAATGTATGCTATGATCTGCTTTAAAAATATGATTTTTAGGGTGCCTGGGTGGCTCAGTTGGTTGAGCGACTGCCTTCAGCTCAGGTCATGATCCCGGACTTCCAGGATCGAGTCCTGCATCGGGCTCCCAGCTCCTTGGGGAGTCCGCTTCTCCCTCTGACCTTCTCCTCTCTCATGCTCTCTCTCACTCATTCTCTCTCAAATAAAAAAAAAAATATGATTTTTAAGGGAGTCTTGGAAGATAGTGGAATATTAAAGGCTCTGAAAATTCCTGCAGTCAAGAAACCATTTTGTTTAATCCAGTATTTTCCCAATATATTTAACAACAGAAGCCTTGTTTCTGTGTGTAACATGAATTGAAATCCCACATTGAAATCCCATTCTCTGGTCAGCTGGGGTCCCTGGGGTTGGGGGCTGATGAATTGTCCATTCTATCTCTGCTACAGAGTGAATTTTTATGTTAGGTTAAATCCTAACACTGAATAATGATGGTAATAGGAGGTGAGGCCTTTGGGGGTGATTAGTTCATGAAGACAGGCCCACACGGATGGGATTATTGCCCTTATAAAGGAGACTCCAGAGAGTCCTCTTGCCCCGTGTACTACGTGAGGACACAGAGAGAAGACAGATGTCTGTGAACAAGGAGGTGGGCTCTCACTAGATACCTAATCTGCTGGTGCCTTGACCTTGGACTTCTAGTCTCCAGAACTGTGAGAAATAAAATTCTGTTCTTTAAAAGCTGCCCAGTCTGTGGTATTCTGTCCCTGCAGCCTACACCTACTGCTACAACCTCATGTGCTCAGCTGCTTGGTCTCTTCCTAGAAAATCACGTCTACCCAATGAACTCTTCAGATGCCAGTATCTGGCCAAACCTCACTGGTCCTCCCATAGCCACTGGACACACATTTTGCCTGGGCCTTCCCAGAGTTACAGTGTCCACTCTGGCCCCCACCTCTCCTTTGCTGTACGGACATGAGCTGCTCAGACTTACCTAAGAGGGCGTCATAGTTGTCCTTGCACGTATAAACACTCCCACCAGCTGGGTACTCATCCAAAGCATGGGCTCCTACTCCGGGATGACTGCTCTAGGTGCATTTAGGGAAACCTGACTGGACCCATTCAAGTCAGAGGACTTTGCTGTCCCCGAGCTGCTGGGTGATGAGGGCTGTTGAGCAGCTGCTGTCTCAGGTGACTAGGCTGCTGTAGCGCCAGCGCTCGGGGCTGATTCCACTGGCCAGGAAGGTATCTGTGTGGCAGTGCGGTGATGTGTTTTGGACAGTATGCTCATCAGGAGGGCTATTGTTGGGACTGGGTGTGCAGCTGTAGTTTCCCCTTGCGGAGTCCCAGACATGCTTGTTCCAGGAACAGTCATCCCTAGGATGGTCAGGGCTATTGAAGTGGTGTGGATGACTGCACTGGTTGTCGTGGGTAGAGATTCTTTCACATTGGTGATCTTGTTCAGTGTGGTTGGGGAAATCATTGTAGCTTACTCCTCAGACACAGTGGCTGTCATGGACCCCACTGATAGGACGCCATCACCTGGTATGCTTAATGCTGTTAGAACTGTGATCGTGGCTGATATCTGAGAGTCAGTGGACACTGATGATTCCAATCCATTGATTATGGAGCTTGATGCTAATGGGGCTCTGATTGGAGCTCTCTGATTCTGTTTTAGTGCTTAGCTGAAGTAGCTGTTCTAGATGAGGCTGTGCTTCTGGATCTCTCATTTGGAGTCTCAAGTATTGGGGTAGTCTGCTCAGTGGACCCAGCAGAGCTGTTGGCTTGTGGTAAAATGGGAGTAGCAGCTAGTGGTGTACTCTTCTGGACTCTGACATTGCTGTCCTCCTGGTTGTTGGTGAGAGGTTAAGGGGAACTGCAGAGCTGTTGTCTCTCCCATTGTTGGAGAGAGCCAAGGTTTCAGTGAGCATGCTGTAGGTCCCTTAGGCACAGAGATTTTTGTGGAGTCTGCTGTATTTGATTCAACTCCCTGAGTTGTAATAGTGCCTGTAAACAAACAAAAAGAAACCAATACACCTGTTCCCTCCACCAATTCAGAGTTCTTTTCAAATGTTCTCAGTTGATGAAGTATCTTTATTTGAAGAGTCAATAAAAATCATATCAACACCAACTACACTATTGCTGACTTGCTTTCATTTATGTGCCAGCCCTGTGCTAATAGATCTTAACTGATGCATGATCTTCATTCCTCTTACAGATGAATTTCACCAGTGCTGGCAATTAAGTCTCCTGTTCAATGACTACTCTAGAGACAGAGTCAGCAAAAGATGGAAATCTGCAATTGCATTTGGTCTTCAGTATCCAGATGACTTTCTTTTCTTTTTTTTTTTTTTTAAGATTTTACTTATTTGACAGAGAGAGAGATCACAAGTAGGCAGAGAGGCAGGCGGAGGGGGGAAGCAGGCTCCCCACTGAGCAGAGAGCCCGATATGGGGCTCCATCCCAGGACCCCGAGATCACAACCTGAGCTGAAGGCAGAGGCTTTAACCCACTGAGCCACCCAGGTGCCCCCCAGATGACTTTCTTGATGTGAGTTTCCTACTGCATTGAATATGGTTCTAATATTTAAAGATATACATTTTTGGGGGTAATGTGATCACTAATTGCAATCCAAGTGCTTCATTTAATGCAATAGCCGTCCAGGATAGTTTTGACATCATTCTGTTTTCACCTTGTCCAAGTAAGGTGCTGTTCCATTGCACAAGTATTGTTGCATTGAATCCTCACAACCAACATGAGGTAAAGATTATTATTTCTATAATAATGAAATGATGAAGAAACTGAGGTTCAGACAGGCAAAGAGAACTGTGCAAAGTCACACAGCCAGGAAGTAGTGACACTGCATTTGAAACGAGGTCTGTTAGATTCTAGAGCTCAATGTCTTCCCTGTCGCACTCTACCACCTTGCAAAAATGTAGCTTCATACTCCTGGTTGAGCCAACCACTCTAGAGAGAAAGTCCCAAATCAGCTAAGAGCTGGTTCTCTTGGAAACCTTCCTCTTTCCCCTGGGCGAGGGGCAGAAATAGGTCCTTAACCCAACGCTCTCTCATTGCATCCTTGGCACAGTCGTCAAAGGACTAATTCCAAAAACTGGAGGTGACCCAACCTAGGTGTTAGGCTCATCATCCTTCCCACAACCTAGCTTTGAAGAGGCACTAACCCTTGTCTTCAATTCTGCTCCCATCTGGCACCTGCCCCCTCCACACCTCACTTTATTCTAGCCTTGTGCAGAGCTAAGGGGTCACAACAGGGTAGGAGAGCTGGCCAGAATGTGTGGAAAGAGTAAGAGGACCTAGGTTCTAGAGCTGGCTCTATTACTGAATGCTGTGTAATCTTGAGGAAGACCCAACCCTCTTAATGCTTCCATGTCCCCCTCAAAACAGTCAGGGGCTTGGGCTCAATATTTAAACTCCAGTGATCTGTGAGTCTATTTGCAACAAAAATCCTGACTGTAATGAATAGAGGCCATGCCACAGATTTTTATTTGCAGGGAGAGACGTTTCCATTGGATCTGATTTTATGTTTTTTTTTTTCCCCTCATGTAGTTAACCACTTGTCCCTGCCATGCTATGGTAAAGTCCATCCTTCCCTCACTGATTTGTCATGCTATATGTCATTATATACCCAGACCAATTTCCATGCTCTTTTGTTCCTTTGGTTCACTTGTCTATCACTGCACCAACACCATATTATCTTACTTTAATGTAAATCTCAGTATCTGGTAGAGTGAGTCTCCCATCTTGCTCTTCAAAATAATCTCAGCTATTGTTGGCTTTCAGTTCTACCATATAGTTTAGAATCTGCTTATCGAGTTCTACAAAACCCCTGTTGGGATTTTGGTTGGAAGTGTGCTACAATAATAGATGTGGTAAGAATGGACAACTTTATGATAATGAGGTTTTCCCATCCACAGCAGTATTTTTGAGAAGGAGTGGGGTGTAGGCTGGCCTCTGAAGTCTGACCTGGGATAGAATCACGTTCATGAGCCTCAGTTTCCCCAGCTATACAACAGGGATAGTAATAGTACCCACTTCGCTGTTGGTCATGAGGGTTAATGAGAAGATACCTATAAAGCACTTAGCATGGTGCTTAGCCCATAGTAGGTGCTCAATAAGTAGAGCCTGCTACTAGTAATGATTATCCCCTCTGCTCCTCTCACCAAGAACGGTATCTGCTTCCTGGGTGCTCGCCAAAGATACTTCTCTCTGGCAAAAGTTATAGATTCATGGGGGCAATAAGACATCCAATTTCCTGCCACCTTCCAAGATCTTCCCCCATACTGTCCTAGAAGCTCAGGACCCAGGGCTGTACTCCTATCTGGACTCAGAGAGGCTTTGGAGGCGGCCATTGTTCTTCATTGGTGTAGGGCAGGGGAGGGCAGTAGGGGTCCAAGGCCTTCCATCTTAAGATGGAAGAGGAAGTGCCTCTTCCATCTTAAGAGGGAACGACCCAATCTATTGGCCTGGCAACAGATGGGAAGGACAGACAGCAAGGGAGAGACAGCTGGGCTGATAGACAAGATGGAGGGAGTAGACAAAGATAGCATCCTGGAAGAGGATGGATGAGCAAAGCCAGAAGTTCCTTGGAGGTTATCCTGTCATGCTTCTGCCTCCAAATTCACTGGTGTCTCAAGCCATTCAGACAACTTAGGGTTGGGCAGGGGATGGCTATACTTACATTATATGATCTTCTTGGGGACATTACCTTCTGTCTCTTCTCTTGACATCTTCTTCCCCTCTATTCGGGTCTGTGAGAGCCCCCAGAGCAGGATAGATGGAAAAGGTATAATGTGGGTGCTCACCGGGAAGATTAAGGTCTCCTTCTGTAAGAGATGGCAGTAGTCACAAAAGTCACTGGATGCCCATGGCCCTGCTGGTTGATGGTCCTGGAGAGCACTGAGCTCAAACAGGGGAACAGACAGCAGCTCCAAGACAGCGAGGCGCTGCTGGCACTGGTGCCATCTCTCTTCTGCCTGAGTATACTACCACCCCTGTCCCCAGTTGTCCAGACTCCTTCCTAGCTGGCCCCAGGGGACTTTACAGGGTTGGAATCAACGCAGACAAGAGGTGGATGGAAGGTGAAGTTTCCCACCAGCTGCAATGAGTGGGCCTCTGGGGACGCCCATTCCAACTGGTAAATATTCCCAAGGCCTCTGTCAGCCTTTGCTGACCAGCTGGGCAGAACTCTGGGCCTTCCAGCCTTCCCCCCAGCACAACACCAGGGAATTTGAGTCTCAATGACATGGATGATCTTACTGGTCTCCCAACTCTTGGGCTAAGAGCCGGCCACTTGATTTTATTTTATTTTTTTTTTTTATTTTTTATTTTTTTTAAAGATTTTATTTATTTATTTGACAGAGAGAGATCAGAAGTAGACAGAGAGGCAGGCAGAGAGAGAGAGAGAGAGAGGGAAGCAGGCTCCCTGCCGAGCAGAGAGCCCGATGCGGGACTCGATCCCAGGACCCTGAGATCATGACCTGAGCCGAAGGCAGCGGCCCAACCCACTGAGCCACCCAGGCGCCCCGGCCACTTGATTTTAGAGCTGCAGATCAATCTCACCGTCTCCCCACTGCACAGCTGGGGAAAATGAGGTCCAATGACTTACCCAAGGATGAGAATCCAGGCCTCCAGGCAGCTCTTCTTAATGCTTATGACTACCGCAGCTTTCTCAGATTCCTGCATTCCTAGCTCAGGAACTTGCTGTGGCTCTCAATAGTCTTTAGTGTGAAGGTCCCAAGGAGACCTCCCACGTCCCAAGTATCCCATCAGATCTCATTCATCTGACCCACAAACTCTTTCTGCGACCTTCCGGCAAGCTCCAGGGCTCCTCTTTTCTGGAAAGCTGTACCTGCATGACTGGTCGGTGTGACCTCATCAGACTAGCCCCCTCCACCCAGAATGAAGACCAGTCTTCTTTATCTTGGGGCTGTCTCCTTCATCAGACTAGGGCTCCCAACCATGAGAACCAGATTCCCACCCCCTCCCCTGCCAAAAAAAAAAAAAAAAAAAAAAAAAATTAGAACACTGAGGGGAGATTACATCCCTAACATTAAGTCAGAAAATTTCAGGGTATATTCTCTCTCCCATTAGACTGGAAAGCTCTAGAAGGCAGCCAGTAACTCTCCCATCAGACAAACAGGCTTTTAAGGGGCAAGACTGGCCCAAGTTTGGAGATCTACCAGTCAGACATATTGATCCCAACACAAAACTTTATTGTCAATACATAGATGCCCGGCCCCACTGGCTTCACCTTTCTCCTCTAGGTGCTTAGGTCAACTTGGGCCCCAGCTAGCTCTGGCCTAAAGCAGGGGACCAGGGATGTCCATCCTTAGGACTAATCTTGGCTGCCTTGGCCATCACTCCCTTTCCGTGCTCATTCTTTGCTGTGGGGCTCCTTCTCTCATCCAGCATCCTTCTCCATCTGAATTCCTCCAGACCTGGGGCTCACAGACACAAGCCCTGGAGAAGCCACCCCTTTCACAGCCCCAGGGATTTGCCTAGGTGTAAGGCAGAAGGTGGGCTCAGGACAGACTGTGCCAAGTCACATAGAGATGCAGGAAAATGCCGCTGGCTGTATGTGTTCAGGCCCCTTGGCTCCCATTCTGCCTCTCAGCGGCTGCTCTTGTGTTTGTTAAGGAGTATGTTTGTGTTGGATTCCTGAACCTGCAAACCAAGGGGCTTGTGTCAGTCCCCCACCTTCACATGGCATACACCCCCTCACTCCCCTCTGCTAGCTTTACCAGCTACCCCGCCGGGCTTCCCAGGGAAGTCATTCCTATGTTTGACTCTAGCTGCCTAGTGTCCTGTCCAAGCTTGGGAGCTGTGGACATTCACAAGGCTCCAGGTCATTCTAGCCCCCTCAGGTGGTATGGGAAGCAGAGAAAGAAACTAAGGAAAATGGGTGTGTGCCTTTTTCTCCCTAGAAGCTTCCTCCCTCTGAAGGAGGCTGTTCTGGGGCTCTCTAGCATGAACCCAGGGGTCCTCTGCCCACAGTGAGCCTAGGTATCTGCCAGCAGGCAGAAACGGAGTTGGCTCTTACCACCCTAAGAAGGAGTAGTAGGTTTGAGGGAGTCAGGGACTTAAGTGACTCAGTGGGAGGAGCCTGATGAGGGGTTGGGGCAGAGCCTCTTGGAGAGGGAAAGAATGGAACGGAAGGGATCCGCCGAGGCTGCCGCCACGGGCATGCAAGGGTCCAAGGAGGGTATCCGATCTCGAAACAGACAGAAAGCTTGGCTCATGGGGCAGAGGCTTGGCTGGCCTGGGGGTGCGAGGCGGGCTAGCACTTGCTGGGTAGGAGAGGGAAGCTGCACGCACCTTCTCCCTGTTGATGAGTGCCGTGATCAAGTCTTGCTGGCAGGTCATGTCACGGATGTCCAGGGAGGAGCCGCTCACCACCGACAGGTTCAGTGACAAGTGCTTGTGCAACAGCTCCTCCTCCTGCTCCTGGTTGAAGCGGATGGAGCGGACCTCCTCCACTATCCTGCGGGCGGAAGGATGAGTACTTTCCGAGGGCTGAGCGAATGGAAGAAGCGGGGGCTGCCCTCCCATCTCTTCCCTGGCCTCCACTCCGCTCCGCCCTCCCCCTTCGCTCCTATGGAGATCCAAGCCAAGCTGTGCGCTCTTGTGAGATGGAAGGAACAGGAAGGTCTGGATTCCGGCTCCTCCACCCACCGACTCCCAACAGTCATTGAAACCTCTCTGGGCCACAGGGTCCGCCTTATAAAACGGTGAGGGCGTGAAGCCAGAAAAATCTGAAGCTCTGCTCAGCCCGGACTCACGGGACTCGGGGTACCCCCAGTACCCGCCCTACGTGTTGAGCTCATCTCGGATCTCCTTGTACTGCATCAAGTTCTCCTGTATTGCCTCGAGCACCAAGCAAAAGTTGTCATAGGTGTTTTCTGAGAGGTTAGACAGGTGGCTCCCCGACAGTGGCTCCTGCGGGACGCCAGACATTTCCAGACGGGCAACCACACAGTGCACCACAGGCAGCTCGTTATTTCCATCCAGCTCCTGCTTGCCTCCCTGGGAAGAGGGAAATGGAGAGGAGACAGACAGCTCAGCCGGCACCCCTCCCCCAGCCCCTTCCCGCTTGGTTTGGGGGAGGATGGGTCTCTTAGGACACCAGGGTTCTAATGCCCCTCATTTCAGCTCCAACCAATCTTAGCCCTCCCACCCTGCTGTAGGAGCTCAGCTTCAAATGCATTACCCTCTCCTCCACCTCTTGGAAAATTCTCATCCCTTTTCAAAACTTAGCACCCAATTTCACTCCTGATAAATCCTACCTAACCAACCTCTAAGCTCTACCTCAAGTCATAGTTCCTAGCCCTCAACATTTGGGACGCACTCCCCTTCCACTCCACAAACATTTTGGAAGTCCTACCCATGAATGAATAACACTGTAGCTAACATTAAGGAGTTCTATCTGTGTGCCCACTACTGTTCATTATCCACATAATTCTCATAATAGTCCTATGAGAACAGTACTATTATTATTCCCATTTTATGGAAGAAGACGTCGAGGTTTAGACCTAAGGTTACCCAGCCACTCAGTTTTGAGTTGCCATGGAAACCAGACATCTAGGGGACCCACACCCCTCAGATGGCACACAGGGTGGGGGATGCTGTCCCTACGTCTCAGGCTTGACTTTCTCTAGGCCCTTAAGGGTGCAAGTGTGTGTGCACACATGGGCACACACACACACATACGTATGCTCAAGTCAGCACCTATACGTTCACCCTCTCCTCCCTTCTGCCCTCCCCAGCCCACTTACCTCACTGAAGTTTATCTGATGCAGTTGTCCCTGCTCTCCTGCCTTCATCATTTGCTCCAGATTGGTGGTGACCACAACGACAAACAGGTTGATGCCAATGAAGGCACCGATGGTGATGAAGGTGGCAAAGTAGATGGCGCCCCCAATCTCCATTGCATACTCTCTTGTCTCCATCCTGGAGATGACAGGCAGGGGCCTCATCACCACCCTGGCCCTTTGAGTCTCCATTTCCCCATCTATGAAATGCGGACAATATCTCAAGACCTCCTGGGACTTCTGCTACCTCACTGCTGTTGGGCAGATCTAGTGCCTGCTCTGATTGTCAAAGGATCCACTCTTTGCTGAGCACCTGCTGTCCTGCCAGGGACAGAGCATAGGCCTCAAGCCAGCCCTCCAAGGTGGGGATTTGTACATCAGCATTATCAAGTTTAATCTATTGGCTATACTCTTTATTCATGTTTTTCTTATTATCAAAAGTAATTCAAGCTCCTTATAGAAGGATCAGAAGGAAGAAGTGAGATATGCAGGAAAAAAGCCCATCCACTCTTAATACCTTATTATGAATCTCCTAAGTAAGAAGGTCTTTCTCCCTTTCTCTCTCCTTCATTACATCCCCCCTGCCACACACACATGTATATATGCACTCTGTGCCAGGCTCTATGCTAAGAGATTTATACAGCTTTTCTCTATTGATCACAGCAGTTCAGACATAGTTAATTATTATAATTCCCAACTGCCAGGTAAAGAAGCTGAGGTTCAGAAGAGAGATGAAGTAACTTGTCCAAGGTTGCATGGCTAGTGTGATGGAGCAAGGACTCAAAAGCCCAGCCTTCAGTCTACCTTTACTGCTCACCCTGTGATTTTTCCACTGCCTACCTCATACTGGGCAATACCTGCAGAAGCTCTTTGTCAACTGTTCTACTCTCTCAAGAGAAAAAAGGTATCAGTCAGAGAGACCTACTCCCTGGAGGGGACGGGAAACAAGTAGGATTGAGATGTAAATGGAAAAGACATAAAGAACAGAACCCGGTGGCCATCTGTGGCCAAAAATGACCTTGGGCAGTGGGTCTATGAATGAATGAAATGAGACTCCCAGGAGTCTAGGCAGTTTGATGGGCTCGAATGGGGGCTGGAAGGCTGTCCTGAAACCACATATCTGCTCTCTTGCTCAAGGTCTTGCTACCCAGCTGTTTAGTGTGACAGGGGCCATCTTCATGAACGGGTCTGCATAGGACTTTGAAAGGGGGACAAGGCCTCGAGAAAACCAAGACCAGTCGTAGGGGGGCTCCTTTTCCCTGATTTGAAGGCCCAGGCAGCCCCCTCCTGCTGGGCCATCATCCTCCTAAGTCCTGGAGCTCCACTCCTACTGCCTTGCCCCACTGTGGGTCGGGGGAGGGGGTAAGAGATACCCTGTGGACACTCACTGGAAGTTATTGTAGATATCCACCCAGCCATCTTGGGTGATGCAGATGAAGAGGGTATACAGGGCAACCTGCATGTTCTGGAAATGCATGGGCAGAAACGCACCAAAGAGAGTGACCCCAAACACGGAAAACACCTGCCGGAGAGACCAAAGAAGATGCTTGAACTTAAACCAACAACCTTGGAGACAGGACAAGCAGCTGCCATGCAAAGCTGCCAAGGGAATCCCAGGGGTTCAGGCCCAGAGGCCTCTCTTCTTCTCTAGCTACCCCCTTCCCCCAGTCCCCCGTGACCCGGGGGCTCTGGTCAGGGAAAGGGAGCAGCTGGGCGGGGGGGGAGGGCACTGACCAGCATGAAGAAAAGGATGAGGGTCATGATGTTGGCCATGTCAGGCACCGACTGCAGGATGACACGGATGATCCGGGCCAGAGGCTCCACCGCCATGCACACATGCACCAGACGAAGTGCCCTACGGCACAGCCTCTCAGGGGTGCCCCTCGGCCCCTCCCGCGCCCCTCCGCCCCACTTACCCCTGACCTGCCCAGAGGGGCAGAGATGATCCCCACCCCATCTCTCTCCCGGGGTCCAGACAGGTGCCCTTCTTTTCCCCAGAGTTCCCAGCTCACCTGAGGGTATAGGTGATAGCGTTGACATTGAGTTCACTAATGAACAACCCCAGGAGCAAGATAAAGATGATAAGGAAGTTGAGGATGTTCCAGCCGTCCTGGGGGTGGTGGGGGATGGGGAGGTGGGCCAGCACCAATGGTGTCTATCAGACCCAGCCCGTGGGGACATCCTGGGTCTGCCTTCCCACCACCCCAAGGATGGGGGAGCTCAATGTTCTTCTCAGGGCAGGGCCAGTCATCTGCCATCCACTGCTGTTACTTCTGCTGCCTCCCAATTGTGCCACAGAACACACAGGCACTCGTTGTCTCCTGTGTATGTCAACAGCCAAGTGTATTCTCGGAGACACACGGTGGAGACTCTCATACACACAGCTGATTCCCAAGCTGAGCACCCGCCTTGGCCAGTGCGGTGCTGAAAATGGCCCTGACCTACAGTTAGGGGACAGGAGAGGGTTTGGGTGCTCCAGGCTTTGTGTGACACACGCTACAATTAATAATAAGATGAAAATAAATACTAAGAAAACCATTAAAGAATACAGCTCGGTAGCCAGTTTAGAAGTGGACTAGCTCTCACCGTGCAAGAGAGAGAGAGACACAGGGAATTTTTACAAGCCCTTTGTCCAGCCAGGAACAAAGTCATAGAGGAATGGGGACAGAGGAAGGAAGCTCCCATGTATGAAAAGTTCAAGCACAGCCACTAAAGATGGGAACTTATGTAGCAAACCATGGATGCATTTAGCTTTTAAACAGTGATCCCACTTCTAAAATGTGAACCATGGAAACTCTGATCCAAGTACAAAATGCCATTTGTGTAAGGCTGAAGACCACTAAAGTGTCCGACAATGAGACACTGCTGAGTAAACCACGGAGCATTTAGTCAGTGAGCACTGCATAGCCAAAAAAGAGGAACGAAAAAGATCTCCATGTACTGATACAGAAAGGTTGCCAGGATCCATTAAATGACAAAAGCCAAGTGCAAACAGAGGGAGGACAAAGGAAAGGGAGGACTAAGATACATACATATTAACTTATGATTGCAAGATACACACTATGAGGGGCGCCTGGGTGGCTCAGTGGGTTAAAGCCTCTGCCTTCAGCTCAGGTCATGATCTCAGGGTCCTGGGATTGAGCCCCTCATCAGGCTCTCTGCTCAGCAGGGAGCCTGCTTCCCCTTCTCTCTCTGCCTGCCTCTCTGCCTACTTGCGATCTCTGTCTGTCAAATAAATAAAATCTTAAAAAAAAAAAGATAAACACTATGAGGACAAACAAGAGACTATAAATACAAAAATACCACCTGATGGGGAAGGGAAGAGATGAAGGGAAGGAGTGGAAGAAGTATTCTCTGTGTACCTACCTTTCCATATAGTTTTGACCAATCTGTATCTGCATTAAATATTCAAAAAGAAAAACTATTTTTTAGCGGGAAAAAATGTTCTTAAATATATTGGGCAGTTCAATGAACACAAGCCTTCCTGGTATCCCACATTCAGCACGCTTGTGCCTACACATATACAAGAAGATGCAAGTCTGTCTATCCACAGATCCAGCCCTCCACCCAGCCAGTATTAAGCTCCTACTGTATGCCAGACCCTGAACGGGATCATAGGATACAAGGTTTCTGCCCTACAGGGCACACCGACTATTTCCAGGAAGATAGATAATGAATTTAAACCCCATGTGAGACCGATAAGTACACAGCATCAGGGAGACGCAGCAACACCTAACCTGGCTTGGGAGAGACAGGAAAATTCCTGGAAGAGATGTTTGAAGGAGTCTTAAGCTGTAAGCAGGAGTAAAGCAAATGAGTCACGTGGCAAGAGGCTTTCATGGACTAAGGCTCAGCTTGAATAAAGGTAGGAGGTGAGAGGCAGCAGTGTGTGTGCGCGTGCGTGTGTGTGCGTGCGTGTGTGTGTGTTGGGGAATGTGACTATCATTTTGGTAGCTGGAACGTCAAGGGCAAGGCAGAGAATGATGAGGCCGCAAAACCAGGCAAGCCACATCTTGGAAGGCCTCAAGCACTCTAAAGCAACTGGACCTGATCCTATAAACCATAGGGAGCTTCTGGTATTTTTAAGAATTTGAGAAACATTTAGGTGGTGAAATAGTAATTAATAGGCTGTGGGGGTGAGGAGGTGGGAGGGACCCCACAGGGTAGAAGAAAAGGAAGAGCTGGGGACTAAACTTTGGGGATTCCTATGAGGCTGGGTAATATTTTGAGATATTAATTTACAGACTTTCTTCCCTTTCCTTCATCTCCCCTTTCCCTCCTCTTGCCTCCCCTTCTACCACGGCTATTTATCAGGGAGCGGGTTTTGTAAACCAGGACCGAGGGGAAGAAGGGAGGGGATGGATGAGGAAGGAGGGTGAGGCAGAAGCAGTCTCCCACAAGCCCTGGCTTTTGGCACCGGAAGCCTGGGCCCTAGAGGAAGGTTAGGGTTTAGGACATTAGTTCTCAGCCAGGAATGATTTTGCCCTCTAGGGGACATTTCAGAATGTCTGGGGGTGTCATGACTAGTTTGTCACGACTGGGAAGGTGCTAATGGCTTCTAGTGGGAGAGGCCAGGGATGTTTATTCCAGTGCATTGGCTAGCCCCTACAGTAAAGGATTATCCAAGTCAAAATGTCAATAGTGCCAAGGTTGAGAAACCCGGATTTAGGGGACAAGCAGAGTGCCTTGGAGGAACATTAGATTCTCAGGCTTGCTTCAATTCTCTTGCGCTATTGGAACCCTGGGGCTTAGCCTTGAAAGTGTAGGCCCCTGGGGCACCTGGCTGGCTCAGTAGAGCGTGCCACTCTTGATCTCAGGGTCATGAGTTCAAGCCCCACACTGGGCATAGAGCTTACTTAAAAAAATAAGAATGGGGTGCCTGGGTGGCTCAGTCCTTAAGTGTCTGCCATAAGCGTCTGCCATCGGCTCAGGTCCCAGGGTCCTGGGATCAAGCCCTACATCAAGCCCTGCATCGAGCCCTGCATGGGGCTCCCTGTTTAGTGGGGAATCAGCTTCTCCCTCTCCCACTCCCCCTGCTTGTGTTCCCTCTCACGCTGTCTCTCTCTCTCCGTCAAATAAATAAATAAAATCTTAAGAAGAATAAGAATAAAAATAAATAAGTAAAAAAGCCTTGTCCAGAAAATGCAGACCCCCTAACTGCTGGTGAAAAGAAATCTCAAGAAGATATGAAGGAGGAGCGGTGTTCTCTCGTGGAACAGCTGCCTGCCTGCCTCCTAGGGCTAGTTCTGGTAAAGTGGTGTATTGAAATATTCACAAAAAGCCTGAGTGTGCAAACATGTAAAAATGCACCAGCCCATTCTATTTTCTCTTAATAAACATCCTTGCAAACGTTGCTTGCACAAAGCAGTTCTTAGGACATCCAGACTTCAGAAATGTTCTGGGTTCTACACTCTGTATTCTATGAAGTAAAACCTCTGACCTCTGGAAAACTTAAAATTTTAATTGATTATCCTGGTAATGGCATTTATTTATTTATTTTTTAAGATCTTATTCATTTACTTGAGAGAGGGAGAGAGAGAGAGGAGGAGCAGGGGGAGGGGCAGAGGGACAAGCAGACTCCCTACTGACTAGGGAGCCTGATGTGAGGCTCGATCCCAGAACCCCGAGACTATGATCTGAGCCGAAGTCACCCTCGTAACTGATTGAGCCACCCAGGCGCCCCCTGGTAATGGTATTTAAAAGATACTTCCAGGGTGCCTGGGCGGCTCACTTGGTTAAGTGTCTGCCTTCTGCTCAGGTCATGATCCCAAGGTCCTGGGGATCGAACCCTACATTGGGCTACCTGATCAGCAGGGAGACTACTTCTCCTTCTCCCTCTCCCCTCCCCCGACTCGTGCTCTCTCTCACTCTGGGCTCTCTCTCTCAAATGAATAAATAAATAAAATATTTTTTAAAAATAAATGAATGTTTATTTTTATAAAAGGTATAACTACTTGATGTTTAAAAAATGTTTTTAAAAAAGATTTTATTTTTATTATTTTATTTTATTTATTCAATTTTATTATTCAATTTTTTTTCATTTTTACTTTTTATTTATTTATTTATTTATTTTACTTTTTTTTTTTTTTTAAAGATTTTATTTATTTGCCAGAGAGAGAGAGTACACACAAGCAGGCAGAGAGGCAGGCAGAGGCAGCGAGAGAAGCAGGCTCCCTGCTGAGTAAGGAGCCTGATGCGGGACTCAATCCCAGGACCCTGGGATCATGACCTGAGCCGAAGGCAGTGGCTTAACCAACCGAGCCACCCAGGTATCCCTCATTTTTACTTTTTAAAAAGATTTATTGGGGTGCCTGGGTGGCTCAGTGGGTTAAAGCCTCTGCCTTTGGTTCAGGTCATGATCTCAGGTCCTGGGATGGAGCCCCGCATCAGGCTCTCTGCTCAGCAGGGAGCCTGCTTCCCTTCCTCTCTCTCTGCCTGCCTCTCTGCCTACTTGTGATTTCTGTCAAATAAATAAATAAAATCTTTTAAAAAAATACATAAATAAAAAGATGTATTTATCTAAGAGAGAGAAAGCACGCGTGTGCGAACACACATGGAGGAAGGAGCGGAGGGAGAGAATCTCCAGACTCCCCACTGAGCAGGGAGCTGATATAGGACTCCATCTCAGGACCCTGGGATCATGACCTGACCTGAAACCAAGAGGATTTGGGTTCAATCAAATCAAGATGCTCAACCAACCGAGCCTCCCAGTCACCCCTAAAGATTTTATTTTTAAGTAATCTCTATATCCAACATTGGGCTTGAACTCACAACCCTGAGATTAAGAGTTGCACGCTCCACCAACTGAGGCCCCTGATTGTTTTTTTTTTTCTTTTTAAGATTTTATTTATTTATTTGAGAGAGGGGCAGATAGTAAGAGAGCATGTGAGTGGTGGGGAGCAGCAGAGGGAGAGGGAGAAGCAGGCTCCCCCTGAGCAGGGAGCCCGACTCAGGGCTTGATCCCAGGACCCTGGGATGATCATGGCCTGAGCTGAAGTCAGACGCTACTGACTAAGCCAAACAGGTGCTCCTTGATAGGTTTTTGGTTTTTTTTTTTTTTTTTAAGATTTTATTTATTTAGGGGTGCCTGGGTGGCTCAGGGGTTGGGCCTCTGCCTTCGGCTCGGGTCATGATCTCAGAGTCCTGGGATCGAGCCCCGCATCGGGTTCTCTGCTCAGCAGGGAGCCTGCTTCCCCCTCTCTCCCTGCCTGCCTCTCTGCCCACTTGTGATCTCTCTGTCAAATAAATAAATAAAATCTTAAAAAAAAAAGATTTTATTTATTTATTTGACAGACAGAGATCACAAGTAGGCAGAGAGGCAGGCAGTGGGGCTCGATCCCAGCTCGATCCTAGTGAAGCTTGAGTCCTCGTCTCACTTAATGTAACATTGAGACCTGTTCCCACCCAGACAGCTCTGACACTCTCCCGAACAGGGGTCAGCAAGCTACAGCCTCTGGGTCAAATCTGGCCAGCAGCCCATTTTTTGTAAGACCCTCAGGCTAAGAATGGTTTTTATATTTTTAAATGGTTAGGGGGCAAAATCAAAAGAACGGTACTTTGTGACATGTGAAAATTATATGAAGTTCAAATTTCAGTGTCTGTGAATAAAGCTTCCTGAGAACACGGCCATGGTCAGCTTGTCTGGCATGTTTACAGGGCATTTGTGCTCCAGGAAGAGGTGAGTGTCTGTCACAGGTCCTGTACGGCCCACAGAGTTTAAGATACTTACCCGGCCCTTTGCAGAAAGTCTGCCGACCTCTGCTCTTGAACCTTGTAAATTAAGGTGGAGACTCTCAAACCCATTTCTCAGGTAAGGAAAGCAAGATTTTCCCAAGATCACAGAACTGGGGAAGGCTAATCCAGGGACTGGAACCCAGGGAGGCTGCACTTCTAGGACAAATTATTTCCTGCTGCATCTCAGACAGACATCTCAGAAATAGTCTCTTTCTCCACATCACTGACACACACACACACATGCATGCATGCACGCGCGCGCGCACGTATTCTCAGCTTGTTGGGGCAGAAGCACAGGGTTGGGGTACAGTCCCTAAGGAGGAGCTGGGGCAAGGGCAAGGAGGGCCCAGGATCTTACCTTCCAGAAAATCCAGAAGCCATTTAACCAGCCAAGGAGAACCTCACAGATGAGGATGGTCAGCACAATGTCATCTATGGTAGAGAACAACTCATAGTGTTTCTATATGGAAGACAGAGAAAAAGAGAGGGGCCGAGAGGTCAGTGGAGCAGAGCCTGGGGGAGGCCAGAGAGAGCGGGCATCCACGGGGGAAGGAAGGCCTGTATTCCTGCTGCTTTTCATCCTCAATATCCTTGCGGCTCCCTTTAGAGCACATTTTCCATGTACATGTGCCGTTCATGTTAGCATCACCCCCTCCTACTTTGTAGGAGGGGGTGATGCTCCTCTTCTCACAGAGTAGGAATCAGAGAGGTGCCCAAGGTCAGATAGTTAGCAAGAAAGACTGTTGTCTGGCTATAAACTTTCCCTCCTAACCTCTAGAGTAGGGACGCACAAGAAAGAGGGGTTTGGGAGAGGTAGAACAGGCCCCAGGACTGGGAAGAAAGGCCCTGCCCCCATGATGGCAGATACAAGCCTCATCCTTCTTTCTCTGGTTGTCCCAGCCACTCCTGCTTCTCCAGCTCCCAAATTCCCCAGGCAAAGTCTGGCCAAACTCCTGTGTATCCCCCATACTCATGGGTCCAGTTCCCTGGGCCTACTGATGGATGGATGGATGGATGACTTGATGACCTTGAATTCTTTTTGAAATCCAACTCACTTTTCCCCCCAATCTCTCATACTATACTGACCCAAGTATAGTTTGTGACCCCACTAACAGTTCCTAGAACCTCTGATTCCACCCTGGCAGTTACCAAAATTCTTGTAAAGACTCTTCCCTTCCTTCACTTCCATGGTCAAGACTCAGTGCCTCAAAGCTCACTGCCACACACAGAGGCCTCCTGGTTCCCCCACCTTACCATCACCCATGTCCACTGGTTCATGAGAGGCTGAGCAGAGCTCCTTAAACCCAGATGGGAGGTTAAGGTTATGAGCCTTCTACCTGTTCCACATTCCCAAAGGGCATCACAGGCCAGGGATGTCTGTTTACAACAAGGAAGAACTTTCTTTCCCATCATCTGTCCCCTCAGCTCCATCCCGCTGGCCCTGGGAGACAACAGCTCTCCTCACTGTTTACCACGCGACCTACCTGAGTAGGCCTCCTGCCTTCTCCAAGTCATGAGATTCTAGAGTTTGCTTCCTCTGCCCACAAGCCTGCCATGGCTCCCGATGGCCTACAGGGTCTGAACCAGGTCAAAACCAGTCTGACATTCACAGGCCTCTAGGATTTTACCTTCATAGACACATATCAGCATTTTTGACCAGGACCCATGGGAAGATGGATGTGCTTTGTATTTTGCAGCAGAGTACCCTCTCTTCCTCCTGCCCCCCCCCCCGCCCCCACATACAACTTTTATTTCCTTCTTTTTCATTTGGCTTCATTCTATCTCAGAAGGCTGGTGTCTGCAGTCTGGACCGATCTCGCGATCCGTGAGGGGTAGAAGCTGCCATTTTGGCTGCTGGGTTTCTGCCTCCACCACACCAGAGGCCATTCTTGTCAAGACCACAAGAACTAAACCCAAGGGATGCTCCATGATCCTTCTCTGGTCTCCTCTCTCACCTTCTCTGGCCCTGCACCCCACCCTCCCCGACAGCCCATTCTCCCGGGTGTTCCCACTCCTCTGCCCACCCCTCCTTATTCTCCTTTCATTTGGCCACCACCATTCTCTGTCCTCACTGGAAGGCTCTCCTCAGAGCTCTGTCCTGGGGTGCTTCCCTTCTCACTGGACACTCTCTCCTCAGGTGGCCTCATCTCCTCCTTTAGCTTCTGGCCACCACGTACCCAGATGCTGTCAACCCTCACGATGCCATCTCTATCCCCGATCTCTTGGTTCAGAGTTGACCTCCAATCTCTCCCTAGACATCTCTGTGTGGATATTGCCCTGGCATCTCCAACCACCACACCACTCAACTCAATCTGACCTCAGCATCCTCCCCACACCTGCTTACAGCTCTGTGTCCCCCACACCCCAAAAATCAGCACCGTCCCCACACAGTTGCTCAAGCCAGAAATGTAAGTCCTTGCTCTCCCTTTCTCTACTTGTGTGAGAGGATAAGGTATGTTAAACAGTGTACACATATTAAGAGCTTACTGTTTGTTGGAAAGAATAGTGACTGGGGGCGCCTGGGCGGCTCAGTTGGCTAAGCCTCTGACTCTTGATTTCGGCTCAGGGCATGATCTTGAAGTCCTGGGATCAAGCCCCACATCAGGCTTCCCACTCAGTGGAGAGTCTCTCCCCCTCTCTCTCTGCCCCCTTCCCCTGCTTGTTCTGTCTCTCTCTCAAGAAAATAAATCTTAAGAGGAAAGAAAGAAAGAAAGAAAGAAAGAAAGAAAGAAAGAAAGAAAGAAAGAAAGAGAAAGAAGAAAGAAAGGAAGAAAGAAAGAAAGAACGAACGAACCAACCAGTCAGGAAGGTCATTGGATCTGACTCCTACAGAGCTTTAGACACATGACCTCTTTTACCCATGGCCCTTGCCCAAGTCCAAGTCCCACCACCTTTCACTGAACACAACACAGTCTGCCTGGTCCATCTTTTCCCATTTCCAGCTCCCTCCATTCTGTGGTTCACCCTGTGGGAGCAAGTGTAAGTTTTCTAAAACACATGTCTGGTCATGTGTTTAAATCATGATTACTTCCATGCTTTAAACCATTCCTTGGCTTTCCAATGATGTAGGATAGAGGCCAGCCTCCTTAAGATAACTTAGAGACACTCCAACAGCTGGCTGCTGACCACTTCTCTGAAATCATCAGCCATGGCACTGGACACTTTCACAATACGGATTTCAAATGGCGCAGTTCATATATGTAGCATATTCCTTGTAGGAAATTAAAACATCAAGGATAGGGGTGCCGGGGTGGCTCAAGGGTTAAGCCTCTGCCTTCAGCTCAGGTCATGATCTCAGGGTCCTGGGAATGAGCCCTGCATCCGGCTCTCTGCTCAGCAGGGAGCCTGCTTCCCCTACCACCCTACCTGCCTCTCTGCCTACTTGTGATCTCTGTCAAATAAATAAATAAAATCTTTAAAAAAAATACATCAAGGATAAGACCAAAAGCATACTGGACTTCAAGATGGACATACAGAACTTGCTCACAAGATCTTTCTTCCATCCCTAAACACTCTTTCCCACCTCTCTCTGTCTGGATGACTCCTACTTACTCCTTCTTCCCATCTGAAGCATTCTTTTCCCCAAGAAGCTTTCCCTAACTGTACAGATTAGGCAGGTTTGATGCCTACTTGGAACTTCCACATACTCCGTGACACTCAGGTATCCATAATGACATGCTTGTGTCTGAGACAGCATTCAGTCTGCTGTGATCATACCTAGAACTTCTCATAGTGACTTTTGATTAAATTGGAATACCCTCCCCCACCAGGCACCCATTTGTCTGCCTCTGGTCACACTATTTTTCTCCCTCCCTCTCTACAACAAGTCTGGGCCCCCTCCACCACGAAGTCCTCCTTGATCTCTAATTTCCTAGAAGGTCAGAGCTGGCAGGGCCCTGAAGAACATTCAATGCAATCGTCACGAACAGGTGAGGGGCCTGAGGCCCAGAGAGGAAAGTGGCTTGCCCAGGCCCCCTGTTAGATCAGTGGGGGCAGAGGTCGGGCTGGAGTCCCACCTGGCCAAGGAAGGAGTTGGTGCGCAGAGCAATGGTGATGGCGTTGACCACCAGCAGGAAGGCCAGCAGCAGCTGGAAGGCGGGGTGTCGAAGCAGCTGCTGGATATACATTCGAGTGATGAACTCCTGGATGTCCCAGGCATCCTGGGAGAAGGCGGGGGACCTTCCTTCAGGCAGGCGTCACATGGGAGGCCTTGGCCTGGACATTTGTTCTCAGTGAATGGGGGCCCCTGGATGAGGGCCGCTCTAGGGGGAGAAGCTGCCTGAGAGGGGTCTTGAAATGGGGGCATCGATGTAGGGGATCACTACCTAAATGGCCATTGAAAGGGGGTGACTGCTGGGGAATCTTTGTGGGAGTCATTGCAAGGGAGACCTTTGAGCGCTCAGCTGGTAAGTGACTGTCATTATACGGGGTTCCCATGGGGAGCACTGCCAGGTGGGTACTAACATGCCATGAGGGGGTCACTGCAGGGGCCACCGGGAGTATCCTCGGGGGGATGTTTAGAAACTAGAAGGGGCAGAGTTAAGATGGCAGCCTGTGGTCCCTGGGGTGCAGCAGCACAAGGCTGACTGTGGGGGCGGGGGAGATGCTGCAGGCTGCCGCCCCAGCCTCCTCCTTACCTTGGTGCTCATGATGTCCTGGCGGTTGATGAGGACTTGCTCCTCCGGCCGGGCGTAGGGCTCATCAGGGGCCCTCTGCAAGGTTGAGCAGAGGGACCATCAGTGCAGTTGTGGCCCCTGGGACCCAGGGCGATGCCCCTGCGCCCTGCCCCTCCCTGGCATGCCCAACTGGGGTAGACCGAGGAAGGGGTCACCTACCAGGACAGTCAAAGGTTTAATATTGGTATCGGTCCACTGCTGCCACCAGTTGTCTTGGTTACCTATCATTGCTGCTCAGTCTCCTCCCACCCGTCAAAGAAACTTCTTTCCAAGTGGTCTTGCTCCCCCTCGTGGTGATATCATAAAGGACTCTGTGACCTCCAGCTGTCTGCATTCCACCAAGGAATTCTGATACCGAGAAAAGCTCCTCCCACTGACTGCCCTCGGTACTCCACGGAGGAAGCCAGGGACACCAAGGGGCTGGGCTGCGGTCAGAGGTCAGAGGCTGATGGGAGAAGGTCAGATCTCTTGTGCAGCTTGGATGGAGACACAGGGGCTTGTCCCTTCTTCTTCAGGTCCAGGAGCTGGAGGTGAGACTGGGAGGAGAGAAGAGAGGAGAGAAGAGAAGCCCGGAGGCCCTCCTCCCAGCTGACCTCAAACTGTACCCCTTCCCACCAGCTATGCCATCCATGACCCCAGTCCCCAGGGCTGCTCACCCTGTCCTTCCATGCAAGGTGTGCTTCTCCATCTAGAGTAAAAGGCCCGTCTGTTGCTGTTCATGCCCCCACTGAGGATGGGGCAGGAGAGCAGCCCTGATCTCCAAAGCGCTTGGAGAGATGCTTATGTGGAAGCGCTCACTCGTCATGGATCAACAACTCAGCATCCTGACAGGTACAGACTTCAGCTACACGGCCCAGGCCGCTGGTCTGCACACATGGTGGCCTAGTTACCAAGATGATCTAGTTACTGAGTTAGTTCCCAACCAACTACTAGCTACCAAGACTAACTAGTTACCAAGACTAGTTACATTCATGTCCTCCTGATACTTTCCATCCTTGTCCCCTCCAGGAGCAGATTCGGGGTTCTAATATGCAGTCAAAGGCACACGTAGATTCATTTTAAATAAACTGATTTTATTTTTATTTATTTATTTTATTTTTTTTAAAGATTTTTATTTATTTATTTGACAGAGAGAGATCACAAGTAGATGGAGAGGCAGGCAGAGAGAGAGAGAGAGAGAGAGAGGGAAGCAGGCTCCCTGCTGAGCAGAGAGCCCGATGCGGGACTCAATCCCAGGACCCTGAGATCATGACCCGAGCCAAAGGCAGCGGCCCAACCCACCGAGCCACCCAGGCGCCCCTAAACTGATTTTATTTTGTTGAAAGTGTTTGTGTAAAATGAGCACCTATACAAGACTGGTTTGGGGAAGGGAGAAGGGCCAGAGATGGAGGGGGACAGGTTTGTGCCCCACAAGTGGGAGGATGAAGGGGGAGAGAATTTCAGCCCAGCTTGCCACTTCTTCATTGGCAAAAGAGAGGATGGCATGGAGTGCACTTCGCTTCGACCCACTCCAAGGGAGAGAGGAGCAGAAATGGTGGACACGTGGGCAAAGGGGGGGCCTCTGGGGGTGACACACGGACTACTTCCAACCTTGAACAGAACCCGGGGATGCTCTGTCCTGGACGCGTCAGGACTTGGGGGCTGAGGTGGTCCTCAAGGCCAGAGGTCAGGAGCCAGGGTATGGACCAAGGTCAGAGGTCAGGAGGTCGGAGGTTGCTCTCTGGGGTCAGGGGGCAGAGATGGGACTGCTCCTCAGGGTCAGAGGCCAAGGGGTGGGAAGACTGTTCTCTGGAGTCAGAGCTGGGGACTTGGGAGTGGCCCTCAGACGGCACCACTCCCCAGCCTCCCAGGCCCTCTGAGTAGAGCTCTTGGTTCTGCTCCTTCCACTGCCGGAACTTCTCTCCTGTCAGCTCCGGGTCACCGAGCACTTCCTCCAAGGCCTGCAGCTCCTGCAGCTTTGCCTGTGAAGAGAGTGGGGGGTTAAGGGGCCATGATCACGTGGGGAGAGGGGTCAGAGTCCAAGTCCAGAGCTCACTCTGGAGTCCAGGTTTAGAACCCAGCACCTGGCTCGGCCTAGCCCCGAACCTCACATTGAGAGGCTGGCTCCGGGAACCTAGAACTTGGCCCAGTCCGCAGCTGAGCCCAGCGCTCAAGGCCAGGAACCAGAACAGAAAGCCCAGTCCCTCCCCATGCCCAGTGCCCTCTAGCTGACCTTGAGCGTGCTCTGCAGCGCACGCACGCGGTGCACTCGCTCATTGAGCTGGGGGTCTCGGTTGCGCCTCATGAAAGAGCTCCGCCACTGTTCGTGAGTGAAGGGCTGCAGCTGGCCCAGGAGGGACACGCCCCCCTGCCTCAGCCCCTGCACCATTCCCTCCAGCACCCCTTCGCTGCTGTCTGTGGGAGGGGGAAGCAGATGAGGATGTGCCCATCCCAGCTTCCCCCACCCTCCAGCTCAGCTCCGAACCCCAGCGCAACACCTGATGGTGGGCCAAAGGAAGTCTGTGGGCTGCCCTGGGTGGGGGTGGCTGCAGGTGATGTGTCTCCATGGAGCGGACTCCACATTTGGGCTGGGCTGGGCTGTGGGCAGGGTATACGGAGAGGTGGGTGTCACTCCGAGCCCTATGGTCTGCTTTCCGCTCCCCACCAGTCTCCTACTCACCGAGGCTGAGCGGGACCCAGCCTCATCGTCAGGGTCTTCTGCTTCTGTCTCACTGTAGCAGTCTGGGGGTAACAGGAGCAGAGAGGGAGCCCCCTAAGCCCACAGGGTTTGGGGAGGCCAGGGAGTAGGCTAGGGCACTGGAGTTTCCAGCCCCCATTCTAGGAGAGACAGAGGCTCAATTGAGACCCACCTGGTGGGACCCACCCCTGTGAGATACCCACCTTCCTCTCGGGGCAGGGAGGCCCGGCCTGGAGACTGGTACTTGGAAATGCAGGTAATGAGATGGCGTACCCACCTATTTGGGGGGGGGGGGGGGCAAACAGGTCTTGGAGTTTTCATCTACCACATGCCAGGGGATTTTCACCTTTATCATCTTCTACCTTCATCCGCAGAGCACCTCTGAGAGGTAGGAACTCTTATTAACCCGTTTTTATAGATGAGGAAACTGAGGCTTGGAGAAGTGAGTGCCCTGACCAGCCACTATCAAACAGTGGGGCTCGGGATCCAGGTTCCTGAGCCAGGCTCGCAAGCCCTCATGTGGGAGAGGGGGTGTAAGGGGGAGGTGGCACTCACATGCTCAGGTCCTCCAGGGTATCAGCAGCAAAAATGAAGGGTTTGTACACGTCATGCGTGAGCTGGAACACACTGCCAGGTGGCATGGGGGGCCTCAATCAGCCTGGTGGTGCTCATCCAGAACCCATGAGGCTGCCCCAGGAATCCCACCTACCTGCTGCCCCCCACCACCTTCTCCTCCTCCTCTCCCTTTCTTGCCCCAGCCCCCCATGTGTCACACTCCAGGACTTAACTATTTTTTCTTCTGATCCTGTCCACTTTCCAGACTGTAGTTGGAAACATTGATGAGGCCCTCAGCCTTCTCATCCTGGGGGGAATCACAGAGTGAGGGTCAGCCTGCAGTCCCATTACCCTGGAGGCCCAGTCAGGCTCTGGGGGCAGGGAGAGGAGAGAGTGGTTCCTGGGCTCTCCAACCACAAATCTCCCAGTGCCTAGAGCTCAGGGCAGGAATCTGGGGTGGGGGCAGGGGACACGACCAAGGTGGGGCTCTTAAGCCGGGAAAGGGGAGCCAAAGGCAGCTAGGAAAACAGCCACAAGGAAGAAGACCGCTTATGCATTTGTTCTTAGATGAGCTTTGCAAACGCTCTTCTCCCTTCCTGGTTTATTTTTTCCTTTCCATCTGAATGACCCCCAGGCATTGATTTCTCAGGGGGACTTCTCAGCTCTTGAGGCCGGACTGGACACCGCCACTGGGCTCCTACCCATTCCTGAGCTTTTTTTCATCAGAGCATGCGTTCCCCGAACTGTCCTTGAGTGTGCCTGTATCCCCCACCTGCCAGCCCGGAGTAGCAGGGACTGTCCCTGTCTGCCCTACATCCCTAGTATGAGGCCCAGAGTGGGGGACTCAGCAGGCACTGGAATGCTCAAGGAGTGAATAAACGGGACAGACGGAGGAACAGAAGAGGAAAGAAAGGTGGGCAGAGCGAACAGGACTCTCTATGCTGCCCATGATGCCTTTCTCTGCCTGCTTTCACACATGTATCTGTTCATTTCTCTCCAAAGAGCAATCTCATTTTACAGATAGGGCCTGGGTGGAGGGGTGATCTGCGGCCTGCCTGTGGCCACAGATGGAGGGGCTGGAGGAATAAGGACAAGGACCATGGCTCTGACTCCCGCCCTGACCCGTGCATGGGGCGGGGGGGCTCACCTGGGGCTGGCGGTACCAGTAGAGCGTGTGTCTCTTGAGCACAAACCAGCAGCGGCGCCAGCGAGGGCCCATGAAACCACCCGGCACCTTGCGCAGCAGAAGCCAGCCGTCGCAGTCGGGCTGGCCCAGCTCCCGGCATGACACCCGCCGGCGACTCAGCCGTGTCGCCACGCCTGCAGGAGCACGGCCCGGCCCAGGTGATCGGGCTGGCAAGGCACCCCAGACACCCCCAACTGCCCCCCATCCCCCGCACCAGCATTCCCAGCTGATCTTTCTGAACCCGCACTGTGCTTGAAGTGTTACAGGTCTCTCCCTGAGGTAGGGCTGACTCTTCCCATTTGAGAGACAAGGAAATGGAAGATCAGAGGAGGAGCCCATAGCCCAAAGTCACAGAGCTGGTGAGAGGCCCAGGCTGCTGAGGAGATGCTGTGTGTGCAATGGGCAGGGGTGGGTGTTGCATCTTGCCAAACACTGGAAAGACTTTGAAGAGCTCCTGTCAGGGGACCCTCAGCCAGTCAAGTACGTCTCTTACCTTTTGATTTCTTCCGACCAGAAACAGGACTCTGAAAAGGCCCTAAGTGGTTAGAGAAGGGTCTGGGCCCAGAGCCACACACCCCTCCCTGAGGAGCTCTCCCCTTACCGTGTCAGGCTGTTCTGGGGCTTCCTGAGTCTCTGCTACCCCTGTTGGGTGTGTGGCTAGAGGTGCAGGGTGAACAGGCCGGGACTCAAGGTCAAGGGAGGGAGAGTCTGTCAGGAAAGAGGAGAGAGGAGGGTCCATGAGCCCAGCTCCAGGCTGGGCAGCGGGGTGAGGATCTCAGAGTCGGTGGGGGGAGCAGGGTCAGAGCCAGGCATCCCACAAGCCCTGCCGGGGACATCTGCCACCTGCTGGGACTTTGCAACTACCTGTCCAGGTAGGGCTGGGTGCAGGACTTGGGTCTGAAGTCAGGTCAAAGGCAAAGATGTCTTCGGATGGGGCCCTGGGGAGAGCAAGGGGAGATGAGGTGAGTGAGCCCGTGGCACCCCTGCCCAGACCCACCAGCGGCAGAGCCTGATACCTGGCAGACAGTGGGGTGAAAGCCAGCAGGGGACTCGACAGTGGTGCGGAGCCCGGGGTCTGAGGAGGGGTCTGGGGAACAACCAGAAATGGTGACAGAGCTGCTGACAGGGGTCTGAAAGCGGGATGGGAGCAGGGCTGGGGGACTGGTACCTGAGGAGGGGTCTTTGGCATGGGGACCTTCTTCAGCACCAAGCTGACCCCGGCCGGCTCCCGCAGCAGCTCCCTCAGCACGTTCTTATGGGGCCAGCCCACCTGGACACGGAAAGGGGCAGGGCAGGGACCCTGGGCTGAGGCAGAGGCCCAGGAGGCTCTGGAGTAAGCCAACAGCCCCCACCCTAGCCCTCAGCCTCCTGCCACTCCTCCTCCAGCCCCTTCACCTTGGCCCTGCCAAGGCCACTCTGGCTCATCTCACAGGCAGCAGCTCCCACAAGCCTGGTGTCCACAGGGACTGCATGAAGCCCCCCCACCCCCCACTAGCCCTGGGTTTTCTCAGCAGCCCCTTCACCGCCCCCCCACCCCACCCCACCCCACCCCCTCACCTCCCCTCCACCACGAACAGCCACATCCCTTTCCTCCTCACTCACCACCACCTGCTCATTGACCTGGACAATCTCGTCTCCAGGCAGGATCTGCAGCCGGGAGTCAGCAGCGACCTGGTATGTGGGGTGGGGCTTATGGGGTTCACTCTCCACAGGCCTGAAGCGGGCTCAACTGGAGAGTAGGGCCTTGGGGCGGGCAACTGAGAAGGGCGTAGGATTCTCACCTGGGGGCCCACACGGGACACGAAGTGCAGGCAGTTACCGGTGGTGTGGATTTCCAGGCCCTGCCCAAGCAGAGGCTGTAGTCACTGAGTGCTAGGGGGGCCAGTATTATTCTGTGGGTGGAACTGGGGGGACAGCTGGCTCCAGGTAGGTGCTGCCCAACTTGCTGTGTGACTCTGGGCCTGTCACTCCTCTCTGGGCCCCTGCCGCCTCCTCTAATAAGGGCCAGGAGGAGGCCGGGCTTGCTGACTAATGAGGTCTCAGATCCTCAGCCGCCCTCCTGAAGGGATCAGTAGGGCTGGGGGCTCTGGTGTTTTCAACCAGTTGAAGCTTAAAGCAACTAAGTCCGTGTCCTTTCCCCAGTCTCCTAACCTGCCACATCTGTGTCCTAGGGCTGGAATGTGTCCCCTGAGACCACATCAGCTAAAGCCCCCCAGGACTGGAGAAAGTACTTAATGACCTAAGACCCCAGCCGTTAACAGTACAGCATTCCGGGGGCTTCTAGAACCATATTTCAGGGCCCAGACAAGGCTGCTGAGAGGTCAGCGCTCACCAAAGGGTCGTCCAGCTGCACGCGCTCCAGCAGGGCCCTCTGCTCCAGCAGCTCCTGGGGGCTGCAGCGCAGGATGTGGTGGCAGATCCCAGCCACGTGGCTGCACTGGGGGAGGGGGCATGGGAGGCTGAGCCTTGAGTCCCATCCCACCACCACCCCAATCCCCCCACTCAACTGAAGCCACACTCACAATCCTCAGGACTTTGCTCTCCCTCTCGGCCGCCGGACTGTCCTGGAAGCAGAGAGGGCAACAGCCTTCCCTGAGGCAGGAGCACTGCCTTTGCCCGAGGGCAGGGTGGGCTTCCCAGTGGTCCCTCCCTGTGACCTGAATGCTGGTCTCCTCCTAGAATGACAAGGCCTCAGAGCTTTGGCTCCAGAGTCTCGGTTCAGCTGATGCCAAGCCCCAGAAATCACCATACATACCCTCCCCACTCCACCCCCATCCCCAGAGCCAAACTTTCTGAGCCGCCCCTGCCAGCTAGAAGACCCCACGCCCCCATCGCCCCCTACCCAGTGGCCAGGCCTCCTTTCTTCCTGCCCCTGTCTCTTCCCAACCCCCACATGCGATCCTGTGCTGATTCACAGGTTATAAAAAGCTCTAGCCTGACTTGGTCTGTTACGGCCTGGGCCAAGCCTGGCCTTTGGTATTCCTACCTCCTGCAAGGCCTGGCCCAGCTCCCCGCACAACTCCCCAATCTTCTGGCAGGCTGAGAAGTCATTTAAGTGGGAGAAGAGGTACCTGGCAGGGGTAAGGATGGTAAGGGCAGTGGTTAGGGGGCTGTGATGACCAGTCAGTCATGGAACCACTCATAGGCAACTACTGGTCTGCCACACGGGAGGTGGGGGTGGGGGGGGATATCTGCTCTGATGGGTTTTGCTTGGGGTAAAGGAGAGAACTAATACATCGACAGAGCTTAAAACTTAGCACAGGACTCATCTGTCAAGCACCCAGGATGTGCCAGGCCCTATTCCAAGCACTAGGGAGAGACCTTACACACATGATTACATCAATAATGATGTAACTCCAGGCGCTGTGAGATGTAGGGAGCTCTGAGAACCTACAACAGGAAGGCTTCCCAGAGGAGTGACATTTGAGCTGGCATCTGTGGGACCAGCAGCAGCGGCTGAAGGGAGTGGAGAAGCTCTCCATGCAGTGTCGGGACAGTTATGATTACGAGCTGCGGGGTGGATGGGAACCCAGGCGCCCCAGTGCCTCTGCACGGACCAAATAACCTCTTTGCCCGTCTCCACAACATCTGAACAACAGCCTAGCTCTATTCTCTCCCAGGCCGCAGAGGAGTCAAGGATGAGAAGGGTCCCCTCCCCAGTAGGGTTTTAGGTACCTGTTGAGCCAGAAAAGGAGGGTACGGGCCTCATGCACCAGCTCCACGGCTGCACTGAGGACATCAGCAGGGGGCTTGGCACAGCCTTCCAGGTGGCCCTGGACTAAGCTCTGGAAAGCATAGGTCCTCTGGAGCAGCCCCTCTGTCAGGCTCTGAAGGTTCTCCGTCTGTAGCCCAGAGCTCTGAGCCAGAAAAAAGGCAGGTTATCTCCTGGCAGTGGCCAGCCCCCCATTCTCGGCCAGCGTGGCCACCATTCATTCACTCACCAGGGCCCGGAGCTGTTCCACCCCTTCTAGGATGAGCTCCTGGTGGCCGAGAGGCCACACAGTCAGGGCCTCAAGGCTGCGGGGACAGAGCTGGAGCAGGTACTTCCCGGGCAGCTCCCAGTCCTCAAAGCAGTAATCCTGCAGGGAGTCATCGAGGCCTGGAGGGAGGACAGGGCTGCCATGGCCTCTCAGGCCTTTTCCTCACTCCCACAAAGTCCCTTTCTCTCCCATCTGTTCCTAACCACAATCCTGGGACCCAGGCTGGGTTCTGCCCATTTCACAGATGAGACTACTGAGCGAGTAACATAACTGCTCTGTGCCTCAGCTGGGAAATGGCAGTAATATAAGCAGTAATATAAGCTGGGAAATGGCAGTAATATAATATAATATACTTATAAGTAATATAATATAAAATGGCAGTAATATAAAAAACAGATGAGACTACTGAGCGAGTAACATAACTGCTCTGTGCCTCAGCTGGGAAATGGCAGTAATATAAGCACTTATTTTCTGATCCAGTGGGTACCGAATGACAGGATGCATGTCAAGTGGTTGGCCCATTCCCTGAATCACGGCAGTGACATCTCCCATTATATCATTAGCAGACTCTTTCCCCTGACCTACAAGGCCTTGTATGAGCAGGCCGCCACCTGCCTCTCCAGTCTCACCCCCTGGCACAGACCCTCGAACTCAACACTTCAGATCCAGAGCACGAACTCCCTGGGGCTCCTGGAATGCTCTTTTGCCTCAGGGTCTACATATGTGCTATTTCTTCTGCCTGGGTGGTTCTAGCTACTCTACCCGACTTTTTAATACAACTCCCTCCAGGAAGCCTTCCATAACTCCCCAGGGTGGGTCCGGGGCTCTCCTGCTCCCACTGCCCCTCAAGTTCTGGGCCATAAATAACTGTTCATCTTGAACTCTAGCCCATGCCTGGCACAGGGTAGACAAGGCAAACCAAAAATAGGAATAGTATCTATTAAAAGCTTATCATGGGCTAGGCAAAATTTCAAGGGCGATCTACATGTTAACACATTTGGTGCTCACTGAGTGTAGAAGGTGATGACTACTGTCATCCCCACTTTACAGGTGGGCAAACTGATACAAAGAGTAAGTAGCGGGGCGCCTGGGTGGCTCAGTGGTTTAAAGCCTCTGCCTTCGGCTCAGGTCACGATCCCAGGGTCCTGGGATGGAGCCGTGCATCGGGCTCTCTGCTCAGCAGGGAACCTGCTTCCCTTCCTCTCTCTGCCTGCCTCTCTGCCTACTTGTGATCTCTGTCAAATAAATAAATAAAATCTTAAAAAAAAAAAAAAAGGAGTAAGTAGCTTGCTCACCCTTTGAAGGAATTCCTTCCATTCCAAGTCAGGCTCCATCGCCAGGGAGTGTGTCATTAATATTTCTCCTTCATTCCCCGGGTGACATTAAGAACACTGGACTGCGAGTTCCCACACCTGTGACTCCAGGTATACAGCCCCTGGACAGCCCCTCTGCCCTGTGCAGTGACCCTGCTGCTCTGCCTTCCTCCCCAAAGTCTCCTACACTGAGCCACACAGGCTAGGCTCCTGCCATGATTGTCTCATTTTGTCTACCTCATGAGATAGTTGCAGACTCTCTCATCTTAGGGATGGAGAAACTGAGACCTCTGGTCGCAGAGCTGGTGAGCAGAGGGGAGGGGCCTGGAGTCTGACTCCAGGCCTGAATTCCTGCTTTTCAAGGGCTGGTCGCTCTGAGCCCTGAGCCTGCCAGCAGCGTCCTCCGTTCCCCTCCACTCCGTTGGGAGCTTCCCTCCCAGGAAGGCTGTCAGGACTCCCCTCCCCTCCCCTCTCCTAACTGCAGTCTGGGCCGTTTCCCACCCATTGGGGCTCACTGACGCTGGCCAGCATGTCCTCCCCGTCGGCCCCCAGGGTGGGGCTGTGCCAACAACCCCTTCGGTCTGGCTGGGCCTTGTTTCTTTCACTGGGAACCTCAAGGTGGGGACAAAGGAAAAGACAGGAGGACCGGGCCTATTCCAAAGCCCAAGGAAATCACTTCCTGGCTCAGTGCGTCAGTTTCCGCTTCTGAAAAATGGGTTTAAGAACAGCCCACTGAGCCCTGGGGCTGAGGGAAGATAAAGGAGATTGAGTGGGCGGGGGCGCGCTGGGGCCGCCTCTCTGTTTTCCTGACACCACCTCCGCCTCCCCGCCGCCACCCTGGCCGCCACCGGCGTTGTTGGGGCGCCGGGAGACCACTTCTCAGTTCTCGGGGTCCCCGGGGTCATGCCGCCGATCCTTCTGCTTAGCACAGTACCGGGTACCTGGCAGACGGTCTATACATGACTTGTTGACTAACCGACAGACCTGGTTCGTCCCTTTTTCCTTTCCCTCTCCCCTCGAAGCGCCCCTCAAGCCCGATTCTGCCCAGGCCCACCTCTCAGCCAAGCTGCCACCTTCCCGGGGGTCCAGGTCGCCACTGGTTCCATGGCCGAGACCGCCGGCTGGGATGTGCTCCCGCCGGGTCCCGCCCGCGCAGGAATTTCCGCCCGCGGAGTCCGACCTGGGGAGGGACCTGGGCCGGGCGCGGGGCGGAGTCACCGGCACACCTGGGCCCAACTTGAACCTCCAGGTGAGGCGCTGCGACCGCCATTGGCCTGCCGCTGGCCCGCCTCCTACCCCGCCCTCCAGGCGTCCTCTGGCTACTCCGCGGCCAGACCCGAGGCGGTGTCCCTGCTGTAAGACCCAAGGATCCCGCCCCAAACTGCCCTTTGACCTTTAGGCTTCTCAAAAAAGAAAAAAAGAAAGAAAAGAAAAAGAAAGGTGAGCAGGGAGTGCAGCAGCAAAGCACAGAGGTTAGGGAGCCAGAGCCCCGACTGCAAATGTCAGCTCCGCAGCTTCTTAGCTGCCGAGCCTCAGCTGGTCTGCAAAATGGGCTGCTGTGCATAGTACCTGCGTTAAGAGCTCTAAAACTTTTTGGAATAGGGGTTTTTAGTTCCCCCCTTTTTTGGCACACAGACCCTTCTGGCACTCTGATGAAAGCTACGGACCCTTTCTCAGAATAGTGCTTTTGGAAGCATTTAAAAATTGCTGAAGCTTACAAGGAAGAGAATTATAACCAAAATATATTTAAAACACAGACTTATGGGACACCTGGGTGGCTCAGTCAGTCAAGCGTCTGCCTTTGACTCAGGTCATGATCCCAGGTTCCTGGAATCCAATTCTGCATCAGGCTCCTTACTCAGTGGGGAGCCTGCTTCTCCCTCTGCCTGCTGCTCCCGTTTGTGCTCTCCCTCTCTCTCTGGCAAATAAATGCAATCTTAAAACAAAACTAGACACAAATTTATGATTGGGGTGCTTGGCTGGCTCAGTCAGTACAGTGTTTAACTTTTCATCTCAGGGTTGTGAGTTCGAGCCCCATGTTCGTTGGGTGTAGAGATTACTTAAAAAAAATAAAAATCCTAGGGGTGCCTGGGTGGCTCAGTGGGTGAAGGCCTCTGCCTTTGGCTCAGGTCATGGTCTCAGGGTCCTGGAATCGAGCCCCGTGTGCGGCTCTCTGCTCAGTGGGGAGCCTGCTTCACCCCACCCCTGGTCTGCTTCTCTGCCTACTTGTAATCTCTGTCAAATAAATAAATAAATAAATAAAATCTTTTAAAAAAACACACCACAAATTTATGATATAGTAATGTGTTTATTAGCATTAAATAAGACTGTTAAATTTTCCTTTTGTAACAATATCAGCATGTTGTTCACCTAGAAGAACGCTCAGCTGTGGGGTGGTCTTTGATTCACCTTTTTGCACGTATTTATCAGTTAACAACTAAGCATAGGGAATGCAGGAGCATAATGGGGAAGCCTGGGTCACCAGCGCGAGAACGGGTAGATTCACCATTTGGTCACAGATCCTCTGCTAGGCCACAGCTGCCCAAACAATGGTGGCTACATAGCAGGAGAGTCTGAAAGAGTGTGATTTAGTAGTGGGCTAGTAACTATCACGATTTTGAAATAGTCGTGAGCATATATAATGTTGAGACCGTTGAACAACTGTATTTTGATATGAAAATATCTGTGATTTCAATAGGTGACAAAGACACAGATACTACTGATATGTCAATCCATATAGAAGGAAATGGTAAATTTTGGTTATAGGTTAGTGAAAAATGTAACATTTTTTCCCATCCAAATTTATGGGTCCCCTGAATTCTGAATCCCAGTTAAGACCCTTTCTCTTAGAACAAGTCTGAAACATACTGTTTAGAACTGTCACCATCCTCACCACCACCACCATCATCATCATCCCATGCCAGGAGACTCCCCGGACCACTTCGTAATCAGACAGAATCAGTTCCATCTGCTGTGTGACTGAGACTAACCTCAATACCTATCTGAACCTGTTTCTTCCCATCTAAAACAGGGACATCTATACCTTAGCACAGTGAAGATTTGCTCAAAGTACTTTGAAATCTGTCACATAGGATATACATGAGTTATTATTGCTTTGATTTTGTGGAGAGGGGCTTGGCCCTCTATGTCACTCTGGAATCCCTACCAGTGCCCCAATGCCTTCAAAGCCTGTGATGATCTTGCCCTAAAACCCAAATTCTGCACTTGGCCTATGGATGGCTCTTATAGTGTGTTTCAGTTGTCATCATTGAATAATTTCACATACAAATCCAGGTCCCTGGACCTTGGCCAGCTCTGCTGACCCCTTCCCACCTTCACATGGGGCATCGAACATGAATGCAGATTATTGGCTGTATCTTTCAAGGTCCCCGCAGGTCCCTGCAGGCCTTGCTCCCTCACTGGTGACCCAGGAGGCTCCAAATGTGCAACACAGCCCTCACCTCTGGCTTCCTCCTTTGCCTGATGCCTCCTTACACCCTGTGCAGCACGTGTCCCTCCATCACTGCTCCATGCTGCACCCCCCTTTCACACTTTTGCCTGTTCCTTCAACAGCCTTCCTGTGGCACTCTGGGGAATCCCAATAAACACAGACCCAGTCTCCACCATCCTGATTTCGTCAAACACCTTCCCTGAGCCAGCCAGCCCTTGCTCTCCCTGAGCACGCAATCCTGCAGGGGAGAAACAGACAGGAACTCACCGCTCATACTCAATTGCTCCCCTGAAAGGCTTGGGGGCCTCACACCCACAACCTTGCCTTTATTTTGTGTATCTGGTAGGGCTTGGCAGGTAAGCGTAGAGTAAATGGTAGTAGTTTTATGAGTTTTTAAGAGTTACTTCTACACATTTGCTGTAAAACATTCAAAGGTTAACAGTAGGGCATTCTCTCTCTCTTCCATTCCCAAATGGGGACCACTGTAAAAGTTTCCATTCTCTACATAGGCAGATACGCCACATGCTATTTTTTTTCATTTTAGGAGATAGTCAACACCAAATAAAATAATATATGTTCACTGCTTAGAATACTGCCTGACACGGTTGGCCACTGGTTTTTAGCATACCGTGGACAGCTTTCTTAATCAGTATATACTGATCTTCTTTTATTATTGTCCTCAAGCCAAGAATAGGAAAGTCTTCATCTTGGAGAAAGAAGTGGTATGTGCCTCTCCCCAAGGTAGGGGCCATTGATCCAACAGAAACCAAGTGAAAAGGCCTACCCATGTTTGGGAGGATAGGAAGTTAATAAGGCACTCTGTTCCTCCTTTGCTGAGGACTGACTGGTGATATCCAACCATCTGAGGGGTAGGGAAAGAGCCGGAACCAGGGCTGGGGAGACCCTCCCAGTACCTGGTCCAGGTCTAAGACTCCTGAGCGCTTCCAGGCAAGGCCTCTCCTGCCTACCCAGCCTGGCCTCCCTGGCAAGTGGGGGAGGTGCTGCTCAGGCCTGATGCTGATCTCTCTTGACAGCTGTTCCTGAGGCTGGCAGGATGGGCAGGAGGGGGAAGGGACCAGATTTAAAGGTTTAGCTGCCCCGCCCCCTGCCAGACCTGGGAGAGCAAACACTGGTGAGCATCCTCTGAGGCATGGCTCTCATGCATATGGGAGGTCAGAAACCTCTATGCCCTGATTTCCGCTCCTGGGTATCACCAACACCACTACTCCTCATTCCTGCTTCCACCTCATAGGCCGCCAGGGAGACCAGTGGCATCCACCATGAGATTCCGACGCCTGACCCCGGGCTACTTCCGGGTACTACAGGTAAGTACCTCTCGCTGAGGGCTTCGGCCACCGACCCCCCGCTTTTCCGTTACCATAGCTGGGCTGACACCCCCAGCAGCCAGGCTGTCACGTTTCCTGCCGCCTGAGCAGCCAGGGCCCAGATGGGCAGTGAAGCGAGAGGGATTGGGATGGAATCTCCCTGGGGCAGCAATGGCACACGTATCTCCTTCACCCAGCCGTACCTTCTCCGCTCCTTCCCACCCTCTACCTTCCCGGAAGTCTCAACTGACCCACCCCTCAGATGGAGCCTCTGTGTATCTCCAGATGCAGATAGCTGGGGAGCTGAAAGCTGAGCCCCGAAGTCCGCTGGCTGGGGTTGTGGCTACACTGCTGGCTGTCCTGGGACTGGGTGGCTCCTGCTATGCTGTCTGGAAGATGGTGGGGCAGCGGCGGCGGCCACAGGCCTGAGGATAAAGTAGGCGGCCTCTTACCTGGGTCCTGGGGGAGGTGACTCAGCAGGGGCTGCAATCTCGGGAGCCCATTTCTTTTCTGAGGGCCAGTCCCTGCTCTCATAGGAGCAGGACAGTATAAACCTGATCCTTCCTCTCCCCTTCACTGACCTGGGTTCCACTCTGGGTCTCCAGCTCAGATGCATGACCCCCGAGGGAAGGCAAGGCTGTAGGTTCCAAAGATGGACCAAGTAGGGAATAGACACCCTAGGCCCTGTAAACAAAAGTAGCAGAAACACCCCCCCCCTCCAGGGCAGGAGCTGGGGGGAGTGGCCTGGAGGTTAGAGTCAGAGGCAAATCTTCTCTAACCAGTTTCTTTATTGGGGGTGAGGCCATCCACTCCCCAAGCCCAGGGCCAAGAGAGGTTGGCACAGTCTCTCCCAGCCTAGCCCTTGCCTCGCTGTCCATGGGCAGCTCCCCTGACTTGCATCCTCAGGTCATGTCAGGGAGTTGTGTCCATCTCAGGGACCTCAGTGGCTACTTCCGTGGGCACTGCCAGTCGCTGGGGGGTCATATAAGAGCCCATTCCCGCTGCCCTTTCGGCCTCTTCCTGACTGTAGGGCTCCACGCTCAGCTGCTTTAGCCTGGGAGAAAGAAGAATGAGAGCTGGGAGCTGACCCGACGCAAGCCCTGTCTGCCCAGACGTTCATCAGTCCTCTCCTTACTCCTTCATACCTTTTCTTGTGGTCTTTGGATCGGAAGTGGGTCTTCAGGGTCGCGGAATCGATGAAGTATCTCCTGTAGGGATGGGAGGTGGGTAAAAAGAGTGTGGTGATGCCTCTCAGGTATGCCTATCTCCCTGAACCTAGCTATTCCTGACACTTGGCAGTGAACCTGAAGGGATGGAAAACCAGGAGACCCACGGGTCCCACGAGAGGAGACCCTGCGCGTCCCGGGGCCCGGACCTCACGCCCCGTCCCGTCCCGTCCCGCCTACCCTCCTCCTCCCCAGGCCAGGCCGGGGCGGGACTCACGCGCAGGCCAGACAGCGATGCAGGCCGCCCCCTGGCAGGTCGGGGTCAGGCTCAGGGCCCAGGTCTGGCCGAGACCGTGCGGGAACCTGGGGCCGCAGCTCGCGGTGAATCTCATCCAGGTCCGGCCGCCGCCGCTTCGCCTTCATCTGGCGGGCCAGGGAGTGGGCTCGGTGCGCACCCGTCCGGCGGGAGCGACCCATGGCCGGTGACAGAGGGGCCAGGGCGTCCAGAGCCGGGTCGGGCGCACACGTGTGGGAGCTTCCGGATTGTGGGATGACGTTACGTGACGCCCGGGTGCAGAGCAGGCTCCTCCAGACCGCCTCAGATGACGTCACTCGCGCTGTTGGAGTCTTGAGCGCCCCCACGCGGCCGTCAACGTCAGTGACGGAGCGCGGGGCGGGGCGTAGAAGCGGCTTCATCGGACCGGAGCGAGGCTATTGCTGGGACACGGCTGGGTGGTTCGTGCCCTTGGGGGATTCCGGTCCCTGCCCTCCCGTCCTGCCTGTCCCAGCGTATCTCTGCGTCATCCCCCGGCACTGTCACCCTAGCTTCTTCCCAGATCTTAGACTCTGCGGTCAGTCGGGAGAGGGAAAATGCTTCGCGCATCTCTGGAAGGCGCTGAAAAATGTCCGTGATGTGAATAAATGAATTAATGAGTAAGAGTGAGTACGTTTGCGATCCTGGCCCCCACAAAGATTCCTGAGATAGTTCCAGTTCCTCACCACTTCTCACCGTTCCCCACGTATTCCCTTGGATCTCCAACCTTCATCCACCCCAGTCAGATCCGTGAGCAAGGAGTGTTCCTCCTTGGGGAGGACAGTGCACAGGCATGCCCTCAGACTGAATGGGGGTCAGCTGCTCTCACAGGAAGAGGAAGTGCGCACAGAAGGACATCTCATCTTTGCTCCCTTTCTCTGAGCCCTGGATTCTCAGGCATGGACTGGCAGCAAAGGCAGATACAGCCGAGGTGTTGTGTGCTCAGAATGGGGAGAGGGCCAGAGAGACTTTCCCCATTCATCGGAGCCTGGTGCCTTTCTGGCTGGCCAGAGGAGCTCAGCAATAATTCAGGGACTCCAGCTCTTTGGAACCTGTTGCCAGGAAACAGGTAGACGTGCATGTGCATCCCTGGGGAAGGGAATCAGTTTCCAGCCCAGACAAAGCAATGAAATGTAAGCCCAGGGTGCCAGCTGGGGGCCTTAGGACCTCCTCAATCCAGTTCACAGCTGAGTAGGGATCTAGGGCAGGCCCTGCTTAGGGCACAACTGGTGTGACTACAGCCACAGGAGCACCAGAGTGTGTCTCGGGCCCAAAGACTTTATAAATGGACTTTGTGAATGAAAACAGATTTTTCCTGGAGCCATTCCGAGAGATCAAATTCAAATTCAAGTACCCCTAGGGCCAGGAAGGAGGCCTCCATGGAGATGTCTTCATTATTCTTGGCCAATATGGGTCAAGACCGGGACTAAAGCCACAGGAGCCAGCTCTGTCCCATCCCCACCCCAGACTCCTCTGGATCAGATTCACCTGCTGGACACTGTGCCAGATGGGGAGACTAGTGCATCTTTAATGAAGTCACCTGATCCCTGGGACAGGCTCCTGGCCTCACCAAGTTCCTGGAGCCAGACCCACTGGGTGACCACTGAGTCACTGCCTGCCTGAACTGGGGTGCCAGGTGTGTTTCCCCTGCAGCCATGAACCAGGCCTTCTGGAAAACCTACAAGTCCAAAGTGTTACAGACCCTAAGTGGAGAACCTGAGGAGGACCTGGCAGAGGAGGTGGGTACAATCCATGCTTGCTGGGTGGGTTCTGGAAGAGGGGTAACAGGTGTGAAAGGTACAAGGAAGGGCAAGGGACAGGCTATGGGGGAAGGGCACATTTGTCCAGAAGCCAGCAGCACATTCAGGGATGACAAATGGCATGGTGCAGAAAGCCAGGGTATTGAAGAAAACTGAGGGAGAAGATTTGGGGACCACCAGAAGAATAGTCATTGTCTCCAAAGATCTCAAGGGTTACCGCATGGAAGAGATCCTTCCAGCACCAGTGGGCAGTAGCCACCAGGGGTACATGGGGCTTGACACGACTTTCTAGTGGGCAGGGCTCAGCGGAATGCAGATGGCTTGCCTTGAGAGGAAGTGAGTCTTATGGGACTGGAAGTAGGGAAAGCGGCACTTGATGTGGAGTCACCATTGCAGCATCAGGTCAGAGGCTGACTTGGACCATCTTTGTCCTGACATTAAAGATCAAAAAAGCTCTGAAACTGGGAACAGTCTTCCATCCAGATGCTGTGATATATGGCAGTTGTGCAAACAGGTGTTGCAGGGGCAGGAACTATTTCTGTAAGGGTGTGTGTGTGTGTGTCAGTGTGAAGAAGCATCTGTCTAGACAGGTGGGTGTCCCAGGCTGGGCTTGTGTAGAAGTAGCTGCGGGTTGGTATGAGGACTGGGGTCCGTGCAGAATGTCCATGAAGTTGTACGGGTGGGCGTGAACTGGAGATAGGGATTTTCAGGTGTGTGGATTTGGGGCATAAGTCTCTTCCGGAGACCCGTCTGTGCAGGCACTGGCAGGTGTTATGTTTATCCTGTGTGTACGTCTCGGCCTTGGTGTCTGTGGAGGGGTGGAGAGGTGGAGGGAGCTGTGGGTGGGCCTCCGGGCAGCCGTCTGCATTGGTGTAAGTGTACAGGTGTGAATGGGGTAACTGAGGACATGATCTTGTAGAGGTGCCTCCCAGGACGTACATGTAGCACAAGGGAAGAGGTATAGCCGTGTGGGGTTGCTCACATACAGGTGTGTCTGCATTGGCGTGCATGCCCTGGTCCGCACATTTCTGGGTGCGTGTGGATGTGTCTGTGGGTGAGCAGATGGGTGCTCAAGGTTGTCTGCAGGGGTCTACTATCCAGGTAAGGTATGGGACTCGTGGCTTTATGTAGAGGGCCACCTGTCTGGATTTACGGGCTGTGTGAGTGGATGAGATGGGTGTTTAGGTGGGAGGGTTTGGGGTGCCGGAGTGCGCATACCAGGCTAGCAGTCAGGGAGGGAGGTCTCATTCCTCTGGGGCCTCTCTCATGCTGGGAGGGGGTCTTGTGTCCCAGAGAGGGAACCCAGCGTTAGCGGAATCTGAGCCGGCAGAACCCGCAGAAGAGGCTTTCCATTCCATGTCACAGTTGGCCCGCCGGGTGAGTTTTCCCTTCTTCACCCCAGCCCCGGGGCGCCTGGCAGAGGCTGCTGTGACCCCCTCCCTGACTCCCAGCCCCTCCCTCCCAGGTTCAGGGGGTTGGGGTGAAAGGTTGGCTGACAATGTCATCCCTGTTTAACAAAGAAGATGAGGACAAGCTACTGCCACCGGAGCCCTGTGCGGACCAGTACGTGCGTGTTGGTGGGGGCTGGGCTGGGCCTGACGTCCCCATGTCCTTTCCTTCTGATCTATTTGTCTATCTTTCTGACCAGGGAGCCAGGGGGAGAGCCAGCTCCTGGCTGTTTCCGTTTTTCTCATCAGGAAAGAGGCCAAGTTGACATATCTGGAGTTTAGGTCAGATCTCAGGAGGACTTTAAGGGCTGTTGGAATTGAGGTGCTAGAAAGGTACTTTATACTCTCTCTCCTCCCCATCCGCATGGTTGGGGGGGGGGTCCCTCTCCCTACAATTGAGGAACAGAAGAGAGAACATTTAGGTGTTCAGAACAGAGGGTGGTCCAGACCAGTGGTTCCCAGTGCTGGTCTAAACCCTCCTCCTCCTAGGGAGTTTGTGCCAGACCCTCAAAGCTTCAAAGCTTCTGATTTGGCAGGTTTGGGCTGAGGTCTGGGATCTGTATTTGCTGCTTGCTCAGGGGTGGGGGGCGGTGGGGGGGCGGGAGGGTGGACCTGAGGGGCACTAGTTTAGTTAGAAACCACTGACTTAGAAGGGCTTTGATGCTGGGGGTAGGGGTAGGACCCAGGGCAGCTCCTTTCTCCTAGCTCCATTCTGGCACACACTCTCTCTCTGCCCTTTCCTCCAGCCCAGTCACACCCCCTTTCTTTGACACTCCTCTATTCCTTTCTCCCCTGGGGGTCCCCCCTGACCCACCCATCTCTCCCTCCCCAGGGGTCCCTTTCTCCCTCCTGGCGCTCATCCCCTGTCCTTCCCAGAGCTCCAAGGACTCCTCCTCAGATCTGAGGCTCCCACCTCAAGACTCAGCATCGCTCCTTGACTGCCCTTCCCCCCACACGCCTTGCCACCCTCCAGTCCTCCTCCCCACTAACGCCTCATCTAGGCCTTTCTCATTTCCTTGGGTCGCTCCACCTGTCCTTCTCTCCAGTGTGTCCTCATTTTCCCAGTCCCCTTTCCCCTCCATCCCAGAACCTCAACCTCGCGCTCGCCCCCGCCCCGCCTCTTTCCCCAGGGCTGCAACCCTGGTTTCCCGGACACCTTCTCCCAGAGTCTGACTCCACCCCAACCGTCGCTGGGCCCCGCCCCTCGTCCGGGATCCTCCCACAGCTTTCCAGACTCCACGGCTCAGGCTTTCTTCCCTCCTCTGGCTGTACTCCTCTCCCCGTCTTTCTTAAACGCCTGACCCCGACTCTTTCCCAGGAATCGTGGTCTCCGTCCCCTCTTCCCAGACCCCCCACCTAATCCCCTGACACTGTCCCACCCCAGCCGCCTTTCCCTGTGCCTCTGAGCCCTCCGCGGACCTCCAGTCTCCCGCCCCACCCCCGTCACCTGACCTCCCTCGGGCTCCTCCTGTCCCACTACTGGCGCCTGCGCCTTGTCTCCCCTCTTCGTCCTCTCCTCGGGCCTCTCGGCCGGTGACACCCGTCCTAACCCCGCAGCCCGCTGGCGGCGCGGTCCCCCTCGCAGGCAGTGACCGCGACGGAGGCGGAGCCGCGCGGGCCGGGATTCTGGGACGCGTTCGCCAGCAGGTGGCAGCAGCAGCAGGCGGCAGCGGCGTCCATACTGCGCGGCGCCGAACCCAACCCGGAGCCAGACCCCGAAGCCGGGGATGAAGCCGCAGAAGAGGCCGCCGAACGCCCCGAGCCGGGGGAGGCCGACAACGTGGCCGGCTTCAAGTGGGGCTTTCTCACCCACAAACTGGCCGAGATGAGGGTGAAGGCTGCGCCCAAGGGCGACTAGTCGGCCAGCCCAGCTGGACACCCCCTCCTTTCTTCCCCCACTCCCATAAAAACCCTGACCCGACACCCCGTGTGACCGCGTGCCTTTGTCCGGACGGCGGGGATGACTGCTTTTGGGTGGGCAACCTCAAGGCAGGTCCAGCTCAAAGCGCCCTCACTCCCTTCCCCCACAAGTGTACAGGGAGAAAATGACAAGACGGCCCTGGTGTCGGATTTAGGATACAACTTTCCAGGAAACTGGGGAACCCCAGAGAACAGGCCCCCATCACCTTGTTCAGCCTCTTTTAATTCGACAAGAGTTGCCTGTGGCCCTCCTATGCGCACCGTCCCTGCACTGGGGGAAGGTCAGAGACTCACCGACCAGCGGGTCCCACAAAAGGTGACAAGTTGAGACACAAAAATAAGGCTGTACTTGGGAGCTCGGAGATGAGGCCAACTGGGGAATTCAGGAATTTCGGAGGGAGAATGAATACATGTAATCTTAGAAGGATGAGTGTAAAGGGGAAGGTAGCCCAGGCAAAGGAAGGAGGACCCTAAGCAAAGACTTGGAGATGTGGACTTGGAGGCAATCGAATGACCTTGTGTGTCTTTGAGGGAAAGGAAGACAGTGGCCCTATGTGAGGCTGCCGATGATCAAAGTCCTGGTTTGAATGGTCCCTTCCTTTATTGTCCTCAATTCTGGAATTTTCCTGTCTCAGCCCATTCATAGCTAGTAACCAAAGAGGGCAGCAAATCTCTGGGAATGGGGGCCTTTTCCGGCCAGCAGACCCATATTTCTGGAGCAGACCCCTCCCCAGAACTCCCCAAACATGCTATTCCTGGCTCCCAGATCTAGCCTGGACCGACCTCTGGGGGTCGATGGTGGAGATGATCATAATGGAGTTAGTACTGATACAGTAGTGGTTTTAGTGGCTGTCGTTTATCGAACACTTCCTATATGCCGGGCACTTTGCCATGCGTTTTATGACCATTTCAAAAATATTTTGATCACCGAGGGGTGCAGCTGTGGTTCGGGGAAGTTAAGTGCTTGCCCAGGGTCACACAGTGAGTCGGGAACTCGCATTCCAAAAACCCAAACGCGTAACTCGGCGCAAGCCCGCCCCGCCCCCTTCCTCAATAGCTGCTCTCTAAGCCAACATCACGACTCCTTTAAATAACGTTTTGGCTTTATTCAGCAGGTTCTCCGATCTCCCACCCCAGGCTTCTCTCCCCAGATCCGGCCTCCACAGGAGCCACGTAGCTGCCCCCTCCCCCTCGGTCGTCTGCTCTGGGAAGGGCCTTCCGAATCATTCTGTCCCAGCCTCCCAAGGTTCACGGGACGGGACGGGGCGGGGGCCAAGAATCCAGAGGGAAGGGCTTTCCTAAAGGCACCCGGCGCCTCAGAGGCAGGGCGCCCCTGCCCGTGCCCGGGTCCAGCCCTGCGTCCACCCCTTAGCCCTCCTGGGACCCGGGACCCCGGACCCCGGACCCCGGACTCCCCGGGAGCCTGCTCCCGAGCGGCCGCGATCACACCTCCGACTCGCGCGGCGGGCCGCGGGCGCGCTGGCAGCCGTACAACCACTGGATGACGCGCGCGTTGCGCTCCACCACCGACACCGGGGGGCGCCCGTCTCGCGCCGAGCCCGCCGCCTCCGAGCCGCCGCCGCCGCCGCCGCCAGCTCCGTCCGGGCGATCCGTGTCGCTGTCGCTGGACGTCCAGTCGCTGGCGTCCCCAGAGCCTAGCGGCGGCGACGTTCCAGACTGGGAGCTGGCGTCGGCGCCCCAGCTCTGCGGAGAGAAGCGCTCAGCGCCCAGCACCTCCACCAACGCGCGCTCCAGGCCGCAGTAGTTGAAGAAGCGCTCCTTCTCCGACAGGGGTAGTGAGCATGTAGGGCACAGCGCCCGCTTTCCTGACGCTTCCTGGGCATCTTGGGGCGCGGCCCAAACCCCAGGAGCCGCTGGTCGCTCGGTTGGGCCCGGACTGCTCGAGGTGGCGTCTCGGGGGGCGCCCAGGAAGAGGCGCCTCACCAGCCCCTGGCCCTTGGCGTTCTCTTTGTTCACCGAAGCCTTGCAGTCCCGCTTCTGGCGGTAGAAGATGAGGGAGTCAGGCCTTGGCAGCCGCCTGCCGCTGCTCCGGCGGGCGGGCCCGGGCATCCTGGGCGATGCAGGGGGCCCCAGCTCATTGCAGGGGTGTGGGGTGAGCGGTCCGGGACCCCCACGCAGAGCGGGCTCCTGGCGTCGTGCTATGACTTGGTGGGTCTTGACATACTTGGCTTTGTCGGCCTCCAGCCTCTCCACCGCGCTGGGGGTGCGTCCCCTGGACGGGGTGGAGGGAGAGGCCAGGATCATCTCAGCGGAGCTGGACAGGATTATACCCCATAAGCCACTGGAAGTAGGCAGCTAGTTGAGGAGCCAAGAGTAACTGGCGGGGGCTTCCTGGTGCCTGCAGGGAAAAAGGAATGGTCACTTCTCCTGCCATCGGTCCTGGGAATAGGATCAGCCAGCCACCCCTCCTCCATCCAAATCAGCCGGTACCATCCTTAAGGGGCAGAGAGGCTCAGGCTACCTCTCCCCCACATCCCTCAAAGACATTGAGCAGGGGCGCCCTGGCCACCCAGAAACATCCTCCTTTGAGGGTGCCCCAATCTGGCCATAGAGCCATGCCAAGCAAGCATCAGCAAGTGGGACACTTGGAAAAGGAAATGGGGCTGGTCCCGGCTCAGTTCCCGAAAGTGGCCTCAACCGGAAAAAATACCTCTTCCCAACCCAGCAACTTTGAGTCCAAGACAAGAAGGCTCCCCAGCCACAGGCTGGCTCCAGCAGGGCCCACCCTTCCCGCCCCCAAGCACCCGGGGTCAGGGATATAACCACAGGGTAGGAGCCTCCGGTAATCACAGCCAACTGCCCTGCCCAGTCCCAGCTGGGCCACAGGGAAAGAGACAGAGAGGTGGCAACCAGGTCATGTCACCCAGCCACCTCCCACCTCTGTACCCCTGCCAAGGAAATTCCACAGTGCCCGCCTGTAAACACCACCTTGCCTACCTCTGCATTTCCATTTACAGAAAAGGAAACTGGTAGAGAGGAAAGGGCTTGCTCAGGTCTCTACTGAGAGGTAGGGGCTGGGATTGAAACCCTGGTCTCTAGCCTTGCAGTGCAGAACTAGTTCAGATGGCCTGTCTCTGTCCCTCTCATGTTTTGCTTCTATTCTTGCTGCTATAATCCCAAGCACTTTCCATTAGACCTGGGCCCTTTGCCTCACAAAAAGTTCCTTCCACAAATTCTTCCCAATAACTGGCACTCCCAGCAATCTGCCCTCAGGGTCTCTGTCCTCTTCTCATCCTGAGACCCCGTGACCCTTGTCTGCCACCTCCCCTCTGCCACTGGGGAAGGGGACCAGGAGGGGTTGTAAATCAAGAGCTGATGATGCTGTTGGCAGTAAGAGAATGGGCCACCCACAAGGCTCAGCACAACCCTTCCCACCCCTGCTCCCTTCTCCCTGAATCCTCCATTCAGTTGAAAGGGACACAGAAGTTCTGGGGGCTGAGGGGACCTCCAGTCAGGAGGCCACAAAAGAAGAGAACTTGCCAGGATAGGGGGAGGCCAGAGACCCTGCCAAACCTCCCACTCCAGCGTGTGTGTGTGTGTGCACACACACACACACCCCTATCTAGTGTCTAGTAAGTCAGTCCATAGGTAGTTGGTGACTGGTGACTGCGAACGCAGGCAGCCAGGAGAGCTTGGCAATGACCTCCCTCCTGGCTCTCAAGAACTATACCAGGCAGTGGGTCCGATTCCAAGGTCCCAAGAGGGCACTGTGCTTATCTGACCTTATGGGTATCCTCCCATCCCTTTCCCTCTTCCCAGCCCTGAGCAGCAAGGCTATAAAAAGTCCCTAAACACAGGGACTAAAATAGTCTGCCATCCACCGTCTCTTCCCTGCCTCCTGGGTTGGCCCTGATGCTTGACCACAGATGTTCAGCCCTAGAAGCCTGGCAGACATCCTTGTGCCCTCCGTCCCTTTGCCCACCTTCTCCCAGTCCTGTGGTTAGTGGTCTGAACTTTGCCCACAGCTTCAGATCTGGACTTGGTGGGGTGGGGGAGGGTGGGAAGCACTTGGTCACTGGCTTGGTGCCAGCCTCCCTGCCCTTGGGTCCCCGAGTGCCTTCCCACCCCAGCCCTGGGCTCGGGATGCACTCACCTCTGTGCCCTCACTGAGGCCAGGCTTGAAGCAGGGGTCCCAGGGCAGGACCAGACAAGGGCAGGAGGGACAGTAAGGACTGGAAGTAACTTTGGTGGCAGCCAAACTCCACTCTCCACAGGAAAAGGAGAGAGAGCCTCCACCCCCGGCCCCCCAGATTAACCCTTGCCTTCCTGACCTGGAGGCTGGTCTCCAGTTAACTCCTTCCTGGTCAGTCTCAGTACTGGAGAGGACCTTCAGATCAGGTCCAGACCCTTTATTTTATAGATGGTCATACAGGCCCCAACAGGCTAGGTGATTTGCAGGGAGGCACAGCGAGGTTGGGGTACAGTCAGGACCCAAACAAGGTCTCCTGATTCTCTAGCTCCCTCCAGAGGCCTGGGGTAGAGATATGCTAGTCGTGTGGGGTCAGCCCCCTCTGCTAGGCCTTGGCAGAACCTCTTAGTTAAAAGACAAGGCAGAGCAGGGTTCTAGCTGACTGTGCTTGTTTTCCTCTGTAGCACGTTTAGGCCTGTCCTGGCTGGGGTGTGTGGAGGGTGGCAGGCCTGCTCTCCCTAGGGGTGAGGCCAGGAATCTGCAGCCTAAGGGTGGGGTCGTTGGTGCTGGGGATAGACGTGCAGGGCATGTCATGTCTTGGCATGACAGTCACCTTGGAGCCCATTGGAGGTGCCTCTGCCCAAGGTCCTCTGATGGCCAATGGGATTGGCTGGGAAGAGGGAGATAAAGGGATGATTCAGGGGTCAAGCTCGTGTCTTTGGCCTCCTTTCTGCTTTGCCCCACTGGGGACTTCTCAAGGTGACATCTCATGTCTCAAGGCAGAGCCCTGTCCCCACAGTGCTGGTGTCGGGTAATTTCCCCCCCCCATCTCTCCAGTAACCTGCAGCACCCAGAGCTCAAAGCTCAAAGCCCTTCCCAACAGGCCCCTGCCCCACCCCTAGCTGGCCACTTTCCACAAACCCCTTTCCTTCCCTTGTAGAACTGTTAATGTTTGCAAAGCACATTCACACCTGTGCTCTTGGATCTCCTTTGTTTCTCCTAAGAACTCCGGGGTGGGGGGGTGGGGCGGTAGGGGTGACCACCCCACCTGATGGATGAGGAAATGGGATCTTGCCAAAACCCAACTCTGAAACCACTGCTCTTTATGCTGCACCCTCTGCCTGTCAAGTAAGGTAATGAGTTTGAAAAGCCAGGAGGCCCATTTTGCTGGTAAGAGATTTTTATCACCTAGTCAAGGGAAGGTTTTGGGGGTTTTTTTTGTTTGTTTGTTTATTGGTCCACAATAGTTCCATATTGCATTCTTATGTTATCTATCTTTGCAAAATATTTTCATCTAGGGGCGCCTGGGTGGCTCAGTGGGTTAAAGCCTCTGCCTTTGTAAAGCCTCTGCCTTCTGCTCAGGTCATGATCCCAGGGTCCTGGGATCGAGCCCCGCATCGGGCTCCCTGCTTAGCAGGGAGCCTGTTTCCCCCTCCTCTCTCTCTCTCTCTCTCTCTCTCTCTCTCTGCCTACTTGTGATCTCTGTCTGTCAAATAAATAAAATCTTAAAAACAAATTTTTTTTTATCTACATGCTCACAATTCATCCCTGGGACAATCGTTGGGGAGTAGGGGGTTTTACTTCCCCATTTAACAGCGGAGGATACTGAGGCTTAGAGATGTGAAAGGATCCATCCAAACTCGCACAATGAGACTAAGAGTTAACTTTTTTTTTTTAACAGCTAACTTTTATTGGAGGATTAACATATGCTAGGCATTGTTCTGTGATTAACACATTTAATCCTCAAAACAACCCAGTGAAAGGGGTACTTTTATTCACCTAATTTTACAGATGTGCCGGCCCCTAGCACTGAGATCTGGTTGTGAAGGGGTTAAGCATGGAGGCTGGGCAGGGCCCAGCTGGGATGCTGTCAATGGCAGGAAACCTGGCCTGTGAGGGAGGTGGAGGATGGGGCTGTTGTGTCTGACTTGATGCAACCCCCATCCCTTTGGTCTTAAAGGAGCCTCCGGGTTGGGTGGAAGGGCAGCCAGAGTAAGGGTCAAGGGGGACAGGGGACTTCTCAGCTCTTTTCTAGGGACTAAGACAGAGTTTGGGCTACAGAAAGAGGGGATTCAGAGTGGAACACAGGTGCTACCCTGGGGCAGCCCTGGGTCTGAGGAGGGTAACTGGAAATGACCCTGCCTCCTTGTGGGAGCATTCTGTCAGAGTCAGAGGGGGAAGACAGCTCCAGACCTCAGAGTGCCCAGTTAGAGAGGGGAGACACAGCTCTGCCCTCAGCAGTCCAAGATGGGGGGTGGTCAAGGACTCCGAGTCTGAAGGGTGACAGTTCCCTGTCCCAGGATGCCAGTGGACACATACTAGCAGAGAGGCTCATGAAGGAGAGGTCAAACTAGATTGGCTTTCTGGGTAAAAGAGCCCCCCCGCCACAAGGAGTTAGAGGGGACGGGTGGGGGGTTTGGGGGGAGATCATGAGGTGGAGATCCAGCAGCCCGCCTGCTGGGCTCTTGGTCACACTTGCTATGAACCGGATCCTCTGTCTTTCTGGTCATGGATCCCTAGGGAGATCCTTAAAGTGGCTCCTTCCGGTGCAAGAGCCAGGACTTTGAGCCGGTGGGAGGCCAAATCTGAGAGAGGTTTCCTTCCTATTTCCGAGCTCATTGAGCTCATTCCCGGATCACCTTGATGATCGATTGGAATGGGTCTGAGTCAGAACCGGCTCCTTCCGGGAGTTGGGGGGAAGGGGGTGTAGGCTCGGGGGCAGCTCTGGTCAGTGTCGGGAATAATGAGATGGCTCAGGAAGGCCTTCAGATCCGGCCCCAGACCCCAGACTCACGCTGTTCTGCCACCACCACCACCACCACCCCCGCCCTTAGCAGCCAGCTACGGCCCCCCCTCACCCCAGCCACAGGCACCTCAGCCCTGTCTTTCATGCTAACCCTGGTGTGGCCGCTCACTGGCACCCTGGCCTGGAGCACAAGCTTAACCTCTTTGAATTTCTTTCAGCGTAAAATGGGAGTGACAAGATTCAGCTCTTGAGTGGCAGGAGGAAGTAGTGGCTGTGGTGACTGGGAAAGCCTCTGGTGCCTTAAAGAGCTCATAAATGTTAGACGAATCTGCCTTTTAACTCTTGCCCAGCCCTGACATCTTTCCGACACCTCCCGCCCAAATCATTTCTCTAACTCCGCAGTCTCAGCTGCTGTCAACAAATCATCCTGGACACTGCTGTGTGCTGTGAGGTCAGCAGAGAGGTCAGACATGGTTTCTGCTCTCAGGGAGTTTGGCCTGCTTAGGGGCTGGGGGTGGGTGGTGGTGGTGGTGGGCAGAGGCATGACAGACTGATCACAGCTCCAGCCAGGGCAGTGCTTCTGTGACAGAGGCCAACAACGCAGGGGACAGCGGAGGACATTTGTTCTTCCAGAGAAGCTGGGGGCAGGGAGGAAGGGATTTCTGGCCTGGGTGGGATGGGAGGTGAGGGGTGGGGTGTTGGGGGAGGGCCCGTGAGAGCTGGAGGCCTAAAGACAGCAGGAGTGCTAGGGTGTCAGTGAGGGGGTGCAGGGACGGGGGTGGGGTAGGAGGGAAGAGAGTGAAGGAGAGGGACAGAGACAGAGGGAGAGAGAAAGAGGAGAGGAATAGGAAGGGAGAGAGGCTGGGGGTTGCTGAGAGGGAATATGGGGTGTGGAGAAGGGAGGGGTTCTGTAAGGAGATGTGTGAGGTGGTGGGGTTCCTGAGAAGAGGCAGCTCAGAGGAGAGATGAGGCTCTGGGTGGGGTCTGGCTTAGAGAGCAAGAGGGGCTCACGCTGTCGTGGGCGCCAAGGGAGGGACCCCTCTGCTGGCCCTATGCACCCCCACAGAGATTAGAGCAGCTACTGTGCAATTCGGGGCCTTCCGTTTAGGAAAGAATCTCAGCCACAACAATAGCCTGGCTCCAGCTTCTCCCGGTGAGAGGTGCGGCCTCTGGGCAGAGCTGGCGCCCCCGCACCCACTGCGGGAAGTGGGGGGACAGCGGTGGGGGGGTGCGTGGAGAGGAAGGTGTTGTTAAAGGTTGTTTGTGGAGCACTTCCACGTTGCCAGTGAACGAAGTGAATAAGAGATTGGATTTCTGCTCTCTCAGTGCGTGGGGTGTGGTATTAGAATGAGGAAGCCAAGTCCATGTACTGTGCCCCGCGCAGGGAGCTCTGCGCGCTGGCCCCCGGCTTCTCACCAAATGCCATGTGAACGCGGTGAGGGAGCAGCCCGGGTCAGGGGGGCCACAGCTGACAGCCAGAGAGCAGGCCTGCAGAACGAGCTCCCAGCGTCCTGACCCGCAGAAGGCAGTACCTGCAGCATCTGGTCCTGCAAGCGAAGCCAAGCCGGGAAGGAGGGCAGCCCCAGCTGCGGTGCTCACCGCCTCCACCCCCGCACCCGCATCTTCTTCAGCACCTCCATCATCCCCACTTCCCAATGCTGTCCTAGGCAAGGTGCCTCCACATCCAGTACCAGGAACAAAACCCATCCTGTCTCCACCTAGTGCAGGCAGGAACATGTGGGCAAGAAACGGGGGTTCTTGTGGAATGCAGCGGCAAGAAATCTACCCTCCGGCAAGTATTGACAACTACGTGTTCATAATGACATGTTGAAAAATGCGTTTTGATTTTTTTTTAACACAGAGAAAGTCATGAAAATATCAAACATGACAGAACTTAATTATTATTGAACATATATGGGTATTTTGGTCAAGGGACAGCAATACTGGATGAGTAAGAAAATAAAGATGTGACTAATTCACAAATTGTTCCATCTTTATTCCATAAAATCTATTTTTCTTGCTTTTATTTGAGCAAAATTACCAAGTATGTTGCTATAATGAAAAGTTGCAGAGGTACTGGCTGGCTCAGTCATTAGAGCATGTGACTCTTGATCTCAGTGTTAGGAGTTCAAGCCCCAAGTGTAGAGCTTACTTAAAAGGACAAAAAACAAATGGAAGAGTAAAATGCTTGTTTAATATTGCAAGATAGTCTTTAGCCATCATATGTTACTATTGCAAAATCCATCTACACATCAGAAGGTTTGAAGTGGAGCAAGAAAATGGATGCTCAGTACTTGCTGGAAACAGTCCCTTCTCACTACAGCACTCCCACTCTCTGAGAGGAAAGATTTGACCAGAGAACTCATTTGTCTCACCTAAGGTCCCTCAACACTCAGTCTTCTCCATGCCCTGAACCGTGGTTGGCTGTGATGTCAGCAGTAGTGCAAAGCTTCATGGTATATGAATGCGGTCGACTTCTGATTCAAGTACATAGAGCAAGAGGTTTGGAGAAGCGTTTGTTTCCCCAGGGCTGAATGGTGTCAGGTATGAAAGCAGATGGTGAGGATTACAGCTTACGCTGTGTAGCACCGAGATGCTTGTATGGTCTTTAATAAATGACTTTAGGGGCACCTGCGTGGCTCAGTGGTTAAGCCTCTGCCTTCAGCTCAGGTCATGATCCCAGGGTCTCCCACTCCCCCTGCTCGTATTCCCTCTCTCGCTGTCTCTCTTTCTCTGTCAAATAAATAAAATATTTTAAAAATAATAATAATAAATGACTTTTGGGGAGATTTTGATAACAGGTCCCCTTTGAAGGGCATGGATCCCTCTAAGCTAGTTCTTTTTTTTTTTTTTAAGATTTTATTTGTTTATTTGACAGATCACAAGTAGGCAGAGAGGCAGTCAGAGAGAGAGAGAGGGAAGCAGGCTCCCTGCTGAGCAGAGAGCCTGATGCAGGGCTCCATCCCAGGACCCCGGGATCATGACATGAGCTGAAGGCAGAGGCTTAACCCACTGAGCCCACCCAAGTGCCCCTACCTGTAGCTAGTTTTAAGGGTGGCACTGAGCTATGGCCAGGAAGCTGCTGTGTCACATTGAACATACCCAATGGTGGGGACATACATTTCTGTATGTGAGGAGGGTCATTCACAGAGAAGGTGAAGGTTGAGAGCTGGGCTGATACCCCAAAAGGTGAGTATTATAACTATCACCCCTAATATCAACCTTGTATTGTAACTAACATCTTAGTGTTACCCCTGGATTCTAATCGTCCACTCCTTCCCAGTCGTTGTCAGCTTCTCCATGGTTCCTAGCACTGTAAACATCTGTGAGTTTTGCCATTCAACAATTGCTCTCATCCTACCCTGACTTTGGCCACCTGTGCTCTCAGAGTGGTGTGACTTGACTTGGAGCAGGGTGCTTGAGCTAGGCTTGGGTCAAAAAGCCTATCATGTTTCTCTGGCCCCAATATTTCATTTAAAGATGGATATGTATGGGGCGCCTGGGTGGCTCAGTGGGTTAAGCCGCTGCCTTCGGCTCGGGTCGTGGTCTCAGAGTCCTGGGATCGAGCCCCGCATCGGGCTCCTTGTTCAGTGGGGAGCCTCCTTCTCTCTCTGCCTCTGCCTGCCTCTCTGCCTGCTTGTGCGCTCTCTCTCTCTCTCTCTCTCTCTCTCTAAAAGAAAAAAAAAAAGATGGATATGTAACTTAATTACAGCCAAGAGGACTTTTGCTGAGACTGCGGCAACAAATCTCTCTCTTCCCTACAATGCAAGAAGCCCAGAGGGTCCAGCCTGCCCAACGACTGAGTCAGTAGAGAAGGAGCAGCCCTGAGAGTCAGAGCCAGTGAAAACTGACCTTGAGGAGGGGGCCTTCTATATCTGGTCATATCTGAAGCAAACTAGTAGGGAAGCCAATACCTTTCCTTTTGGCTTAACCATGCTGGGTTGGTTTTTTAGTTACTTACAGTCAAAATAAACCAGAAGGAGATATCTTTCTCTCCAGAACTGTGTCACCTTCATCACAGTGCCTGTAGCATGGGCCGTGAACGTGCTTACTATCGCAACCCATCTCTACACTAATTTCTCCGGAATGCTCAACAAATGCCTCCAGGTTTGTTTGTTTGTTTTGCAAAGCTGACTTGAAAGAGCAGTTGAAGTTCTCATAAGGGGTCAGGACACCAAAGTCCTGGTCTTGGCTTTGACACAAACTCACTCTTGGTCTGGAGCAAGTCGCACTCTCTTGTATTTCAGATTCTGATATGTTAAAAGGAAGAAAGTAGATTCGACCATGGCTCCCCAATGCTATTCCTTGGTGGATTCCAAATGGCTACATGAAACTTACCTGCGGAGCTTGCTAACAAGACAGATGCCAGACCTCTGCTTTCTGAGAACCTAATTTAGTAGGTCTAGTGGGAAGTCAAGAAGGAAAGAATATTAACAGCAGGTCAGACTGATTTTATTGATATGAATGCCCTTACTAGAGATTCTAGATTTAATGTGTTATCTCTTGTAGCTGAAGGTAGCTCTAATATTCCTTGTTTAGTTGAGGTGCTCAACATGGCCTGTAGTCACTAAGGCTGAGATGTCAGCATTTTCCTGGTTAATATATCTCACGTCTAAAAAGATAGGAATGTTGGAGATTTATCACACGAGGTTGCATATATTCCCCCAAAGAGGGCTCAGAGGGTAGTTCTTTGTCTAGGTGTTGAGATAAGCCTAAGTGAGAATAACACCAGCATTCTTGAAAATTTTATGGTCGCTGTCTTCTGCCATTTGGGTATATTGGGAGAGGCACCACTGAGATGGGCTCCCTGATTTCATTAGGGGTGATGGTGTCCTGAAGGAGTAGAGGCCAAGCTGAACTTGGCCAGGCTGCCAGAGTCAAGGTGGACACTTTCCCCGCAGGATGAGGTGATCATCGTTCACTTGCAGGGATCTTTGATCAGAGTGTCCTAGGAATGAAATAGATGAGCAGCTTATTAGATATCCTTGAGTTGTATCACAGAAAACCCTCCACGTCTTGTGGCCAGAAGCCTAAAGTGAATTGTTGTCCCAATGGAGAGCCTCAGCCTTGCATCTAATTTCCACATCCAAGCCAGTTCACAGAGCTGATGTCCCCACCGAATAGGAGGCCAGGTCCCACAAGTGGATAGTCTGTCAGTGTGTGTCTTACTCTAAGGAAGGGGGATGGGAAAACTCAGACCTTTTAGGCATGACTAGACATTGACTTTGGAATTGATGCTATCTCTGGGAACCCACTGTTCAACATGTCTGAAATGAAACTACTGATCTCTTATGCCCCCAGATCCATCTCAGCATCCTTCCAACTGCTCAGGCCAAAAGCCTGGAGTCATCTTGGACACACGTCTTTCCTTCACATTCCTCATCTAATCCATAAGCCATCTGTTGGCCTATCTTCAGAACACATCCTGATTTAGGTCACCTCTGTCCCACCCTACTCCTACCACCTTGGGCCAAAGGCTGTCCTCTCTTGCCAGCATTCCTGCAATAGCCTCCAGGGCTCCCTCCTAACCTCAGCCCACCCAGCAGAAATCAATCCTTTCAAAGTGGAAGTTAATCACCAAGTCACTTCCAACCCAAATTCCTGAAAGAGGCTCCTCCTCTTTTCAGTGGAGTGAGACCCAATGCACCCAAAGGCTTACAAGGCTTTTCCTGATCTGGATCTTATCTCTGGCTGTCCTCCCTCTCACCCATCCTGCCGCAGATACTCTGGCCTCCTGGCCTGCTCCTTGAACACAGGACCATGTCTACCTTTGGGCTTTGACCCTCTGCCTGGAATGCCTTACTTTTAGCTCTCAGCTTTGCTAACTCCTCCTCCTTTAAGACTTTGTTAAACTCTTGCCCCAGTAAAATCTCCCCTGACCACTTCATTGAATAAGTTAGCCAGCATCTTTTGTAGCGTTCCCAACACGTCTGCCATGCTCTACTTTTCCTCTGCAAATTCTTTTTGGTTTGTTTTTTAACTTAACAATTCTATCATACTAAATTACTTATTTGTTCATGCTCATACATGTCTCCCCAACTAGAATGTAAGTTCACTGAGGGTGGAGACCTTTATTTTGTTCACGGATGTGTTCCCAGCACCTGGCATGGGGACAAAGACTTAGTGGGTTTCTCAATACATTGTTTCATGAATGGATTTTGAAGAAACCATGGAGAGACTGGGAGGGGGGGCTTGAGAAGTTCTCTTGAGGGTCTTGGGACTGGAGTGATGCAAGCTCCAGGTCCTGAAAGCCTTCCAAAACCATAGAATTTACAAGGTGAATTTTGGGAAGTTTGTCAGAAATATCAGGACATTTTATTTTATTTATTTATTTACTTATTTTTAGGGAATCTCTATTTAAAAATTTTTTTTATTATTAACATATAATGTATTGTTAGCCCCAGGGGTACAGGTCTGTGAATCGCCAGGTTTATACACTTCACAGTACTCACCATAGCACATGCCTTCCCCAATGTACATAACCCAACCACCCTCTCCCTACCCTCCTTCCCCCGGCAAACCTCAGTTTATTTTGTGAGATTAAGAGTCTCTTATGGTTCTTCTCCCTCCCGATCCCATCTTGTTTCATTTATTCCCTTCCTACCCTCAAGCCCCCCACATTGCTTCTCAACTTCCTCATATCAGGGAGATCATATGATAGTTGTCTTTCTGTGATTGACTTATTTCGCTAAGCATGATACCCTCTAGTTCCATTGACGTCGTCATCACAAATGGCAAGATTTCATTTCTTTTGATGGCTGCATAGTATTCCATTGTATATATATACCACATCTTCTTTATCCTTTCATCTGTTGATGGACATCTAGGTTCTTTCCATAGTTTGGCTATTGTGGACATTGCTGCTATAAACACTCGCGCGCACGTGCCCCTTCAAATCACTGCATTTGTATCTTTAGGGTAAATACCCAGTAATGTGATTGCTGGGTTGTAGGGTAGCTCTATTTTCAACTTTTTGAGGAAACTCCATACTGTTTTCCAGAGTGGCTGCACCAGCTTGCATTCCCACCAACAGTGTAGGAGGGTTCCCCTTTCTCCACATCCTCGCCAGCATCTGTCATTTCCTGACTTGTTAACTTTAGCCATTCTGACTGGTGTGAGGTGGTATCTCATTGTGGTTTTGATTTGTATTTCCCTGATGCTGAGTGATGTGGAGCACTTTTTCATGTGTCTGTTGGCCATCTGGATGTCTTCTTTGCAGAAATGTCCGTTTATGTCCTCTGCCCATTTCTTGATTGTATTATTTGTTCTTTGGGTGTTGAGTTTGATAAGTTCTTTCTAGATTTTGGATACTAGCCCTTTATCTGATATGTTGTTTGCAAATATCTTCTCCCACTCTGTCAGTTGTCTTCTGGTTTTGTTAACTGTTTCCTTTGCTGTGCAAAAGCTTTTGAACTTGATGAAGTCCAAATAGTTCATTTTTGCCATTGCTTTCCTTGCCTTTGGTGATGTTCCTAGGAAGAAGTTGCTGTGGCTGAGGTCAAAGAGGTTGCTGCCTGTGTTCTCCTCAAGGATTTTGATGGATTCCTTTCTCACATTGAGGTCTTTCATCCGTTTTGAGTCTATTTTTATTTCTGGTGTAACGAAATGGTCCAGTTTCATTCTTCTGCATGTGGATGTCTTATTTTCCCAACACCATTTGTTAAAGAAACTTTCCCCCCCTCCATTGCACATTCTTTCTTGCTTTGTTGAAGATTAATTGACCACAGAGTTGAGGGTCCATTTCTGGGCTCTCTATTCTGTTCCATTGATCTATGTGTCTGTTTTTGCCCCAGTACCATACTGTCTTGATGACTGCAGCTTTGTAATAGAGCTTGAAGTCTGGAATTGTGATGCCACCAACTTTGGTTTTCTTTTTCAACATTCCTCTGGCTATTTGGGGTCTTTTCTGGTTCCATACAGATTTTAGGATTATTTGTTCCATTTCTTTGAAAGAAGTTGATGGTATTTTTTTTAAGATTTTATTTATTTATTTGACAGAGAGAGAGAGAGAGATCACAAGTAGGCAGAGAGGCAGGCAGAGGGGGATAGGGGAAGCAGGCTCCCTGCTCAGCAGAGAGCCCGATGTGGGGCTTGATCCCAGTACCCTGAGATCATGACCTGAGCTGAAAGCAGAGGCCTAACCCACTGAGCCACTCAGACACCCCATAGGGGGATTGCATTAAATATGTAAATTGCTCTAGGTAACATAGACATTTTCACAATATTTGTTCTTCCTGGGGTGGCTGGGTGGCTCAGTCAGATAAGCTGCTGCCTTCAGCTCAGGTCATGATCCCATCAAGTCCCGCATCGGGCTCCTTGCTTGGTGGGGAGCCTGCTTCTCTCTCTGCCTCTGCCTGCCACTCTGCCTGCTTGTGCTCTTTCTCTCTGATGAATAAATAAATAAATAAATAAATAAAATCTTAAAAAAATATTTGTTCTTCCAATCCATGAGCATGGAAAGCTTTTCCACTTCTTTCTGTCTTCCTCAATTTTTTTCATGAGTGTTCTATAGTTTTCTGAGTACAGATTCTTTGCCTCTTTGATTAGATTTATTCCTAGGTATCTTATGGTTTGGGGTGCAATTGTAAATGGGATCAACTCCTCAATTTCTCTTTCTTCTGTCTTGTTGTTGGTGTATAGAAACGCAACTGATTTCTGTGCATTGATTTTACATCCTGACACTTTACTGAATTCCTATATGGGTTCTAGCAGCTTTAGGATGGAGTCTCTTGGGTTTTCCACATAAAGTATCATGTCATCTGCAAAGAGTGAGAGTTTGACTTCTTCTTTGCTGATTCAGATGTCCTTTATTTCTTTTTTGTTGTCTGATTGCTGACATAGTGCTTCTAGCACTATGTAGAATAGCAGTGGTGATAGTGGACATCCCTGCCATGTTCCTGACCTTAGGGGTAAAGCTCTCTGTTATTTGCTGTGGGTTTTTCATAGATGGCTTTGATGATGTTGAGGTATGTACCCTCTATCACTACACTGTGAAGAGTTTTGATCAAGAAAGGATGCTGTACTTTTCAAATGCTTTTTCAGCATCTATTGAGAGTATCATATGGTTCTTGTTCTTCCTTTTATTAATGTGTTGTATCAGCTGATTGATTTGCTAGTGTTGAACCAACCTGGCATCCCAGGAATAAATCCCACTTGATCGTGGTGAATTATCCTTTTAATGTCCTGTTGGATCCTATTGACTAGTATTTTGGTAAGAATTTTTGCATCCGTATTCATCAGGGACACTGGTCTGAAATTCTCCTTTTTTTTTTTTAAGATTTTTAAAAAAATTTATTTGATAGACAGATCACAAGTAGGCAGAGATGCAGGCAGAGAGACAGAGGAGGAGGAGGCAGGCTCGATCCCAGGACCCTGAGATCATGACCTGAGCTGAAGGCAGAGGCTTTAACCACTGAGCCACCCAGGCGCCCTTGAAATTCTCCTTTTTGATGGAGTCTTTGTCTGGGTTTGAAATCAAGGTAATGCTGGCTTCATAAAATGAGTTTGGAAGTTTTCCTTCCATTTTTTTTTTTTTTGGAACAGTTTCAAAAGAATAGGTATTAATTCTTCTTAAATGTACTAATTCTCCTTTAAATGTTTGGCAGAATCCCCTGGGAAACCATGTGGCTCTGGGCTCTTGTTTGTTGGGAGATTTTTGATGACTGCTTTAATTTGCTTACTGGTTATGGGTCTATCTTCCCCACAATCTGAAGGCAGCTTCTGAGCAGCTTCTCCAACACAGCTTTCTACTTACCGAGTTTTAGACACCTTTTCCCACGTCTTCCCTTCAACATTTGCTCTGCAAACGAATATTAAGCACCCACTAGTTCTAGAGCCTTGATAATTTTTAAATGCCTTCCCTATAGAGTGGGATTAAATCTTTTCCCCATAAAGGGCCTAGACCTTGAGTGGTCTGCTCCCCTCGGCCTCCTGCGGTTCCAGCCATAGGTAAGGAGGCCAAGCCTGCCAGCCTTAGCGATCTGGAAGGGACTGGTAGTCAGGAGCCTAGACCAAGCCCGCTCTACCGCATCTGTGGTCAGTTGCTTACTTCTTAGAGACTGCCCCCCAGTGAGCCTCTGAGATTAGGCTAGCTTGGCACTGAGACAAAGGCCACAGTGAGCGTTTTGTTTCCAAATTATCCCACTCTACCCTCCGATGTCTAGAGGAAGCACAGCGGTTCAGTCCAGGGGATGTACAGGCTCAGACTGCTGAGAGGTTTCCCAGGGACGCGCACAGGGCCCCTGGCACTCGAGCAAAGTATTCCAGGCGCATCCACCAGAGGGCAGGCTTCACCCTTCAAGAGGCCTTCCCCATTCACGTTCACCTACGGACTCTCCCTTCCGAGCTCCAAAAGCCCCAGGGTCCACGCCGCTGCCCGGCATTACTCTGCACTCCCCGGACGACCTCAGCGCTGCTGTCTCCCTGCTGCCCCCGATAGTTATTTACCCTGATGCATGGTGCTTTGCAATACCAGTGAACCGGTAAGAGCAGTAATTCCTTCATTTATATTTTCTCCGGCAGTTTGTGAAGTATCTTCACATACATTATTCTCATTTGGTTTACAAAGCAACTTGAAAAAATAATTTATTATATGACCGCCTTTTAGAAGAGGTAACAGGCTCACAGAGTGAAGCGGCTACACTTAGTAAAGTCACATAGTGAGTTTCTGGTGCGGCTGTCTTTGACATCTCCTTGGGTACCTGCTCTATGCCATGGGTGGTGTACAAGCTGCCTTGTAATTGGTTTAATTCTGCAGTAATTGCGACCATGAAGTACTGACAGTAGGGGATAGACAAGCAGATCACTGGACCATGGAGAGCTTATTAAGGATACGTTCAAATCTCCCATGTTCTTACAGAATTTTAGTTTGTTTATTGGTCTATCAGTTACTAAGATTGGTGTGTTAATAAAGCCCATGAGGGGACGGTGGCTTTGTCCAGGTCTCTCTGTGGCATTTCTTTTTTAAGATTTTATTTATTTATTTGACAGAGATCACAAGGAGGCAGAGAGGCAGGCAGAGAGAGAGGAAGGGACGCAGGCTCCCTGCGGAGCAGAGAGCCCAATGTGGGGCTCCATCCCAGGACCCTGGGACCACGACCCGAGCTGAAGGCAGCGGCTTAACCCACTGAGCCACCCAGGCGCCCCTCTCTGTGGCATTTTGAGGCTATGGTATTAGGTGCATACCAGTTTAGAAATGTTCTCTTTCGCCCCCTCTGCTGAATTGAACTTCATCATTATATAATGACCCTCTTTATCTCTAGTGATGCTTTTTGCCTTAATATTGCTTTTATTTATTTATTTAACCTAGTATTTCTCTTCCCCAACTTTGTCAGTCTGTGTTCTGATCTTTATTTATTTATTTATTTTTAAAGATTTTATTTATTTATTTGACACAGAGAGAGGGGTCATAAGTAGGCAGAGCAGCAGACAGAGAGAGAGGGGGAAGCAGGCTCCCCGCTGAGCAGAGAGCCCGATGTGGGGCTCAATCCCAGGACCCCGAGATCATGACCTGAGCTGAAGGCAGAGGCTTAACCCACTGAGCCACCCAGGCGCCCCTGTGTTCTGATCTTTTGATGTGCCTTTTGTAAACAGAACATCATTGGATTTTGTTCTTCTATTTGGCCTGACATCCTTATTTCTAAACTCATTCATTGAGATTAATTTATTTTTATTTACTTTTCTTATCTTGGAATGTACATGGTAGTTTTGTACTTTACCCCCTCTCTTTATTTTTCTAAAAATTAGCAGGGGAATCTGCTTAAGGTTCTCTCCCTCTCTCTCCCCCTCTGTCCCAACCCCTGCTCACGCACACTCACTCTATCAAATAAATAAACAAATCTTTAAAAAAATGTTTTAATGATTTTATTCATTTATTTAATAGAGAGGAGCAAGCAGGGGGAGCAGCAGAAGGAAAAGCAGGCTCCCTGCTGAGCAGGGAGCCCAATGAGGGGCTTGATCCCAGGACCCTGGGATCATGACCTGAGCCGAAGGCAGAGGCTTTAACCACTGAGCCACCCAGGCGCCCCCCAAATTATGAATTCTTAAAGGAAATTTTGTTTTCCCCTTTTCCCAGGGCCAAAGGTGATTCAAGCAAGTTTTAACTGTCCTCCCTTCTGGGTGCCAGTGTTTGTCTCGTATCAGCCCTTGTGCTGTGGTTATCCTTTGGGGTCTCCTATCAGTGTTCCCATCTTGGAGAGGCCCTGGGAATTCTCCGTATCCTATGTCCTATGCAGACAGGGAAGGAGGGTGTTAGGCTGTCTAGGTGTTGGCAGGCTCCCTGAGGGTTAAAAACAATTTGGGTATTTACTTTCCTCTCCACTTCATTTTGGGGGTTGGCACACTCATAACTTTCATGGCAACTCTAGCAGCATAGTAAAAAGGAATAAAAAAAAAACCCAACCCTCCTTTATACAACATTTTAATTTTTTTCATCAGGAGGGTCCCTTAGGTTCTAATTCACCATATTGTTGGGAAAAAGTTTAAAACATAGGTTTCATGATCACAACTCCTATTTGTTTTATGATATTTAATAGTCTTTTTATACATTTTATTATTATGAGTTTTATATGGCATAACTGTGTATATTATTATTTATAATGATATCATTTAACACAACTACCCAGGGAGGTAGATATCATTATTTTACCTTATTTTATTTTAATTCTGGTATAGTTAACATATGGTACTATATTAGTTTCCGGTGTACAATATAGTGATTCAACACTCCCATATTTACTACGAAGAAGTAGACATTACTATCTCTATTTTACAGATGAGGAAACATAGATTCTGAGTTCTGCCCAAGGTTACACCAACTATATGGCTGAACAGGGACTTAGCCATTGGTTTTTACCCTCCACAGGTTCTTAAACTTTGGTGGAAGACATGGACCCCCTTGAGAATCTGAGGAAAGCTTTAGATCCTCTTCCAAAAACATGTACATTGATACCAATACACTAAAATTGCAGGGGGCTTGATATCCTACGAAATCTGTCCATGGATTCTACATGAAGAATCTGTGTTTGTTATAATACTGAGAGCAGATGCTGGAACAAAAAGACACATTCGTTTTTTAGCCTTGATCACAAGTTCCCATTCCTCTGCCTGTCTTCCAAGACCCTTTGTATTCCGATCCCTCTGTCTTCGTGCCCTGACATGCATTCCCCGAAATAGCCCTTCCAGGCATCTGCATGATCTCTCTTCAGTTCGTGGCTTGGCTCTGTGCAGTGAGAAGCAGTGACTAAGATAAGGGGCTCTCATAGCCTGGGTTCAGATCCTGAGCAAACTGTAGACCAAGGGTGGGTTATCTACCCTCCTGGTGCCTCTGTTTCTTTACCTGTAAATGGTGAAGAATGTTAAGTACTTTGCAGGGTTGTTTGGATTCTGTGAGTCAATGCACGGAAAGCATCCAGAGCCGAGAGGGACACACAGGGACTGCAGATGTGTTTGAGGTGGTTTTACTCTTCTCCCCTGCAGAGTGGGTCATTATTTGCATCCTCCAGCTCAGTGGTCAACTGGGAGAGGATTCTTGTAAATAAAATAGTTCTGCTATTATTTTTTTGAAACCAAACATTGTCACTTTTTTTTTGTAGTTTCACATTTTTATTTAAACTCCAGCTAGTTAACACACATTAATTCAATAGTTTTTAAAAGTATCTAAAAAAGTCCCAGGCACACAGTGGTGCTAATTTCTTTTCTTTTTTTTTTAAAGATTTTATTTATATATTTGACAGAGAGAGATCACAAGCAGATGGAGAGGCAGGCAGAGAGAGAGGAAGAGAAGCAGGCTCCCCGCCAAGCAGAGAGCCCAATGTGGGGCTTGATCCCAGGACCCTGGGATCATGACATGAGCCGAAGGCAGAGGCTTAACCCACTGAGCCACCCAGGTGCCCCAGTGGTACTAATTTCTTGAAAGGCAATTTTCCAATTGCCATTTGAAGAGGGCAATAGTGCTTTCTGTGCTGGAGGCTTAGGGCTTCACTTGTCCCAATGGAGAGACTGCTTTTAAAGTCTCAAGGGCAATGAAATAGCTCAAAGTGTTGAAGGACAGGGGAACCAGCAACCCGACCCACCTCAGCAAAGGTGGGGTCTCCTGAGACTGAAGGGATGGACGGTGTATTGCTGATTTCCGTGAGAACTGAGCTCCAATAGTGACCCATGGCAGAGAGATTTCTGACGGGAAGGAACAGGCCTAAGGCCTCGGTGTTTGAGTAGGGCTGGCCTAGGGATTTGGTCAGTAAGCATCTCAGTGGACAGAGTGAAGACCAGAGGACTTTCTCCAGATGTAGTGGATGATTCTAGAGATGTTCTCTCTAATCATGTTTGTTCCAGAAGGATGAAGGAATGTGATGGTTCTTATGTCTTGGTGTCTTTGAGGAAATTTATAGTGACACATTGTGTGTTTTGTTTTCTCAACCGAGGGCCAAGGATGTGTGACCTTCCTTTGTAAGTCTCATAATTCTTTCCATTAGTAATTTTCCATGTCGAATTGACTCATTGCATCTTAGAACTGGAAGGGCTCCTAGCTAGCTAGTGCTGATGGTAATTAATTACCACCCCATTGGACTCTTTTGGTCCTATGTCCCTAAAAGAAATCCTAAAGTCACGAAATTTCTTTTCTAAGGACAGGGCTTGGCCTAAAGTGAACCCAGATAATCATGTAATTTATCTTCAAAGAACATTTTCTTCTCCACAGCCCACTGTAGGCCACAGGCACTGACATTCCTTTGAAATACTAGAAGACCCATCGTATTGATATGATTGGAGCAGAAGGGTTGAGGTCATATTCACACAAAATTTTACTTATAATTCTAGTGGGTCCACTGACAAGGCTGGATTCCCTTGTTGGATTCCTGCTTAAGAAGCCCAGTCCTAGAATAACATACCTGATAGTGATTTAATGCATTATGTCTTCTGTTTCTCAGAAACAGTCCGAAAATGAAGATAGGGACTTGAGTTTGGGGTGGGGTGCTGAAACAGGTCTGTGCTGTTGGTTGCTAGAAGATAAGCGAATCTAAAAAATACTACTACACTATGACTTTTTGCCTATCCTACAGTCTGACCAGTACCGTTTCAATTGTAATATTTTACCATTTTCACATTAGAATCACCAATACTTAAAAAATACTAACGTGAGTACCCTTCCTACTGAAATTCTCATTTTATTAATATGAGATGGATCCTAGGGATCAGTTTTTTAAAAATTTAAATGACTTTATTGAAGTATAACTGATGTAAAATAAAGTACCTAAATTTAAGTACTGTTTGGTGAATTCTTATATATGTATGAAACCCATGAACATACCCATCATCCCCAGTTTCCCCTGAAATCACAGGCAGACATTTTCCTGAGGAGAGGACGTTAACGCCTTCATCAGATTCTCCCAAAGGGGAGAAAAATGAAAGCTACGAAGCCTGGCTCATTGAGATACCATTCATTCATTCAGCGTATTGTCAATATCAGAACACAGTTAACAACAATGGCTACCATTTGAGAACTGAATGTGCCAGGTATTATGCCAGGCACTTTACCTACATTATCTCTGACCCTGAGAAAAATTCTGAAATGTACATATCATCATCCAATGTATCATCTCCATTTTACAGATAAGAAAACTAAGACTCAGAATGAAGTGACTTGCCCAATGCCACATTTTAATTAGGCAGGTATTTGCAAAAGCTAGCGTTTAATAGATCTGCTACGGCAAACCTATCCTGTAGCTGCTGGGCCATGATGCCTTCAGTAATACCAAGTTGCCTAACTTCTGTTCAGAACAAGCTAAGCTTGAAATACCAGGACTGAGCAGGAAGTGAAAGAGCGAAGTCAAAGACATCTTTTTTTTTTTTTTTTTTTTTTTTAAAAACAATTCCCTTCTAACCAATGAGAAATCATTGCAAAAGAGAAAGTACTGCCTTTAAGAGATGCAGGACAGCCCTGAGCCCTCAAGAGGTGTGGCGGGGAGGTTTTCTCAAGTAGGAGTTATTATCTAACCACAAACCAACTGTCATTACACTGCATTTCACAGCACGTCTATGATTGGTTGACCAGGAGAGCAACGTTTGAATTTAAAGAAAAGACCAAAACAACCAGAGGTCAGTCCTTCATTGAGGAAGATAAAGCTTTGTTGTTAGAGAAAACTCCAACTGGAGTCTGAGATTAGGTTCTAAGACCCTTACACCATTACCACCCTAACTGGTGTATTACTATTCATTTCGTCAAGAAACCAGTCCTTGTTTTAAGTAAAACCCATTGAAAAGATACATAAAAACCAGTGAAAGTTCTTTGTAAACTGCAAAGGATTACAAAGAAGCTAGTAAATGCAAATATTTATTGTTTAAGATGCAATGAAAAAAAATTAATCACTAAATAGAAAGCCAGATTTGCCTGTCTACAAAGGCTATGCCAGGACAAGGTGGCAGTCAGAAGCAGCCACAATTCCTGATGCCTACTTTCCTATTTGTCACTAGAGCACATGTAGCATTAATGTTTTCTGTCTCCCATCTTTCCCTCTGCTGCTCCTTTGGACCACTACGTGCACTGTGTCTTCAGTACTTTGTTTATTCTGAAGAAGGCATCTATAATAAAAGCTATACAAGAAAAAAAGCAGGCCAGCTGACTTTATAGAAAGGAAACCATGCTTTCAAGTTATAGCTTGAAATAATACCTCTTCCTGGCACGTTTACCATATTTCATTCTGAATCTGGGATAAATCTTCATCTTTTTTTTTTTTTTTTAAGATTTTATTTATTTATTTCACAGAGAGAGATCACAAGTAGGCAGAGAGGCAGGCAGAGAGAGAGAGAGAGGAGGAAGCAGGCTCTCCGCTGAACAGAGAGCCCGACATGGGACTCGATCCCAGGACCCTGAGATCATGACCCGAGCTGAAGGCAGAGGCTTAACCCACTGAGCCACCCAGGTGCCCGATAAATCTTCATCTTAATGAGACAGAAGGGTTAATGAAAAAAATCATTTATTTTAGGCAACACAAGTTCTTCTGACAAAAACAGCAAGAGAGTAAGCATTAAAACTGGAGAACTTGAGAGACGCCTGGGTGGCAGTTAAGCATCTGCCTTCAGCTCAGGTCATGATCCCAGAGTCCTAGGATTTAGTCTCGCATCAGGCTCCTGGCTCAGCAGGGAGCTTCTCCCTCTGACTGCCGCTCCCCCTGCTTGTGTGCTCTCTCTCTGACATAAATAAATAAATTCTTAAAATAAAATTGGAGAACTTGAAATGCTGAAGGAAATTCCTATATTTCAATAATCTTTTCCTCAGCAATAGCTTCTATTACAGAAAGTTTCACTTAATAAGGCTGAATGAAAATGACATTGTTTCAAATTTTATACCCCGTTTTATGTTCATGAAGTAAAACAGTACAGAACTAGACAGAGCCACCAAATCAACAATATAAAATTTTCAGGGTAGTTTTTTTTTGTTGTTGAAACTCACTTTATTTAAAAAAAAAAAACAGTCATGAACAATAAATTACAATCATTTCCCCCTTTTATAAATTCTTCATAAAATATATTTGACAATTTTAAAAGAAAATCTCAAAAGTTGCTTTCATTTTTGAAGTGCTGATGACTTATTTTTTGACCATTTTGTCATGCTGGTGAATTATTTTGTAGCTGCTACAATAGTTTGATTGATAAACATTTTACAATTAAAAACAACAACAACAACAACAAAGAGGAAAAAACAGACCAGCAGAAGAACTATTCAGTGTGCTATTTATATGACACTTAACACTTACTTCATCGTAATGACAAAGTATCCCTTAGCACCAAAAATCTACAGGAACCCCGTCTTTCTAAGTGACAACTAGTGCAAAATAACATTCTAGGAACTAACTGTACAACCCCATATTTTAACTGGCCACAGCTGCCTATAAGCTTATTTGAAATATTTGGTCTTTTCTTCAATTAAGACAAATTTCATAAAACACTATAAACCATGGCAAGAGACTCTGAGGAATAATTTTTTATTGAGTACCTATTATGGGCAAGGCACTGTGCACAAATTTTTGCTTTCATTTTTCCTCTAGCAAATAAATATCCAGGAATTTCCAAGTATCATCAACCTTCTTTTATTTCTTACTCCTGGCTGGAAAAGGCCTGTGGCTATAGGCCATTTTTTTAAACTGTCATTTTACCAACGGACCTTTAGTGCTGAGCTCACAGTAGGTACTGAATAAATACCTCCTGATTGAAAAAAAACAAAGACAAAGAATTTACTATCCTTTTGCTTGGTATCATAGACTATTTTAGAATATAAGGACTTGAGAAAATTCCAAGAGAAACTTCCTGGTCACCTCATACCTTTGCTGCCAGTGAAAGAAAGAATTCACTTCACAGGTGAAATCTTTCAAAATAAATGATAATCATTAGCTATTTTATTTTATTTTTTTTTTTAAGATTTTATTTATTTGTCAGAGAGAGAGAGCAAGAGTGAGCACAGGCAGATAGAATGGCAGGCAGAGGCAGAGGGAGAAACAGGCTCCCTGCTGAGCAAGGAGCCCGATGTGGGACTTGATCCCAGGACGCTGGGATCATGACCTGAGCCGAAGGCAGCCGCTTAACCAACTGAGCCACCCAGGCATCCCTCATTAGCTATTTTAAATGAGGCAAGACCAAAAACTATGTACTTAGGAAACCAGGGCTCCAAGCACATAGATATTTGAAGAGCAAACGAAGCACTGGCCCACTACCACCGAACCACCATGAATCTCTGCGGAAGTGCCATTTACTGATGCAACATGATGATTCTTCCCACTTCCAGTAACTCAATCCCCTTGGCCAGATCTGTGTTACAGTAATTTGGAGATCCACAGGGTCAATTATCAGGAGGTTCCAGTGTATTTCCACCTCTCATTTCCAAAAAAATCTTGTATTTATTAGCTTGAAGTGATGTTCAAAGTATATGATTTTTTTAATTTTAAAAGGTTTTATTTAAGAAAAAAATAGAAGGTTTTATCTCAGTAAAACCTTTCATTCCAAATTTTAAACTTCCAGGCCAATGAATGCAGAATTCAGAAATTTTACATACTCTAATTCTTTGTGCTTTTTCACCTTCTCAAGTTCTCAAATATATTTTAAGTAAGGAAAAATATGATGATAGCAAAATTCCAAAAGTTATGGAAGTTTGAAAAAGCTGAGGAGGAGACACACTGGGTGTCAACTATGCTTTAATTAAAAAACAAACAAGCAAACAAAAAAACTCAGAAAAAAAAAGCTGAGGAGACTATGCAACTATTAATAATTTTGGTATTCATATATATATATATATATATATATATATATATATATATATTTTTTTTTTTTTTTTTACTTTGACCAAAGATTCTAGTGCTTTATAAAGACTAACCTAGATACAATGGCCTTAAAGTCTATCTAACCTTAAAGGCTAATATTCTGTTTCAGCAAAACTTTCTTAGATTTTAATTATCTGCACTTATAGGAAAACAAATTGGAGACAACCATCTAGGGTTAAAAATCAAACTAACTTCAATTAGAGTAACAGTCTATTGGTTTTTGACATAGACCATACCAAGTGATTGTATAAAATCGGTAACTTGCAAGTTTCTACTTGAAAGATATAGAGGATGCCGCAGTATTTCATCCATTTACCACGCTGTATAGGTATCATCTCCCACTTCAGAAAAAGGTGATCAACATTTAACACAACCATATCACTATCATTACTGTGTTAAATTAGGCAAGAGAAAACAGCATTAGTGCCAAAACGAAAGGAATTCCAGTGATTAAACAAGAGACCATATCAGGACAGGCAATGTGAGGGTAGAGCTCATTTGATTTCTTCAACTTTATGCTGAGGCTTAGACAGTCTTGAAATCAAAACTTACTATATCAAGTAGTAGAGTTCATATATTGCAAAGTTTTCAGAAACAGAGGAATCCTGTGTTCAGATTTGTACCAGATTGCAGATGCTCAAGTGCAGACATGTTCCAGTGCAATGGTTTAATTGGTTAATTGAATGCTTGGTTACCTAAAGAAGGTACGACTGAATCATCAAGGTCCTTTCCAACCTGCTACCACATGATTGCATGGCTACTTCAACTCCTGCAGCTATAGGGCACTGGAGAGCTCAAACATACTTCAGCAGCTTTGGATCACTTAATTTTATGCTTAATCGGATAACTTTAGACCCTCCAAAATGATGCCTTAAAAAAAGCCGTATAATATTACAAAAATAAAAAGTGTAGTATGATTTCATTAGAGGGAGGGGCAGGGGAGGAAGATGAGAGAAGGTTCTTTTATTTTTCATCACTGATTTCACCAGCAAATCTCAAAAACCCAAACCTACATCAAATAATTTAAACAGAAGTGGCATTTTCTTCATATGGAATGCAAAATGCACACATTCACATACTTACATATACATAAATATATACATATATGTTTCCTTTACAAAGCTTCAAAGGTTGCATTGCCAGCATGCAAACCTCTTCTTCCATGGAAATTCCTAATACTGACAAGGAATGTCTAAAATACTTGAGACTTATTTCCAGAGAACTGGACTTTCTTCTCTTCTTGGCTCTTAAGAGAATTTTCCTGCCAAACTTCTACCAATGATCATTTTTAAAAATGTACACCCACATTGGTAATACACATTTAAAACATACTAACAAAATGGCCAGCTTGGACTTAAGAAAAACGAGGAAAAAAAACATCCCACAATAAAATCTAAACCCTTAAAAGGTGGAGTTTAGCTTTTTATATTCTTTTCAGCCACATTATGTTGTTGCATCACTGTTAAAACATAAGCAGCATATCATCCAAGATATTTGCAAACAATGTATGTGTCACGTTTCCCAGCTGCTATCTTTAAATGCAATTTGTACTAATCTGAGTTCTAGTTCAAAAGCATCTGGACGATCCTGAGGGTTTGCAGCCAGCATTTCTTTAATCAGTTGTTTCATCCGCCCATTCATAGACTTTTTCTTCACAGGAATGAGAAGTTCCATTTTGGGATTTTCCAGAAGCGCCTCTCCAACAGGCACAATCTCAGTTCCTTGTTTTACATAACTCCCCAGGAGTTCCTTCTTTGTCTCTGTGTCTATGAATGTGATCCTTTCCAGCATTGCCCAGATGATAATTCCCAGAGCGAAGATGTCAGCTTTTGCTGTGTAATGTCCCTCCCACACTTCAGGAGCCATGTAGAAATCTGTTCCACAGGCTGTGGAAAGGAAACACTTGTTTACACTGACAGGTTCTTCTGGATTCTGCCCAGAGGCTGAACAAACTTTACTGAGACCAAAATCAGCCACTTTTAGTGTGGGTTCCAAGTCACTGGTATCCAACCTGCTTTGTGAAATCAGGATGTTATCAGGCTTAAGATCTCGGTGGATGATCTGGTTTTTATGCAAGAAAGCCAGAGCACTGCTCAGTTGAAGCATAAAGCTGGTGTTAGTTTTACGATTGGGTTTCCTGGACAATAGATACTCATTCATATCTCCACCGTCACAAAAATCCATCACAAACCACAAGTAATAGGCGCTTCTGGGATCAAAGGCAATTTCTCCTTTTAATGAAGTCTCTACAAGCTACAAGAGGGGGAAAAACAGATTACAGTCATCTGCACAGTTTATACAATTCAGCTACAGAGAAAGAATAACTAACTGATTAATAAGTTGGACTCCCAATTTTAAGTGGAAATTTCATGAATGTTTTATTTGGTCAATGCTCTCATATGCGCATTTTATTTTAAATTTCAGTACTTCAAACTGCCCCTAATGAATACATACCAAATCTCTAAGTCAGGAGGTAAAAAGTTATTTTAAAATAGCTTTAGGGGGCGCCTGGGTGGCTCAGTAGGTTAAAGTCTCTGCCTTTGGCTCAGGTCATGATCCTGGGGTCCTGGGATTGAGCCCTGCATTGGGCTCTCTGCTCAGCAGGGAGCCTGCTTTCCCGTGTCTCTCTCTGCCTGCCACTCTGCCTACTTGTGATCTCTCTGTCGAATAAATAAATAAAATCTTAAAAAAAAAAAAAAAAAAAAAAAAGCTTTAGGGGCACCTAGCTGGCTCAGTTGGGAAAGCATGGGATTCCTGATCTCAGAGTCATGAGTTTAAGTCCTACATTGGGCATAAAGCTTACTAAGTCATAAACAAACAAACGTTTTATTTTTAAAAGTATCCAACTGGCTATACATTTTCTGCATGAGTTAATGGACCTGAACTTTACCTACCTACACAAGAGCTTCATAAAAAAATTGACATTTCAGCAGCTAGTAGACCTGGGAGATTGCCAGCTGAGGTATAAACAGCAATTAGGAAGTTCTATTCAATTAAACTGCCTGAAATATGTTTCTTGTTCATTGGACATACACTATTAACATTATACAATCTGTAAAATTAGAAGAGAAATGATCAGGAACACTAGTTGTTAGGGAAATAAAGCCTTGGGGTGCCTGAGGGGCTCAGTCGTTAAGCGTCCACCTTTGGCTCTGGTCATGATCCCAGGGTCCTGGGATCGAGCCCTGCATTGGGCTCTCTGAAAAGCCTGCTTTTCCCTCTCCCACTCCCCTTGCTTGTGTTGTGTTCCCTCTGTTGCTGTCTCTCCCTCTGTCAAATAAATAAATAAAATCTTTAAAAAAAAAAAAAAAAAAAGGAGGGATGCCTGGGTGGCTCAGTTGGTTAAGCAGCTGCCTTCGGCTCAGGTCATGATCCCAGCATCCTGGGATCGAGTCCCATATCAGGCTCCTTGCTGCCACTCTGCCTGCCTGTGCACTTGCTCGCTCTCTCTCTCTCTCTCTGACAAATAAATAAATAAATAAAATCTTAAAAAAAAAAAAAGGAAAGAAAAAAAAAGGAAATCAAGCCTTCCTGTAGTCACTGATAAAAATAAAGACTGCCATTATTACTTCATAAACTTCTACAGGCAGAATGCAAATATACTGTCTATCTCTATCACTATATGGCTTCTAAAAACCAATTAATAAAAAAACATATTTACATTTTGATATAAAAATTCAAATATGAGTTTGTATATTTCTTTTTTTTTTTAAGATTTTTTTATTCATTTGAGAGACAGTGAGAGAGAGAGAATGAGCTGGGAGAATGGCTGAGGGAGAGGGAGAAGCAGACTACCCGCTGAGCAGGGAGCCCCATGTGGGGCTTGGTCCCAGTACTCCAGAATCTGAGCCAAAGGCAGATGCTTAACCAAATGAACCAAATGAACCACCCAGGCACCTCAGGGTTTGTATATTTCTTTGCTACAAGCTGAAAACCTAGAATAAGTTGCTATTCTATTTTATTTTATTTTTTTTAAGATTTTATTTATTTGACAGAGAGAGATCACAAGTAGGCAGAGAGGCAGGCAGAGAGAGAGGAAGGGAAGCAGGCTTCCTGCTGAGCAGAGAGCCCGATGCGGGACTCGATCTCAGGACCCTGAGACCACGACCTGAGCCGAAGGCAGCGGCTTAACCCACTGAGCCACCCAGGCGCCCAAGTTGCTATTTTATTTGTTATCATTATCAAATTATAATTCTATGACCTGAAATTCAAGAATATTGATTACTTCACCGAATATGAACTACCATTCTAAAATATAGCATACAATACTTTTTGAAAGCATTTGTCCCATGGTGCCTTTTCAGACCCACTGAATAGAAACTCAGTAGGGAAGCTGAAGAGTTGTTGAAGAATGAACTGCAAGTTCACATTTAAGTCTACTAGTACTTCCTCTTGTCATTTGGAGGGCAGAAGCAAAGAACACCTTTCACACCATCTCCCCCAATGGCAAACAGCTGTAATTGCAACCGTCTGCATATGTCTTCTGCGTGCATTTTCTTTGTTGCGTGTTGGCCAGTGAGCCAGAAAATGAAAGACTAGAAAGGTACAGATCACACAATTATTTACCAGGTGCACTGTTACTAAATATGCTGAGATTAAAGATCAGTGCCATTACTCTTACTTCATTTTCTCTCTTCTTCTGTCTTACTCTCAAAAGCAAACTTCTAAATAACTTTGAGCAACGCAAAGTCCCAGCATTCAAAGAATGGTTTAGAGTAAGGTGAGACAGTAAATATTTTAGGCTTGACAAGTCACATAAGGTTTCTGTACCATATTCTTCTTTCTTTCCCTTAAACAACTCTTTAAAAATGTCAAAACTATTTTTAGCATCTGGGCCATATAAAAAATTGCCTGAGGGCTATAGTTTGAGGGCTGCTGGTTGAGAGAGCCCAACCCACTTATTTCCATGTGTAAAGGATGTAAAGTCATTGGTTCTCTTGCCTAAAGTCCTTCAACAGTTTCCCTGTTCTCTTAGGATACAGTCTAAGGTCTTGAACATGGGCTGTGGGATCCTTTGACCCTGCTGACCTTTCTAGTTTCATGTAAAACAACTCTGCTGGCATAGTACAGTCTTACTATATTCTTTCAATTCTTAGAATGCTTTGTACTTTTTGCTTCAAAACATCTGTATGTACAGTTCTTTCTGACTGGCAAGTTTTCTCACTCACATGGCTAACTCCTCTTTACCCTTAAGTTTTCAGTTGAAACAACTCATAATTCCTGAAACCTAGGTTATGTCAGGTTCTCTCTCATATGCTCTTATATCATTCTGTATCTCTCATTCATGACACTGATTACAAGTTATACAGACTGGCACCAAGTTCCTATGTTGAGAATGTATCCTCTGTTAATTAATTTGCTTTACATTTTCTTCTAGCTAAATTTTTTAGCTATTACGAACTGACTTAATCATTCAGAACAAGGAAAATATCTAGAAAAACATGGAGAAAAACAAAAACTTGTGTAGAGAATGGAGAAAGCCATGCATAGGGACTCTGTGGTCATGCTACAGATTTAACTGTTTTTACCAGATGTAAATTTAGAGAAGGCACTTGCTAAGTGTGTTGATCAATGTCTTGTTAATAAATCCACAGAAAAGACAATTTTAATAGAGCTTTTAACAGAGCTACCTATTACTGAGTACTTCCTATGTGCCAAGTATTTTACTGTATCATTTCTAATTTTGACAACTTCCATGGAAGGTAAAATTATTATTACTATTTTACATCTGAAGATACAGAAGCTGGAAGAGATGAGTTATTTAGCCAAGATCATAGAGCTAGCAAAAGTGCCACAAGTCAAACACAGGCCTATCAGCCTTTATTTATTTAATTTATAATATTTTTAAAAATAGTTTTTATTTATTTGACAGAGATCACAAGTAGGCAGAGAGGCAGGCAGAGGTGGGGTGGGGGAAGCTGGCTCCCTGCTGAGCAGACAGCGGATGCGGGGCTTGATCCCAGGACACTGGGATCATGACCTGAGCCAAAGGCAGAGGCTTTAACCCACTGCACTACCCAGGCACCCCCCCATCAGCCTTTAAAAGATAAAAGGGAGTACTAAATAAAAAGGTGTTTTAGATTAAAAAAAAAAAATCATTGAGTCAAGGCTGGAAGTACTTTACATCTTATTATTTTTATTATTTTTTTAAGTAATCTCTATACCTAACATGGGGCTCAAACTTACAACCCCAAGATCAAGAGTCACATGCTCTACTGACTGAGCCGGCCGGGTGCCCCAATACTTTACATCTTAAAGGCTTGAATGACCACCTAATACTATAAAGGTTGCTTGATCTGGACTCAAGGATACCATTAGCACTAAGTCATATATTTAAATGTCTTTGTATTTGTAGATCAGTTCAATGGCAAAGTTCATCAAAGTTCTATCCACTTTTAAGAGGGAGCATGGTAAGAATGTTTCTAGTATTTTCTATCAGTGCAACTTACATACTAAGCACTTTTAGAAAAGTAAACAATAAATGGAATAGAGGCGAAATAGTTGTGCTTTACAGTTACTGTCTTAAGAGGTAAAACTTCAGGATAGAGCATGAGAAACTGCAATATAAATTAGGTTCTCAAGATTGATATTTGTTCACCATATAATGAAAGTTGCAAGTTTCTAATTAAACAGATCAATGTTTGTTTTCTTTGTTGTTCCTGGTCCAAAAGTTTTTGTTGTTTTAAAATCATACTTCTGTACCCTGATGGTTGAAATTCTGAATTTAGACATACTCATGGGAAGTTGTTTCCTCTTCCAAGAATGACTGGATTTAAATTTTTCTCTGGCCTTTAACTAGCTATGTCTTAAGTATCTTTTCTCTTTAGCAAATACAGGCCTACTAGAGATTTTGATCTATACTAGAAGCCAGCCAACCAACCAACCAAATAAATAAACAAACAAATAAACCTTTTCTGTTTTCCTATGTTAATGCTTTCCCCAGGTCTACAAAAAAAGTAATTTGAAGGCAAGAGTAATTTGGAAGTTAAAGGGACACAAGTTTTAGTGGTCAGATGGTCTCCTACATTCAGTTACCAATCCTGCCACTTGCTGGGTATGTGACTTGGATAAATTCATTATTTATTCTAAGCCTCAATTTCTTCATTTGTATAATGATAATAGTACTACCCTCACAGGATTGTTCTGAGCAACTGCCTTTAAAACACTTTGAACACATAGTGTGGAACTGAGTTGGAACCCAAATGTTAGCTATTAGCACTATTAATAACATTCAAGCGCTATGCAACATACTTCATGAAAAATAACTAGAGTTGCATGGTTAAGAAACCACACAACCCTCTAAAACAGCAAATGCTTATATTCGAATCAGTGATTTATAAAGAAATGCCCAATTACCTATATGGGTGCTGCTATTGATTGTGGAGTTTTTCCTTTTCTTCTGGATTTAGTTCCCAAAAACTTGATTTCAAATAAGTGAACTTATCAGACTCTAATCTTGATCACTTTTCTAGCTCCTATGTTGCCCCATTCCCATGCAGACTGGCAAGTACCATGGCATAACAGGTGGCTTATGTTATTTTTAGGTATTTCCATCACAGGTTTAAATAAAACCCTGTTTTGGGACGCCTGGGTGGCTCAGTTGGTTAAGCAGCTGCCTTCGGCTCAGGTCATGATCCCAGCGTCCTGGGATCGAGTCCCACATCGGGCTCCTTGCTCTGCAGGGAGCCTGCTTCTCCCTCTGCCTCTGCCTGCCATTCTGTCTGCCTGTGCTCGCTCTCTCTCCCTCTCTCTGACAAATAAATAAATAAAAATCTTTAAAAAAAAAAAAAAAAAGAAAGAAAAAATCTATTTAAAAAAAAAATAAATAAAAAAATAAATAAAACCCTGTTTTAAAGCAAACATCTATTCAGTTCTTGGCAGACCCTTATCTACTCCTAACTATATAAACACCTGCATTTAAAAGTAGAAGCTCATCTGACTCGTTTATTCCTCTTCTTGCTGACCAATACTAAATTCAAGTTATATCTATTCCTATTCAACCACACGTACCTGTAAATAAAGGGAAGAATTAGAGCCGTGGGACATTTTTTGCACCATCCCATCTTTTTGTAGGATGCATTCCTCCAAGTGAATCACATTTGGATGTTGGCTCTTGATACTGCTTAGTGCCCAGAACTCACGCAGGGCTAGTTCAACATTTTCAGGTGCATGGCATCGAATTTTCTTCACCGCCACCCGTGCAGAGGTCTTTCTGATGACTGCTTCATACACAACACCGTAACTGCCTCGGCCTACCTCCCGTATTAGATCGTACTTTGGCTGGCTACTCACCATCTTCAAGGTCAAAGTTTCTGGAAAAATCAACAAAGTGCTCTGTTGAAATTAAGTATACTTACTGGCTTGTATACCTTTTTATGTATGATTTAATTATCTGTCTCACTGTTTGCAGTGCTTGAAAGATATTTGCTATAACTTGGGCAAATCTAAATATTTGAATAGTAATAATAAAGCAGCTAACCCTTTGGTAGTACTTACCATGTATCAGGATCTGTTCCAAGCACTTCATAATATTAAATTCATTTAATCCTCACAACAATATTATGAAATAGATACTATTATGGTCATTTTATAGATAAGAAAACGAAAGCACAGAGAGTTTAAGCAACATGCCTAAGGTAAAAGAGCTATTGGTGGACCTGGGTTTTGAAACCAGGCCATCTGCCTCTGACATTCATAACCATAACCATTACACTACACTGCCTCCCATACAAACTGCTTCAAAATATTACTGTTAAAAACAAACCAGAAAATTCATCATTCTTATTTACTGGTCATGAAAAAAGAAACTCCAGCGTCTCCTTAAAGCTGACATACACAAAGTTCATAAAAATGTCAAAACAAAAACAAAAAACAGCTGGCTTGTGCTTAGGGACTGAAAGTAGACTAGATTACATAGAGAATTCAAAATGTGGGTTTTTTTTTAAAGTAAACAAACTGTGTATGTCCCTATTTTAATTTTGTTTATGTTATTTCCTCATTTCTTGCAAAATAAATGAAAATAAACTCTGTGGAGAAAAATGGTCCTCTAAAAATAAAGCAAGCTACTTAGAATGTTGTTACCTTTCTGTTGTTAAATGTAAACAACACCTATCTAGATGTAGGCCATTTTTGCCACTAAAAACTGTCCTCTGACAGTGTTCTTTCAAGTTCAACTTGATAAATCATTTAAAGGCAGAGGCCCTACACAGAGGATGCTCATGAGTTGAATCAAGAAAGTCTAAAGTGTGCCACCTCATTCTCCGAAGAATGTTAAGAATCTAATGAGCTTCAGAACAAATTCTTATTTGTGGATTGCTACAATGGGCAAGAGATTGTGCAATCTTTCGAATGCACAGTTTAGGGGGAACAAGAGGCTACTGACTCTTGAGCCTGAAAAATTGGGTACAGCTACTTTAAGTCCATAGGATAGATTTAGTAAAGAAAATGAAAGCTTCTGAGATTACTTCTTAGTCCCACTTCCTCTAACTGGAACCCCCCTTCACATTCCTACTGTATTCCTAGTGTCTGATACCCTGCCACGGAATCCTGGCTCCAGGTCCACAGCAGACACTCTTTCCTGCTCTCCGTGGATCGCCAGTTACTATCTACCTCAAAGTGGCTCCTGTCTTGCAAGCTGTCCCACACCCGCACACGACAGAGCACCCGCGTAAGGCAGAGGGAGGGCGTTTATGAAATCCCTGGCTGCAAACCCAAGCGACCGGCCAGCACTTCCCGGGCCCTAGCGCCCGCCCCGCTGAGCCAGCGCCAGGCGGCCGGCGGGCCAGGCCACACACCTGCCCGGCCCGGGAAGGACCAGTCCTGGGCAGAGGTGTCGTCCGACGCGGCCGCTCAGCGCCCCGCTCATTGGCCGAGTATCAGGCCCTCCCCCTCCCCCTCCCCGGCGGCGTCCAGACGAAACCCGGAGGGGATCCTCCCGAGGCCCTTCACCCCGAGGAGCCAGTCCCGCGGCTGTCCCAGATCCTCGGGGGTGGCGGATGAGGCCCGGGCCCTGGGGAGGAGACCAGGGACAGAAGAGGAGGCCGCAGCTGGGGCCGGTGGCCTGAGGGGTGCGGGCCGGAGGCCTGAGGAGCGCGGGGCCTTCCCTAGCATGACTCCGCTGACAGGTCTGTGACAGGCCTCCCGGGGAAGGAGGTGCATGCAAGGCCTTCGGCTCTGCAGAAGGGCCTCAGTGCCAGGTCTGAGGGCCATATTTACCTCAGGGTAGCCGCCGCCGCTTCTCCCTCTCACGGGCTCTGCAGGCCGCCATTATCGGGCAGCTCGCGCCTCAGCCTCCGCGGCCTCCAGTCAGAGACCGGCGCGCGCCCCCGTGGTGCGCGCGGACACACCCCCTTACGCCGCGCGGCCCCGCCCCCCTCCGGCTTTCCGTAGCGCGAGCCGGGACGCCGAGCGCCTCCTTATTGGGCGCGCTCCTCGCCCTCCGCTAGCCTCCTCCCTCTCCCGTGGTTCGCAGTAGCCGGGAGTCGCCGAAGGTGTGCGCGCTCTGGAGCGCACCACTAGTGCCCCTCCCCGCAGGGGTGGCCGGGCCCCGGAACGGGGAGGCCGCTGCCCGCCAGAGCTCGGTCACCGTCCAGCCGCAGCGGGCGCCCACGGCCCGCGGGCTCCGGGGACGGTCTGCGGCAGCAGGTCCGGGCCTGGGGGTGCGCGCGCCCGGCGCGGCCTCCCCGTTCCCTCCCCGCCCCCCTTCCCACCTACCGAGCTGCGGGCAGGTGTGCGGGGGTCGCTGGGGCGGAACGCCTGATGCATCTTCTTCCGATCGGGCTTGGGGTGCCTGCGGGACGCGGAGCTTTTCGGCTAGTCCGCGGGAGGCGCGGTCCGAGCTGGGGGGCCTGGCGTCCGCCCAGCCGGGTGGGAGGCTGCACCTTTTGTCAGAGTCACTGAGCCATGTTTGCGGACGGTGCAGTTGCCCAGGCGGCGTCGGCGCGGGACTGGGTGCGATCATCTGGGAGGACGCCGTCCCCTGCCCCGCCGGCGCGGTGGTATCTCCCTTAAAGAAGCCGGCACCTCATTGTTCCTGGGCCGCCGCGGCCGGGAGTCGGGGGCGCCCTGCCCGGCGCCGGGAGGAAGGCGCGGCGGCTCTCGCACCTGGCCGCTGCCGCCCGCGCAGTCCCTGCGGGGCGGTGGCCCCAGCGGGGAGTCGGGATCCAGCCCGCGCGAGGTCCGAGGCGGCCGGGGCCGGGATGGACCGCGAAGGCAGCCCTTCTCTTGGGGCGAGACGGACAGCGGTGTGTCAGATTCCGGCATTCAGTCGCCTGACAGCCAGCCCGGGACTGTCAGTGACTCAGAGACTCGGACCAGCCCATTATTCAGTTAGTTGCACGGATCAGTAAGCATCCGCCAGAAACGTCCGTCCCTTCTTCACCAATTTATTCTGCAGCTACTATTTGTCAACAAAGCGGTTCCTGCTCCCATTGCTGCAGTAAGCACGATGTGCAAAGAATCCCTGTTGGGGCTCTCGAGGATCAACCACTTACCCAGTTTATTTGCAGTCCTCTATTTATGGACCTTCTCCTCAGAGTCTGAGCCTGGGTTAGGTGTTTAAATTAGCTTTTCTAATCCTGACCAAATCCCAAAGGGTATAGGCTTTATTGCTAACCTTGTTTTTACAGGTGAGAAAACAGACCTCTGCCTTATTTGTGCAAAAGTTGTGTAGTTTGGGGTGTGTGTGTGTACCTGCCTTGAATACTTACTCTCCTAGTACAACTCCTCTGCCAAAAACCCGACAGCACCCTGCTCTATAATCCGTTCAGACTTTTGTTCTGAGTGCCATCCCCCAGTCTTCAGCTCTCTGCTGGGGATACTGACGCCCGCCAAGGCTTAGTTTCTGCTCTTGAAATTAGAGAGAAGCTATAGATGGTCTTAATACCTGTGTGGGTAATCCATCTGAATCCGGAGAGGAGTATCTCTTTTGGTTAGAAGAGCCTTTTCCTTTTGTTTGTCTCAGTCATTAAATATAGGAATCCCTCCTCTGACCGCAGAACTGAGACTTGAAATCCAACTCTGTAACCCCAAAGACAGGCTGACTAAAGATTGTAATGGGTTCAGGTCCTATACAGCCTGAAGCTTAAAAAATTGGGGGTGTTTTCTTTAGGAAAAAGATTGCAGATTGACCCCATGAACACACCGTTGGGGCCTTGGGAAGTGTCTGTGTAAGGGAGCGCCTCAAGCTTAAGCTTCATTAGCTCCAGGGTAAATCTTCCCTGGCTTATTACATTTACATCATTGTTTGTTTGCCCATAGGACTTCTACTAGACTGAGAATTCCTTGGGACAGGAACCTTGTCTATGATTCATCTCTGAAGCCTCCTCTATCTGTTATGGTACTAAGATACACCCAAGGGTGGCATTGTCCTACATTGCTTATGGGAAGGCAAAATGATGTAACTCATTAAGAAAATCTGGCAACACATAGCCACTCTATGTATCTATGTACTATTTCACCCAGGAATCCTAGGTCAAATCCTGAACTTCTAGGAATCAATCCTAGTGATAAATATTGACAAAAATACAAAAAGCTGTATGCACAAGTTATTCATTATGGCACTTTCATAGTAAAACATTGGAAACTGCTCACATGTCAAAGAACTGGCTGAATAAATTATAGTACAGGCACAAGAGAGTATGTAAGCAACCATACAAAGATATGTGGAAGACTTCTTACATACCTAATAAACATGCCAATCTGGAGAGATGTCCATATATAGTTTTAAGTGAAATAAGTGAGGTGCGTAGTAGTGTTTATATCACCCAGTAGCAGGATGATATAAAGGAACATTAATTGCTTATGTTTAAAAGTTAAACAGTAGAAGAATAAACTTCAGTCTTCTAAAAATGGTTCCCTTTGTGGGATGGAGAGGATAGAGATGTAAATGAGACTTCTGTGAATGTACCTTATTATACAGTGACTCTTTTGGAAACTTGTAAATGTTTTGCATATTTATAAAACAAAGTTCAGTAAAAAGAATAAAACATTCCATAAAAACAAATGGAAACAAATGTGCCATCTGTGTGTCAGGTTGGTGGTGTAACTACATATAGAAAATCATTTCAGTTGGCTTTATAAGTATTTTTTTAAAAGATTTTATTTATTTATTTGACAGACAGAGGTCACAAGTAGGCAGAGAAGCAGGCAGAGAGAGAGAGAGAGAGAGGAAGGGAAGCAGGCTCCCTGCTGAGCAGTGGGAAGCCTGCTTCTCCCTCTATCCCCTGCTCATGCTCGCTCTCACTATATATCTCTCTCTCAAATAAATAAATAAAATCTTAAAAACAAAGCAAAAACCAAGTTTAGGATGGGGCACCTGGGTGGCAAAGTTTTTAAGCATCTGACTCTTGGTGTCAGCTCAGATCATGATCTCATCATGGTCTTGAGATAAACTCCTGCATCAGGCCCTGCATTCGGCGGCCAGTCTGCTTAAGACTCTCTGTCTCCCTCTACCGCCACCCCCTCATGCCCTCTCTCTCAAATAAATAAATAAATCTTAAAAAAAAATTAAATAAGCCTAGGATAATTTTATATATGGGTTAGAGAGCAGAATGAATGAAGTATGTATTTTCCTCTTAAAACTGTGTTTTTGGGGTGCCTGGGTGGCTCAGTGGGTTAAAACCTCTGCCTTCGGCTCAGGTCATGATCCCAGGGTCCTGGGATCGAGCCCTGCATTGGGCTCTCTGCTCAGCAGAGAGCCTGCCTCCTCCTCTCTCTCTGCCTGCTTCTCTGCCTACTTGTGATCTCCGTCTGTCAAATAAATAAATAAAAAATCTTTAAACAAAACAAAACTGTGTTTTCTACTTTCTGCTAAAAAGGCCTAGAAATAATCACCAATCCAGTAGTAATGAACACCCCTAAAGCACAGATTTGGTCTCTAAACACCATTTTCCAGTTTAAAAAAAATTAAAAATTAAGCAAATAAAAATAAAAATAAAAATAAATAAATCAAGGCTCCTTTGATAAATGGCTGGTTCCAGATCTGGAACAGGAAAGATGATGTTGGGTTGTCTTGTACCCAGAAGCCATGAAACTATCAAGGACTATTGGGAGTCATGTATACCGAGAAGTCATGTATACTGAGAACCAATACAAAGGACCCTACTGGTCTAAGATAGAACACTTTGAGCATTAAAAGAAAAATAATGACTGGGGCGCCTGGGTGGCTCAGTGGGTTAAGCCTATGCCTTCGGCTCAGGTCACGGTCTCAGGGTCCTGGGATCAAGCCCTGCAATGGGCTCTCTGCTCAGCGGGGAGCCTGCATCCCCCTCTCTCTCTGCCTGCCTCTCTGCCTACTTGTGATCTCTGTCAAATAAATAAATAAAATCTTTAGGAAAAAAAAAAATAATGACTTCCATTGATCATAACACATAAAATATACAAAACCCATTAATAATGATACTTAAGGCAAACAACACATTTGTTATCAATGGAGTTTTATAGGGAATCAATTAATTACTCTGAACGTTGATGTAGAGAAATAAACACTTTTCTGGTCATTCCTTGATTAGTTATATTGCATGTAACCAAAGGGTAGCTAAGAAAAAGTTATTTTTTGTAGAAGAATTCTAACTAATAAATGCAAAAGAAATGGTAGGATGGTAGGATTAGAAAAACACGATCTTGCAAACCTTAATGAAGAATGAGTGTAGGCAACAAACATAAAACAATGCTAAAACAATTAGATGAAAGGTGTTGGGGAACTTTACAATAGCTTAAGCTGACACTGCCTGAAACGAGTGACCAAGCTAAGCATTACCAAGAGGGGGATTCAGTGCTCTCCATGAAATATCCTTGTCTTAAAAAGCAAAAAAAAAAAAAAAAAAAAAAAAAAAAAAAGTCTAAGCCTAATCAAGCCAAGATCTAATTACCAGTTTACCAGAAATCAGGGGGATAGGCAAATACTACAATCAGCCAAACCCAAAATGTGGGACATCCTACAGGACAAGTGACCTGGTTTTGGCAACAAATTCATGGCATGAAATTACAAAAGGAACATAGAATGTTAAGGCATAAAAACTCAAGATATGTGCCAAATCCAATAACCTTATTTGGGTCCTGATTCAAGTGTGCCAACTGTCAAAAGATATGTGTGGTACCAGCGGGGAAATTTGAATATGGACTGATAGATTAAGGAATTATTATTCTTTTTTTGTTAGATGTGATAACGACATCGTGCCTGTGGAAATAAAAGCCTTGTTCAATTAGAATGGCACATTGAGGGGTGCCTGGGTGGCTCAGTGGGTTGAAGCCTCTGCCTTCGGCTCAGGTCATGATCCCAGGGTCCTGGGATTGAGCCCCACATCGGGCTCTCTGCTCAGCAGGGAGCCTGTTTCCTCCTCTCTCTCTCTCTGCCTACTCGTGATCTCTGTCTGTCAAATAAATAAATAAAATCTTTAAAAAAAATGGCACATTGATGAAATGTAATGAGGTCTGGGCTGTGTTTATTATTCCACAAGCAGCACTGCAGACAAAAAGAGGAAGATTGACAGAATATTGATAGCTCATTGGAGTTCATCGTACTAATCTACTTATGTATATGTTTGAATATACAAGTTATGTATTCAAGTTGATTATAACAAGTAGACAAGTACGCTCAAAAAATGAAATGTCAGGGATAGGTGGGAACTTGGATGTAGTGATCCTGCCCCCTTGTGGTAGGCTCCATTGGTACAGCTACTGCCCCAGCCTTAAAGGCAGATCTAATTCCCAGAGCTGTCAAGAGTTGGGTTATAAAGCTCCCAAGAACCCTAGGAAATGGGTAGTATCACTACACCATTAGTGCACCATTAGTATTAGCTGGGGAAAGGGGGACTCGGAGGGACTCAGTAAGTTCAGTTTCTAGTAAGCCACTGGCAGAGCCAAGCTCCAGGTCCCAAACCCCATAAATTGCTGTGTCTCCAGACCTTCCTTTTCCTATCTGAACAAAGGGGTCCCATGAAAAGAGGCAAGTGGAGATGCCCCTAATTAAAATAGGTCCACAGGAAGCAGATCGTCGGGCAGCAATTCTGCCTATAAACTACAGATAAATATGAATAGGTACTCTGAATGTAAATAAAAAGAGGTAACCAAAGCTGCGTAAAGTGCTGTGTATACATGATCTCACTTACTCCGCATAGTTATCCTGAGGCATGTGCTATTGTTATTCCCCTTGTACAACCAAGGACACGGAGTTCCCAAGAGGAAAAAGTCACATAGTTAGGAAACATCTGATTTGGGACTGGAAACTGAGTCTGACTACGGTACCCATGTATTTTTTACTGAATTTTTTTTTTTGAGATATGGTTTACTTACAGTGAAATGTTCACATCTTTAGAATATAATGCTTGTGGGGCGCCTGGGTGGCTCAGTGGGTTAAAACCTCTGCCTTCGGTCAGGTCATGATCCCAGGGTGCTGGGATCGAGGCCCGCATCAGGCTCTCTGCTCAGCGGGGAGCCTGCTTCTTCCTCTCTCTCTCTCTGCCTGCCTCTCCCCCTACTTGAGATCTCTGTCTGTCAAATAAATAAATAAAATCTTTAAAAAAAAAAAAGAACATAATGCTTGTGTTTTTAACCCCCAGTAACTATTTTATTCTGCTTGTCTCACTTTTAGCATGAAGACAAATATTAATTATTATTTTTTTCGTGGATAGTTTTTAAATTTTTTTTTTTTTTTACGTAGGAATGGGAGCTATGAAAGAGAAGAAAATGGTCACGAAGGGTACATGGGTAAAGTCAAAGTTCATAGTTCTGCCTAGAATAGACTATGCCTCTGATGATTCTTTTTTTCCTTGTAGGAAAGGGTGGTTTCTATTTTTATCTCCTCTCTTCTTTTAGAAGACTCACCATCATGCCCTCTCAGCCACTTACACATATAATTAAGTCAGTGGAGCTCAAGTGGGGCAGTTTGCCTTGCAGGGTGCATTTGGCAATGTCTGGAGACATTTTTGGTTATCACACTGGGAGGGTAGGCACTGCTTGAATCTGGTAGGTAGAGGCTGAGGATGCTGCTACAAGCCACAGGACAGTCCCCCACCACAAAGAATTATCCTGCTTAAAAAGTCAGTAGTGTGGGGGCACCTGGGTGGCTCAGTGGGTTAAGCCTCTGCCTTCGGCTCAGGTCATGGTCTCAGGGTCCTGGGATCGAGCCCCGCATCAGGCTCTCTGCTCAGCGGGGAACCTGCTCCCCCCCTCTCTCTGCCTGTCTCTTTGCCTAGTTGTGCTCTCTCTCTCTGTCAAATTAAAAAAAAAAAGTCAGTAGTGTGGAAACTGAGAAACTAATCTAAGTGACAGCAGTAGACTCGCTATGCAAATGCAACTTCAGGGCATTTAGGGTCTCTTAGTCTCCTTTTCCCACAGATTGCTGGCCCTAAATTCCTCCTCTGCGGAAATTCTGGAGACATGCCTGATGTTTCATGTTTCATCGGAGACCTGGTACCCTCGGAAGTCATCGCACCCCGGGCCGGCTACAAGGTGTTATGAACGTGCTACCAAATTATTAAGGGCAATTAACCAGGTGTATCAGCGACTGTTTGGCGGAGCAGTTCCTATCTTGCCATAGCAATGAGGATCCCCATCCATGCTCTCTCCCCTCTACTTCCAGCCCCAACTCTGCAGGGGGAGGCTGATGGAGAAACTCCTTTAAGGAGAATGCCAGCTCTGGCACTGACATGCTGTGTGACTTTGGATAACTCTCCCTGTTCCGTGCCTCAGTTTCTCCATATGCATAATAAGGAGTCTGACCAGCTCATCTCTACAGATCCTTCCAGCTCTGCCACTCTGATTCTTTAGGCCTACACCTCCGCTATGCTTGTACCAAGATTGAAATGCTTGTTTCTGATCCACCCTCCCCCCAAACAGGTGATTTAGAGGCCCAAGAAAGTCATGTGTCAGCCACAACTTTAGCTATTGTGTCTTTGGACGGGTCCTAGTTGTCTCCTTAGTGAGGACTGAGAACAGCTGGAGTGCTGGTAATTAAGACCAAGTTCCACATCCCCTCCCCTTGCTGCCAAGAACTGCTGCTAGAGGGTGTCCCCATCTGATAGCCATGATAGTTGAGGAGTTGAGAGCTGCAAGACAAGGTCCCCAAAGCCTCTCAAACAGGATTCATGAAGCTCCTCAGCAGACACTAAGGTGTTGGAGCTTTGGCTGCCTTTGACCCTTCTGGATCCTGTGTGTTACAAGGGCAGAAGCCCAACTCAAACTGACTTGAAGGGAATGGTTGGCATGTGTGTCTGAGAAGAACTGAGATGGGAGTGCTAGTTTCAGGAAAGGTTTGATCCAGCAGCTCACATATCTCCCAAAGACTCAGCTTCTTCTATTCCGCCTTCCACTTTGCTGACTACATCTTAAGGCTTAAAGCTGCCCTGTCTGATAGGCCCAGGTGGTAAGCAGCAGTCCTGAGGATTCAGCCTCAGGAGTATGCCCCTGCTGGAGTGAGAAAGTCAGTTACTCCATTCCTCAAACAGTCTGGAGTTGAGTCTTCTTTGGACCTGATTGGCTCATTAAGAATGGTGGGCCTTCCTTGGCCAAGCTCTGTGTCCTCGAGGACAGGGCTTACTGACTGGTGGGGGCAGCTAGCAAAGGTCACTACACATACCCCCTTCTGAAGAGTCACTAGTGCCTGGCACATTCATTAAGGCAACAGCTATTTAGTGTGTACCTACCAGGTGCAAGAAATTATGCTAGATGCTGATGAAAAGGCAGTGAACAAGAGGACAAGGTCCCTGCCCTCGTAGTCTAGCAGGGATGACAGACAACTAAACAGCCGAAGACAGTACAAGCTGATTAGTGCTGGGGGGGTGGGGAGGGGACCCTAAGTTGCTCTAGCATGATAGAGGATAGGAGATCAGGGAAAGCTTTTTTATTTTATTTTATTTTTATAAGTTTTTATTTATTTATTTGAGAGAGAGACAGTGAGAGAGAGCATGAGAGGGGAGAAGGTCAGAGGGAGAAGCAGACTCCCTGTGGAGCTGGGAGCCCGATGCAGGACTCGATCCCAGGACTCCAGGATGAGGACCCAAGCTGAAGGCAGTTGCCCAACCAACTGAGCCACCCAGGCATCCCCAGGGAAAGCTTTTGACAGGAGTTTGCATTTAAATTGAGACCTGAGGGTCATAGAGAGATACTTGGACACTCCTTCAAACGACGTTCTTTGAATGTTTGGTCCCTGGTCATTTAGAGCAGGGGCTGAGTGCTGTTTGGGGGAAAAGACTACTCGGTGTAGCGGCAGATGTTACTTGGACTCACCCCTGACCTCCCACCCCCAAAGCCTTACCCACGTTTTCCTTCCGGCAGCAGACAGAACTGTCCAGGAGCTGTTCCAGGTGCTGGGAAAACATGCCCAGGGCCTGCTCCCACAGAGCTCACCTTCCTATTTAATTCCACAAATGACCATGTAAGGAGACACAGAGATGCCGTTGCAGGAAGTGCTATGGACAAGCTCTAGAGGCCCAGGGCTTGTTAGTAGGCAGGGAGCGGAGGTAGGATGGAGGCTTGGGTCGTGGAAGGCCTCTCTCATCAAGTGACACGTATGCTAACAAATGGCTGATTGGAAGCAATTAGCTAAGCGAGCAGCAGCAGAGGGAAGAGATGCGCCCCGGGCTCTTCCAAGCACTGAGTTGGAAGTTAAAGTCAGGAGCTGGGGGAAGCTTAGGAGGAAGGCAGCTCCATTGCAGCTACAGAGAGAAGACTGTCCCTGGCCCTGCTTCATCAGAAACAAAGCTCTGGTCTTCAGCAAGTATGATTCCGTTCCTATTTCCCAGTAGGGCTCCCACCCCAGTTGAAGAGGGCGGAGGTGTGATAATCAGCCTTAAAAGGCCAACACAGGGCCAGGGCCAGATCCTGCAGGATCTTGCACACCCTGCTATGGCAGTCGAGATAGAAGTAAATGGTCATCGAAGCTGCTTTTTCAACTGTGGTGAAATATATATAATATGAAGTTGACCATTTTCAAGGGTACGGTTTAGCGGCATAAGTACATTCACATTTTGGTGCAACCATCACCACCATCCATTTCCAGAACTTTTTCATCTTCCCAAATTGAGACACTGTCCCCGTGAAGCGCCATCTCCTCATTCCCTCTTTCCCTCAGCCTCTGGGAACTGCCAGTCTACATTCTGTCTCCATGAACTTGACCATTCCAAGTGCCGCACAGAAGCACTGTATGATATTTAATAGTATTTGTCCTTTTGTGTCTGATTTCTTTCACTCAGCATAATGCCTTCAATTCATGTAGCATGACTCAGTGTTTCTTCCTTTTAAGGCTGAATCATCTTCCATTGTATGTACACACCTCATTTTGTTTATCCATTCATCTTTCCATCACCAAAGGGGTTTAAACTGAGATTTTAAATGAGATCAGATTTCCAGGTTTGGTTTTTTTCTTTTTGCATATATATTTTTAAATTAGGGTTTTCATTTTCTTTGGGTCAAGACCCAGAGGTGGAATTACTGAATCATACGGTAGTTCTATTTTTCATTTTTTGAGGAATCTCCGTACTGTTTTCCATAATGGTTGCACCAATTTACATTCCCACCCACAGTGCCCAAGGGTTCCTTTTCCCCCACATCATTGCTAACACTTGTTATTTCTTGTCTTTTTTTTTTTTTTTTAAGATTTTATTTATTGGGGCACCTGGGTGGCTCGGTGGGTTAAAGCCTCTGCCTTTGGCTCGGGTCATGATCCTGGGGTCCTGGGATTGAGACCCACATCCGGCTCCCTGCTCGATGGGGAGCCTGCTTCTCCCTCTCCCTCTGCTGTTCCCCCTGCTCATGGACTCTCTCTCTCTCCTTCTAATAAATAAGTAAAGTCTTTAAAAAAAAAAAAAGAAAGAAAAGAAAAACAAGTCGCAAGATTGCAAAACTTTTCAGTACACAGTAATTATAGAGTTGTAGAAAGGACAGACAGGAAAATAATTGGAAGGAAATGCAGTGAAATGGTGTCGGTGGTTGTGCTGAATGGCGGGATATGGGAGATGATTTTTTAAAGTTTCCTTGGTGAATGTCTCCTTTCCCTTCTGTTATTCTTCATGGAACATCGTTTAGAAATAGTAAATGATGGAGTGCTAACACTGATTGAGTGCTTATTCTGTGCCAGGCTTTTATGCTGAGAGAAACGTACACTTCACACTTATTAACTCAGTTAATTTTCACAACAACCCTTTAAAGTAGGTACTATTTATCCCTATTTTACAGATGGGGAAACTGAGGCACAGAGCAGTTCAAGAACCTATTGAAGCTACACAGCCCTAAGTAGGCAGGCCTGGGAGGGAGGCCCAGCAGCAGTCTGGCTCCAGTGGTTAAGCCACCGCAATGCCACGCTGCCCCTGGAAATCTAATGTCAAAAGCCCAGATGCGAGACCTTTGTGACTATGAACCCCTGGACAAACGGCCCTCTTTGCTCTCCTCTTCCCGGGAGCCTGTCCCTCCCAAACGGTCAAACACCTCAAAGGTGTGAAGAAGTGAGCCCGAGCTAGAGAACCAGAAGCAGAAACGGTGAGCACAGGGGTGAGCGGAGCCCAGTTTTCCAGGGGAGTGGGGGCGGGGCTGGAGAGGATGTTCCGGTCACCTGACTCCCCATGCCAGAAGCCGGGGGAGGGCCGGGCTGGCTGTCTTGAGGCCTGGGCCAACAGGCCTGGTACTCCAGTCCATCAGAAAGGTGGCTTCCTGGAAACTCGCCCCTGCTCCCCGCCCCACCCCTCCGCCCCGCCCCGCTGTACGAGTCCACTCTGCTCCTGGAAGTTAAGGGAACTGGGCTACAGTGCTTACTGGCACCTGAGCGGGACACCTGTCCTTGGCTCCACCACTGCTGGCAGACAGATTTGAGTTCCTGCCCAGCCGCTCCCCTGCTGTGTGGCCTGAGGCAAGTTACTTGACCTCTCATCAGCCTCAGTGTCTCTGTATAGGAAACGGAGGAAAGTACCTAAAGGGATTGAACCCAACAGTGTGGGTGATGCGTTTGGCAGCGCGATATTCACACCAAGGTGGCTGTTATTATTATTATTATTACCCCTCGGCCCTCCTCCTCTTCAGGGTCATGGAAGGCTTGGAGAGATGGGCTGAAAGGCATTCAGACGTCTTGGCTGCCAGGAGAGAATGCCTTTCTAATCAGCACAAACGTCAGACTCCGGTTATTAATACCCTGCCCGCCCCACCAGCTCTTGGATTTGGCATTCCGGAGAGGAGGTGCAGAGGTGGGGAGGGTGGGACTGGGGAACAGGTGGCTGAGGGCTAGAGAAGGAGACCTCTCTCCGTGGGAACAACCTTTCCTAGCCTCGCAGGCAGACTTGGCATTTCCCCCAGACACCCTCCACCTGTGGTCTAGGGTCTGGGAAGGTGCGAAATTCCGCCTGAAGCTGCGCTCTAGGCAGTTAGACTCTCAGTCCCCTAAGGGCACGGAGCTGTCCTTCCAGGAATCTACCGTCAGGAAAGCAGGGCCCCCCAATTGGACCCCCGGAAGAGACAGACCCACTCATGGAAATGTGGAATGTTGATGGTGGATGGGGTCAAGGGCTCCCCCAATCTCCCCTACTGGCTTAGAGCTCAGCCTTTCTGACAGAGTTGGGTGATGGGGGGAAAATCTACAACCTTAGCTGTTCTCTGGGAATAATAATAATTTTCAACCCTTTCACGTAATAGAAACATTTTCTTTTAGTTGTTGAAAGAACAGTTGAAATGATTCATGTCATCACGGGGCTGAGTGCGCAGTAAGTGTCCAGCGAAGGAGCGGATGTCGGGAGCCCAGTCCCTTCAGCTTATACGTGACTTCTCGTTCTTTCCTGTGCGAGCGGTGGCAGACCTCAAGGAACAAAGATCTTTGAGGAATTTCCCGTTCCTCCACCTGAGCTAATGATTAGAGCAGTGAAGCCTTCTTTGTTTTCTTATACCGATTTTTGAAAAATTAATAACCTTTTTTTAGAGCAGTTTAATGTTCACAGCAAAATTAAGCAGAAGGTAGACAGTCCCTATACACCCTGTTTCCCCCACTCCCAGCATCCTCCACCATCAGCATGAAGGCAGTGTGATACATTTATGACAATCAAAAAACTGTCATTGACATGTCATTATTACCTGAAACCCATAGCTTACATCTGAGTTCACTTTTGGTGTGTATGAGTTTTGACAGATGTATATAACATGTATCTTACCATTACAGTATCATATAAAATATTTTCACTGTCCTAAAAATTCCATACTTCACCTACTAATCTCTCCCTTTCCCCAAACCCCAGACAACCACTGAACTTTTTACTATCTCCATACTGCCTTTTTCAGAATGTCATATGGTTGGAATCATATGGTATATAGTGTTTTCAAATTGGCCTCTTTCACTTAGTAATATGCCTTTAAATTTTTTCCATGTCTTTATGTGGTTTGATAGTTCGCTCCCTCTAGCTCTCTTTTTGTGCAGGTATGTCCAGTGTATAGCCATACACCATAGTTTATTAACCCGTTCACTTACTGAAGGACATCTTGGTTGCTTCCAAGTTTTGGCAATGATGAGTAAGCTACTCTGAACATCGACATGCAGCTTTTTGTGTGGACCTAAGTTTTTAACTCATTTAGGCAAATACCAAAGAGCACGATTGCTGAATCTTATGGTAAGAGTATGTTTAGTTTTGTAAGAAACTGTCAGACTGTATTCCAAAGTGGCTAGGCCATTTTACTTTTCCCCCTAGAATGAATAAAGTTCCTGTTGCTCTATATCCTTGCCTGCGTTTGATGTTGTCAGTGTTTGGAATTTGGGTCATTCTGATGAGTGTGTCGCAGTCTCTCATTTTGGCTTTAACTGGCAAGTCCCGGATGGCATATGAAATTGGGCATCTTTCCACATGCTTATTTGCCATTTGGATATCTTCTTCGGTGAGCTCTTCAGATCTTTTGCCCGGGTTTTAATCAAGTTGTTCATTTTCTTATTGTTGACTTTTAAAAGTTCTCTGTAGATGTTGGATCACAGTTCTTTTTTTTTTTTCTTTTTGAGGTTTTTTTTTTTTTTTTAGATTTTTTTTTTTTTTTTTACAGAGAGATCACAAGTAGGCAGAGAGGCAGGCAGAGAGAGGGGGGAAGCAGGCTCCCTGCTGAGCAGAGAGCCCGATGCGGGACTCGATCCCAGGACCCTGAGATCATGACCTGAGCTGAAGGCAGAGGCTTTAACCACTGAGCCACCCAGGCGCCCCTTTTTTCCACATTTCTTTATCAACTATGTCTTTTGCAAATATTTCTTCCTGTCTGTGACTGGTTTTCTCATTCTCCTGACTAATTTTTATGAATGATTCCATTTTTTCTTGCCATTAAAAACAAGTAGTCTTGGGACGCCTGGGTGGCTCAGTTGGTTAAGCCGCTGCCTTCGGCTCAGGTCATGATCCCAGCGTCCTGGGATCGAGTCCCACATCGGGCTCCTTGTTCTGTGGGGAGCCTGCTTCTCCCTCTGCCTCTGCCTGCCACTCTGTCTGCCTGTGCTCGCTCTCTCTCTCTCTCTCTCTCTGACAAATAAATAAATAAAATCTTTAAAAAAAAAAAAACAAGTAGTCTTATAAATGTGTGTTACATGAATAGCATGTGGCTTGGTTTTGCCAATGCCTTCATCTAGGAGAGACCCCACTTTTGGCAGATGTACCAGGCAGTGTAGCAACCTGTGTATTCAGTATTGTGGCCCAGAGAGGGAGTGTAACTTGCTCGAGACTGCACAACAATTCCCTCCAATGATATATCCATCTCATGCGCTTAGCCTTCACAGTAACCAGAGAACCATCTTATTTGGTCCGTGTGAGATGCCTGGAATGATGCTTCTTTTTTCTTGATTAAAAAAAAAAAATGAGATAAATAGTCATGTGGCAATAGCAGGTATTTTTCAAAAAGGAAAAAATTTAAAAAGCCACCCACAGTCATGCCACTCAATAAATCAATTGTTTCACTTTTCTGACCGTTTTTGTCTGTCTAGCAAATTTGGGACGAGGTGTGCACATGAACTGTCATAGTGATCATCTTGGTTGCCTTTTTATTTTACTTTTCCAGGCTTTAGTTTTCAAAATGATATTTTAGAATGGCTGCTTAATATTCTATTTGTTCCATTTTTTTGAGATTTTATTTATTTATTTGACAGAGAGTCACAGAGAGAGAGGGAACACAAGCATGGGGAGTGGGAGAGGGAGAAGCAGGATCCCTGCTGAGCAGGGACCACCACACGGGGCTCAATCCCAGGACCCTGGGATCATGACCTGAGCTGAAGGCAGTCGCTTAACCAACTGAGCCACCCAGATGCCCCTACTACCTACTTTTTAAAATAAAAAGATTTATCTATGTACTTTGGGGAGAAAGGGGTAGAGGGAAAGGGGAGAGAATCCCAAGCAGACTCCATGCAGAGCATGGAGCCTGATGAGGGCTCAATTTCGTGACCTTGAGATCACCACCTGAGCTGAAACTGAGAGTCAGGCACTCAACTAATTTGCAGCCCCCAGGTGCCCCAGTATAATACCTACCATTAACTGAAGGTTTGCTGCAAGCTGGTTACCATGTTAAGTGCCTTATAGACCCTCTTTTCTCATCCTCACGACAAATCTATGAAGGGATTTCCATTACTATCCCCATTTTATAGTTCAGGAAACTGGGATGCAGAGAAGTCAAGTCATTGGTTTAAGGTCACATAGCTAGTTGAGGGATGAAACTGGGACTTGAGCCCATGGTTTTCTGGCACCATAAAAACTTGTGTGCCCCTGTTGGTGGGAATGCAAGCTGGTGCAGCCACTCTGGAAAACAGTATGGAGTTTCATTAAAAAGTTGAAAATAGAGCTACCCTACAACCCAGCAATCACACTACTATGTATTCACCCCAAAGATACAAATGTAGTGGTCCGAAGGGGCACCTGCACCCCAGTGTTTGTAGCAGCAATGTCCACAATAGCCAAACTATGGAGAGAGCCCCGATGTCCATCAACAGATGAATGGATAAAGAAGATGTGGTATATATATACAATGGAGTACTTCTTAACCATCAAAAAAATGAAATCTTGCCATTTGCAACAACATGGGTAGAATTTGTGGGTATTATGCTAAACAAAATAAGAGAGAAGGACAATTATCATATGAGCTCACTGATATGTGGAATTTAAGAAACAAAACAAAGGATCACAGGGGAAGAGAAG